>NC_045030.1:101324430-101331329 GCF_008632895.1 Mastomys coucha | reverse complement strand
GTGCGCCACCACTGCCCAGCTACTGTAATGCTTTTACTGGATGTAACAACCCAAACCAAATATTTTTTGTTTACCATTTTGCTAGGCAAGTGATCAGATTTCTTTTTTAAAAAATGTTATTTTTTTTTAGAATTTCATACAATGTATTTTGATCACATTTTTTCCAACTGCTCCCAGACCTACTTCCACCTCTGTATTTACCCAACTTTGTATCTTTAAATTTTTTTTAAATTTATTTTTATATGAGCTAGATATACAGAACAGCACTTGGGATTCAGAGGCAGGTGTATCTTTGTGAGTTTGATGCCAGCCTGGTCTAGTGAGTTCCAGGATAGCCAGAGCTACATCGTAAGAACCTGCTCCCCCCCCTAAATATTATGTATATGGGTGTTCTGCTTACATGTATGTCTGGACACCTCTGGTGTGCAAGTGCCCACAGAAACCAGAAAGGGTGTTAGATCCTCTAGGACTAGAGTTGTTGTCAACCATGTAGGTGCTGGGAATCAAATCTTGGTCCTTTGGAAGAGCAAGCAGCCAGTGTTTTAACCACTTAAAAAAAATCTCATCAAGTCCAATTTGTGTTATGGGGCCCCGGAGCCTGGTGGATCTGACTCTGTCTCCCAGCAGCTCTGGCTACCAATAGCTTATGCTCACCTCCCTGCCCCCCCACACACACTCTGCTTTGTTCTGAGATTTTTGTCTGTCTTGAACTTGGATAAGTCCTGTGTATTGTGTCCTAACTGCTGCGAGTTTCCCATGTTTGAGAGCACAGCTGTTATGGCTGGCCTGTTGTATTCATCTGCTGCCTCTGTTGGTTTTTCTACCCTCCTTTCACATAAAGGTCCCTGAGCCTCTGGGGAAGGGACACAGTATAGATATCCAGTGGAAGCTGAGTACTCCAACATCTCTTATTTTCTTCAAGTTGACCAGTTGTGGGTCTCTGTGCTAGTCATCATCCATGACAAGAATAAACTTCTCTGGCAAGAGTTGAGAAATGCACTAATCTATGGGTATGCAGTAAGTCATTAGGGCTCAGTTTAATCCTGTGTTCTTTTAGCAGCATAATAGTAGCAGTTCTTCTCCTATATTTTTTAACCATACCCTGTGAGCAATTTACAAATCTCAAGATAAGAGTTTATAGTATAATTTTAAGAGACTTTTTTGAGAGAAGAGTGCAAAGAAATTACAGAGACAAAATATTTTTGGTGGAAAGTAGAACCTTAGATAAGAGACTTTATGAGTGTAGAGCAGAGCAAGTTTACTTGTAAGAGATTTGGAGATGAATTGTTTGTGTAGTTGTTACAGTCTGTGAGAACTTGGAAATTAAGTGTGCCATGTTTTAGAGCATTGATCAGTAATGAGGCCAAGCTGTAGTAATAAAATCTGAGTCCATGGAAGAAGAGAGAGATAGTCACAAAATGGAACCCTGTGTGAGTGTGTTCCTATAAGCTCCAAGAGGGAGCTGAGAGTTGAAGGCTGCAGGCAGAGACAGCCAGGAGAGTGCAGGAAGCCAGTAAGCATCTTTGTATGACTTTGTGGTATTCCTTGGCTCGAAACTTACAGAACACCTTTTCATCTGAGCTGTAATACTTATACTCACCATTAAAGGATTACTTCATTTAAACTTTTATATGTGTGCACACATATATATGTATATATATATAATATATATATATATGGAAGCTTTTATAGTAGTAGGTTTCCATATGAATTTTTCAAAAGGCCTTTAAAGTTATTCCTTCCCATATTTCCTCCTTTATCCTGTCCTTCCATCTCCCACTTCATTTATCATGTATCTTGTTTGCGTATCCAGTCTGTTAGCTTATGCCTTTTTATAGGTGAGTTGAGTTCATTAATATTGAGAGATATTAAAGAAAGACGACTGTTGGTTCCTCTTATGTTTGTTTTTGTAGGTAATTTTAGATTCATGTGGTTCTCTCTTTTGACTTTGTTGTGAAATGCTTAATATCTTGTCTTTTCTTTGGTGCGAGTACCTTCCTCTTGTAGTTTTCCTTATAGGATCTTCTCTAGGGCTGGATTGGTAGATAGATACTGTTTGAATTTGTTTTGTCCTGGAATATCTTGGTTTCTCCATCCATGGTAATTGAGAGTTTTGCTGAGTATTGTAGCCTGGGCTGGCATTTGTGTTCTCTTAGAGTCTGTATGATCCCTTCCTTACCAAGATCTTCTGGCTTTCATAGTCTCTGTTGAGAAGTCTGGTGTAATTCTGATAGGTCTACCTTTGTATGTTATTTGACCTTTTTCACTTGCAGTTTTCAATATTCTTTCTTTTCTCTGTGTGTTTAGTGTTTTGATTATTATGTGAAAAGAGGATTTTTCTCTTCTGGTCCCATTTATTTGTTGTTCTGTAGACTTCTTGTACCTTTATGGCCATCACTTTAGGTTGAGGAAGTTTTCTTCTATGATTTTGTGGAAGATATTTTTATGTCCTTTGAGCTGGGAACCTTCCTTCTCCTCTATTCCGATTATTCTTAGATTTGGTCTTTTCATTGTGTCCTGAATTTCCTGTCTTGGGTTAGGAGTTTTTTATGTTTTGAATTTTCTTTGACAGTTGTATCAATCTCTTCTACGGTACCTTCTACACCTGAGACTCTCTTCTATCTCTTGTACTCTGCTGGTGATACTTACATCCGTAATTCCTGACCTCTTTCCTAGCTTTTTCATCTCCAGGTTTGCTTCCATTTGTGTTTTATTTATTGTTTCTACTTCCACTTTAGTGTCTTGGATCACTTAATTCAATTCCTTCACCTGTTTACCTGTGTTTTCCTGTATTTCTTTCAGTGAGTTATTGATATCCTCCTCAAAGGGCTCTATTATCTTCATGAGATAGGATTTTAGGACAGATTCCTGATTTTCAGGTGTGTTGGTGTATTCAGGGCTCGCTGTGGTGGGAGAACTGGGTTCTGATGATACCCACATATTTTGGCTTCTCTTGCTTATGGTCTTGCTCTTACCTTTCGCCTGGATATCCCTGGTGTTTGTTGGTGTAGGTGACTGTAGTCTGTCTCTTTTGTCCCTGGGTTGCTTCAGGTCTCCCGGTAGGCCTGCAGCCCTGGCTGTATCTGACCACGTGTGTGACCTTCCAACTGGGGGCTCTTCACAAGGGCAGAGAAGCTGCTGATCTGTTGCCCTGGCTGCAGTAGATCACCTGGGAGGCTTTTAGGCAACTGCTCTGAGTGCAGCAGGTCCTCTAGGATGGATGGGGGTAGGTGTCTTCGAAGGAGCAGACCAACTAGGGGTCTGCCCCAGCAGCAAGGCCTGGGTGGAAGAGATGGAAGGGACGGAAGGAGAGGGGTATTCGGGAGGGTAGGGGTTTGGTGGATGATGGGTCCCGAGTACACCAGGCTCTCAGCAGCAGCTCCAGTACTTGGGGATATGTGTGGGGCGTTCTTACCAACTGTTCTGAGTGCAGTGGGTCCCCTAGGATGGATCAGGATATTTCTCAGACATTTACCATTTTTATATTTTAAGAATTTCCTGGCTGGGTGGTGGTGGCGCACGCCTTTAATCCCAGCGCATGGGAGGCAGAGCAGGAGGATTTCTGAGTTCGAGGCCAGCCTGGTCTACAGAGTGAGTTCCAGGACAGCTAGGGCTACCTAGAGAAACCCTGAAAGGATTTTCTGTTAGTTTTTTGACCTAATTTTTAACTGGGTTGTTTGTTTTCTTGATGCTAAGTTTTATTTTTTTAGTTCTTTATTTATTCTAGACATTAACCCTTTGTCAGATATGTAGTTAGCCAAGACTTTTTTTTTTTATTCATAGGCTACCTCTTAACTCAAATGATAATGTCTCTTGCTAGACAGAAGGGATTTGGTTTCATGATGTTCCATTTGTCAGTTGTCGGTTTCAGTACCTGTGCTATTAGGGTCCTGTTCAGAAAGTCCTTCTCTGTGTGTAGAAATTGAAACTTATTCCCTAGTTTCTCTTCTAGCAGATTTAGGGTATCAGGTTTTATATTGAGGTATTTGATCCATGTTGGAGTTTAGTTTTATTCAGGTTGATCAATAAGGATCTAGTTTCTTTCTTCTATGCATAACTATTGAGTTTGACCATCACTATTCGTTGAAGGTGTTGTCTTTTCTGCACTGGTATCTTTGGCCTCTTTGTTAAAAATCAGGTGGCTGTGTATGTATGGATTTGTATCCAGGTCCTTAATTCTATTCCATTGATCAGTGTGATTTTTTTATTTTAATACCATACTATTTTTTATTTTAAATTTATATTACTCTGTAGTATAACTTAAAGCATGGATGATGATTCCTTCAGCAGTTCTTTCATTGATCAGGATTGTTTTGGTTATCCTTTGTGCTTCTGTATGACATTTACAATTATTTTTTAAAAATTCTATGAAGAATTGTGGTAGAGTTTTGATGGGATTAAGCTGAACCTTAATTTGGTAGAATGGTTATTTTCACAATATTAATTTTACCAATCCACAAACATGTAGAAATCTTATTTTCTGGTATCAAATTTTTAAATACCAGTCACAAAGGGACTTTCAACTTCTGTCAGTAATCTCTTGTAATATTTTCCATATATAATTGAAGTCCCAACTTGAATGTTTTGTATCTCTTTTTTATATAACCTGAGAAGTTTTTATATGGATGGTTATTTATGTAGCCCTGGCTGGCTTGGAATTCATATGGAGACCAGGAAGGCCTCAAACTCATAGAGATCTGTCTGAATTTGTCAAAGGTGTATGCCACCATTCCTGGGCTGTTTTTAAGACTCGGAGTAGCTATTGATATTTTTTCTAACTTAAAGAAAATACTGAATATTTATTGATTTACTTATTTATGTTTTTTATTACAGACAAAATATCTTCATGTACTCTGTTACAACCTCGGAGTAGAAACAAGCAAGCAGAATAAATTCAAAGAGAGCTCATTCTGGCTTAGGTAATGTAAAAAAATGAAAATTCAGAAATATTATAATAGAGATCAGTTCATATTTACTGTGTAGCACTTTGACCATTTAAACCTTTTCTGACTTCAAAAGCCAGCATGTCAAATTTATTTGCTTCTTTAGCATGTATTATTCAGAATTCTCTAGAGGAATAGAACTGATAGAAAGTATATATGTTATAAAGGGAATTTATTATAATGACTTATAACTAATATTGGTTCTTTGCACATTGGAGAGGCAAAGAAGCTGGTTGCTGTTCCATCCGTGAACCTAGATGCCTCAGTAGTTTCAATCGGGTGCCAAAGGCATTGAAGATTCCTCAGGGAGTCACTAGTCTTCATTTCACAGTAGAACCTGATGAAGGTGGATTCTGATGTCAGCAAAGAATGGTTGCAGCAACAGAGTTAGATGAACTCACTAGCAAGAAGCAAAAGCAAGGAGGCAAGCAGCAATGCTTTTTTCCAGGACCTCATCACTATCTGAGTTTTAGCCAGTGTGGGAACTCACAGGAAGACTGTAATTCCTTCAGTTAATCTTTCCTGGAAATGCTTGCACATTCCCAAATAGGGACAGATCCAGTTAAGTTAACAACCAAGATTAACAGTCACAAGTCCACCTCTTGTCAACTTGACACCCAACTGTATATTTTTATGTAATGCTTGATTTCCAAATGAAAGCTATAGCATGCTGGGAATTCTACCTAATATGATAGAATTATCCTCCATATAAGTGAAAACACAAAATTCCCTTGAGGGATGACCAGTTTCTTAATATCCTATAACTTAAACATGACAATACAGATTTAACAACACCTAACTACTAATGTTATTGATGCTACATTAAATGGTGTGGTAGTTTGAATGGAAACAACCCTGTCTTAGTGACTGTTGTATTGCTGTGAAGAGACACTATGACCAAGGCAACTATAAAAGAAAGCATTTAGTGGACTGGCTTAGAATTTTAGAGGGATATTCCATGATCATCATGGGGAGCATGGCAGCAGGGAGGCAGGCACAGAGTAGCTGTGAGCTGATATCCTGATCTGCAAGCAGAAGATACACACATAACATACATACAAACATACATAGATAGAGTGAGACTGGACCTGACATGGATCATTGAAATCACAAAGCCAATCTCCAGTGACATACCTCCTCCAACAAGGCCACAGTTACTAATCCTTTCTAAGCAGTCTACTAACTGGGAACCAAACATTCAAGTATCTGAGCGTATAGAAACTATTCTTATTTAAACCAATATATCCACCCATAGGGTCTTATATTTTAATATTTAATCTCTTGTCTGTGCACCATTTTGCGAAAGGCTAGGAGATGTGGCCTTGTTAGAGAACGTGTCACTGAAGGCAGGCTTTGAGGTTCCAAAACACTTACGAGATTCTAAGTATGCTCTCTCTAACTTGTATTTGTCGATCAAATGTGAGTTTTTATTTCTTCCTTCTCTCTGCTATCTTGAACTCTAACCTTATAAAACTGCCAAGGTCCAGCCTCAGCTTGGAGAGGAGTTCCTGAGGAAGGGGTGTTTGGGAGTGGTGGAAAAACGACTCGAAGTCAATTGTGGGTACAAGCTAACAGCTCTGTAGTCTGCTTGAGATGGCTCCCAAGGCAGCTTTGTAGATAGCTCTTGCTTCTGTAGTCTGTTTGAGACAGCTCTCTCTGCTGAAAATGGCTCTCTTTGCTTGAGATAGCTCTTGGGTTTTCTGACCAAAATCAGAAATCCTGCTAGAAAAATTTCTAAAAGAACACTAATAATTCTCTGGATAGCTCTTTGGTTTTCCAACCAAAGTCAGAAATCCTGGTAGAAAAATTCTAAAAGAGCTATGTTTGTTCTCCAAGCAGTTTTCTCAGGGTAGCGCTCTCTCCCCGCCCCCCTCTTCTCTCTCCCCCCCTCTCACTCTCCTCCCTTCCCCCCATCTCAGACCAAAGGCCAGACTTTTATTTAAATATCAATTCAGT
>NC_045030.1:101307719-101323832 GCF_008632895.1 Mastomys coucha | reverse complement strand
ATTCAGAGATGATGCACCTAACCCTCAAGAGACTGGAGGCCCCAGGGAGTTTAGAGGTCAGGTGGTGTTGGGGGTGGGAACATCCAGGTGGAGACAAGGGGGTAGGGAGGAGGTATGGGATGTGGAACAGTTGGAGGGTGGATGGGGGTGGGAATAAAATATTAAGTGTAAAAACAAAAACAAATAAATTTAAAAAAGAAAAAAGAAGAGGGGAAAAACATAGCAAATGAATTCAGAGCTGATTGCTTAGCTGGGTGGGATCTTGTCCTGAGATCATCATTCCTATCATACCTAGACCTAAACTCGTTCTGTCCCAGGCTGATCTTGAACTCAGGAATCTGTCTGCATTTGTAAGCACAGAAAATAAGCTACCTGGGTGGGATCTCCCTCTGAGATCACAACTTCCTAAATCTCTATCTTCTTCCTTAATAATCTTTCTGACAAGCTGGTTCCTTATTGTAGCTGTCTCTGTTCTTTTAGGTCTATGAAGCTCCTCATACAGTTTATATTGCATCCTTATATTTTGCATAGTTGAGAAATTATATATGTTCTTGAACTCACTTTTTTTTCAGAGTTCTTTCCCATATCCTTAAAGACTGTCTTTCTGGTCACAGCATTTACCATTTTTCTGAAGAACACATTCTTGCCTCCTGGATTCATGCTATTTCTAGTTATCATGGAGTCCTTAACCTTATCATTTCCCTGACAACCTTGGCAGGGAGAACATTTGCTAAAAAAGGAACATAAAGTAAATTGTGTACATTATTATACAAACAGCCCCATGCCCAGAGCAATCAACACTTGTGGAGGCCCACATCTTGCTAGCTCTGCTCCAGGGGTGGGAACAGTGTCACATCGTCTCTTCCACTTAGTCATGCAGGACTTGGCATGAAACCATACGTGAAATTAAATGCTTTCATTTATAAGTTGTCTTGGTCATGGCATTTTATCATAGCAATGGAAAAATAACTAGGACAAATGGTAAAGATACCAAAAGACTGGCCCAGAAAATGTACATACAAGTAACAATATACAAACGAAACATTACACACACACACACACATACACACACACACACACACACACACACACATGAAATAACAGTGGAAAAAGAGGCCATGAATTTTAAGGAGAGTGGGGAGGAGTATATGGGAGTTTTTAGAAGGAGGAAAGGGTAGGATAAATGATTTAATTAAATTATAATCTCAAAATGAACAATAAAAAGATTATTAAATAAGAAATGCCAACTTGACTTTAAAAGAGAGAGGAAAGAAAGAAAACACAAATATATGCTTAATATATATGTATATATGCACAGGCATATTTTTTAACAAAATATGAAATGCTTATGGTTGTTACAATCACGTAGCTTTATCTGGTATTTATATCTACTTTCTATGATCCATTCTCTTTTCTCAGTAGTTTTGACTTGGTTTGTTGACTGGAAAAGTGACATACACCCATATTCCTGAGGAGTCTGGACCATTTATATTCTTGCTACAGTTGAGTTATTAAATGTTTTTCTGTTGCCTATAATCACAAAATATAATCACAGAACACCAAGAGATGCCTTGAGGATTTGTGGAAGTTCAGACATGCTGTCTTTTACCTCTTTTGTGGTAGTCCAGATCAATCATCCCTGCTGACACTGTAACTCTTCTTTTCCCGAGACAGGGTTTCTCTGTGTAGCCCTGCTGTCCTAGAACTCACTCTGTAGACCAGGCTGGCCTCGAACTCAGAAATCTGCCTGCCTCTGCCTCCCAAGTGCTGGGATCAAAGGTGTGTGCCACCACCACCTGACTACTGTAACTCTTTTTTAAGTCAGTTGACTCAAAGGCACACAAAGCGACCATGGGGAAATCTTAGTTCCCAGTTCAGAGGAATGATTGTTGTGTCTCCTTGGCAAACAGCTCCCCACTTTACAAGAAAGACTTTTAGTCCAGGAAAACATAAGGTTGTAAGAGTAGGAGTGTAAAATTTTACTAATGAGTCACTAGTGGTGACAGAGAATAATGGCATTTCCACTTATCAGTTGATTTCTGGGCTTGTAAATCATAGTCATGAGAGGAACAGTACTATATGTTAGATAAAGATTCAAAATATATACAGTCCTCTAGAGAACCATGCACCAGTCTTATTGGCTGTTGCTATCTAGTTTGTACTGTGCATGTGCCATTCTACTGTTTTTTTCTTCAATCTGTGTGCCTCAGTATGGTTAGGAACATGGTAAAACCTATGAATTCCATGAGCATTCTTTGGCTGTAAAGTGAATTCCTTTATCAGAAGCAATGCTGTGTGGAATATTGTGATGGTGGATAAGTCTATAGGTGGTGGTATTGCTGAAGCATTAGGTAGGGTAGTGATAATTTTGTTTTTTGTTTTTTGTTTTTTTAAACATGGAAATACTAATGGATATTTCATTTCAGGACACCAGCAAAAATTTATGGGGGCTGCTTCTGCTGGTTTATTCTTTGCTTTGCTCCCAGAGGGAATTTTCTGTTTTTTCTTTTCTTTTCCAACCGTTTTTGAGGTAACATATAGGAAGAAGAAAAAGAATGCACAAAGTAGCAAAATTCTGCCTATAGCATTATATTCAGGAAAGCCCAATTCATAACTAGAATAAGAATCTATTCCAGTAAGGACAAAGTGCTGCCCTTTCCATGATGGAAGTTGTCCTACCATTAAGTGTCATCAACCAACCATCAAATTATCGATTGGTCATTCTGGAGAATGATGTCAAGTGGAGGTTTTGTCTTAGCCACTGCTATTAGCAGATTTAGTACTCAGCTGCAGCTATAGATAGACCAGCCTTGGTGAGAAGTACATGTTGTCAAGCCTGTGCATATTCATCATTCATGCTGCATGATGTCACTTTGTTCATGAGCACATTGAACAGTGTCAAGAGAGATTGACTGCTATCTACAGGTTGGGTCATCTCATCTACTTTATCCCTCTGCTGCAATCACATTTTGGTGAGCACACACATTTCTTTAGATCTGTTGTTTATTTGGAAAAGTATACGCACACACCCATTGCCCAAATATTTTCTTACTCATTTTAAAATAACTTACCATCTAAGTCCTCAATCATCAAAAAACTGTCTGCCAAAGAATCAGTATGTAACCACACATGTGGCCATTTCTCCTCCCAAGCAAAATGTATTAATGTGTGTATTGCCTGAAATGTTTGAAAGTCTCACATGTGGAGACAATTAATCTCTTGCTCCTCATAAGTAAAAAATAGGATAGCAAATATATGTATAGTGCATAGATCTTTCAACAGTTTAATCCATGGATTATCCATGCTCTCCAAGTTATCAGGAAAGTCTTTATCAACATTTGGTTTAGTAGAATTAGAAAGCCATCTCTAGAAACCACCAAACCCTTTAGAGAAATTTATTCTTAACAATTCTGTTTCTTAGTAACCATCCTTAATAATAAAACCTTTATCAGGCAGAGTTCCCTAGAAGAACAGAATCAATAGAATATTATATATTATTAAAGGGAATGTATTAGGTTAGCTTAACAGGTAGGGGCTGTGCAGTCAAACAGTAGCAGTCTGCATACTGGAGAGAGAGAATCCCAGTAACTGTGAGTCCAATAAGCTGAATGCCTTCACAGTCCCAATCTGTTGCTGCAAACCTGAAAACTCCCTAGTGTTGTGGCTGTTGAGTGCATGCTGGGTGGCTGAAGAAGCTGGAGTCAGAGTGTATCTAGGCAGCAGCCAAGTCAGAAAGAAGTGAAGGAAGGTGTGCACATACTAATCTTTCCATGGGCCTCTTTATATCTGGGCTACCGATAGGTATTACAGCTCAGATGGAAAGGTATCCTGGCAGTTGGAAGCCAAGGAATACCACTAAGTCATGCTGCACAACAAACCTCACACAAGAGATTTATTGGGAGGGAAAAAAAAAGGAAGGTGGCTACCTCTGCTTGGGAGAGAAGCAACAGAGAACTGGGCAGAGAGCAAGGTTCAAATAGGGTTTCTAGGGGTTGAGAGGGGGCACTTTCTAGGGTGTCTGAAATTGAAGGAATTATGTGGCTTGAACCAGGGGCAAACTCAGGGATTAGTAGGATTTTTTTTTTTCTGTATGATGGGGCCTGGGTCCTGGCCATCATTATAACTATTAGGAAAGTCTGGGGGTGGAGCCTGGCCATTGGGGCTTCTAAGGGGAGGTGCTTACCAGGGAAAGCAGTTCCTGCCATTCAGGTTGGCATGAATAACCAACATTACTCACTAGAGGTGCCATCCATTTTGAATGTAGGTCTATCCTGTTAATTCTTTCCAGAAACACCCCTGCAGACAGGTCAGTGTGTCTTCTAGGGGATTTCCTTTGCATATTATTTGATTACTTCTCTCTCTTTTCCTATTCTTTTTCCTTTCCCTCCCTTTCCATCATGTTCCCTTCCCTTCCCTCTCCCCCCTCTCTCTCTCTCCCTTCCTCCCCCCTTTCTTCTTCCTTCCCTCCCTCCTTCCCTTCTTCCCTCCTTCCTTCCATTTGGTTTCCTTAAAGCATCTGTTTTAAATTATCCATTCCCAAATGAAAAAAAAATTATCCATCCTAGAGTTTGTCCATACTGGTTACTATCTAGTCAGATTTTAGTGTGTTGTCCTTGCCTTTAGGGGTGGGATCTTGTTTTCCTGGAAACTTATAATATTTGTGTGGCATCATCTGAGCTTAGAAATTATATAAACTGACTTTGTGTATATCTTTCCAGAACTTCTAAGTAGTCTGCTTATTTCCTCTGAGTTGATGGTAACTTCCACTATTATTTCACATTCTAAGTGAGATTCAAGTATCCTCTATTGGACCTTCCTTCTTGTTTTGTTTCTTTGGGTCTGTGGAGTGTAGCCTGTATATCCTGTATTTTATGGCCAATAATCCACTTATAAGTGAATACATACCATGTATGTCCTTTTGTATCTGAGTTACCTCATTCATGATGTTATTTTCAAGTTCCAACCATTTGCCTGAAAAATTCCTGATATCCTTGTTTTTGAGAGCTGAATATTATTCCATTGTATAGATGAATCACATCTTTATCCATTCTTCAGTTGAGGGGCATCTAGGTTATTTCCATTTTCTGGAAATCTGCTATGAACATAATTGAGCAGTTGTCCCTGTGGGATGGTAGGGCATCTTTTGGGTATGTGTCCAGGAGTTGTATAGCTGTGTCTTGAGGTAGAACTATTCCTAGTTTTCTGAGAAACCACCAGGTTGATTTTCAGAGTGGTTGTACAAGTTTGTACTCCCACCAGCAATGGAGGAGTGTTCCCCTTGCTCCACATTCTCACCAGCATGTGCTGTCACTTGAGCTTTTTATTTTATCTTAGCCATTCTGATAAGTGTAAGATGGAATCTCAGAGTCATTTTAATTTGCATTTCCCTGATGACTAAGGACATTGAACACTTCTTTAAGTGTTTGTTGGTCTTTTGAGCTTCCTCTGTTGAGAATTCTGTGTTTAGCTCTGTACGCCATTTTTTTTTTTGATTGGGTTATTTGGGCTGTTGGTGTCTAACTTCTTGAGTCCTTTATAAATTTTGGATATTAGCCCTCTGTTAGATGTAGGGTTAGTGAAGATCCTTTCCCAAACTGTAGGCTACCATTTTGTCCTAAAGACAGTGTTCTTTGCCTTACAGAAGCTGTTCAGTTTCATGAGGTCCCATTTATCAATTGTTGATCTTAGTGCCTGAGCCATTGGTGTTCTGTTCAGTAAGTTGTCTCTTGTGCCAATACATTCAAGGCTATTCCCCACTTTCTGTTCTATTAGATTTAGTGTATCTGGTTTTATGTTGAAGTATTTGATCCACTTGGACTTGAGTATTATACAAGATGGTAGATATGGATCTATTTGCATTCTTCTACATGCAGACATCTAATTAGAACAGCACCAAAATCCCTTGTATGGTTTTTCCTTCTTTGTCAGAAATCAAGTGTCCATAGATATGTGGGTTTATTTCTAGGTCTTCAATTCTATTCCATTGATCATTATGCTTGTTTTAATGCCAATATCATGCAGTTTTACCATGCTCTGTAGTACAGCTTGAGGTCATGGATGGTAATTCCTCCTGAAGTTCTTTTATTATTCATGATCATTTTGGCTATCCTGTATTTTTTCTTTTTCCATATGAAGTTGAGAATTGCTCTTTCAAGGTATGTAAAAGATTGTGTTGGAATTTTGGTAAGCCCATTGAATCTGTAGATTGCTTTTGGTAAGATGGCTATTTACAATATCTTAATCCTGCCAGTCCATGAATATGGGAGATCTTTCCATCTTCTGATATATATATTTTAATTTCTTTCTTCAGGGACTTGAAGTTCTTGTCATATAGATCTTCCACTTTTTTGGTTAAAGTTACACAAAAATACTTTATATTATTTGTGGCCATGGTAAAGGGTGTTGTTTCCCTAATTTCATTCTCAGCCTGTTTATCATTTGTATAAAGGAAGGCTACTGGCTTGCTTGAGTTAATTTTGTATCCAGCCAGTTTGCTGAAGTTCTTTATCGGCTGTAGGAGTTCTCTGGTAGAATTTGTGGGATCACTTATGTATACTATCATATCATCTACAAATGGCAATACTTTGACTTCTTTCCAGTTTGTATCCCCTTGATCTCCTTTAGTTGTGGTATTGCTCTAGCTAGAACTTCAAGTACTATATTGAATAAATAGGAGAAAGTGGGCAGCCTTGTCTTGTCCCTAATTTTAATGGAACTGCTTTAAGTTTCTTTCCATTTAATTTGATGTGGGGTATTGGCTTGCTGTATATTCCTTTTATCATGTTTAGGTATTTGCCTTGTTTCCCTGATCTTTCTAAGACCCTTAATATGAAGGGGTGTTGGATTTTGTGAAAGGCTTTTCCAGCTTCTAATGAGATGATCATGCTTTTTTTTTTCCATTCAGTTTGTCTATATTGTCGATTACTGTGGTAATATGCCTGACTCCAGGAAGTGGCACTGTTAGGAGGTATGGCCTTGTTGGAGTAGGTGTGTCACTGTGAGAGTGGGCTTTGTGACCTCTTCCTTGCCATGAGGAATCTAGTCTTCTCCTGTTTGCCTTTGGAACAAGATGTACAACTCTCGACTCCTCCAGGGACATACCTGCCTAGATGCTGCCATGCTCCTGCCTTGGTGATAATGGACTGAACCTCTGAACATATAAGCCAGCTTCAATTAAATGTTCTCCTTTGTAAGAATTGCCATGGTCGGCGTGTCTCTTCACAGCAATGTAAACTCAAAGACAATTACATTGATGGATTTTTATATATTTAACTATCCCTGCCTACTTAATCATGGTGGATGATGTTTTTTTTTTATGTGTTCTTGGATTCATTTTGGATGATGTTTTTTATGTGTTCTTGGATTCATTTTGCAAGTACTTTATTGAGTATTTTTTGCATCAATGTTCATAAAGGAAATTGGTCTGAAATTCTCTTTCTTTGTTGAGTCTTTGTGTATTTTAGGTATCAGAGTGATTGTGGCCTTGTAGAATGAGTTTTGCAGTGTTCTTTTTGTTTCTATTTTGTGGAATAGTTTGAGGAATATTGGTATTAGTTCTTTTTTGAAAGTGTGGTAGAATTCTCAGGATGATATTCTCCAAATCCATCCATTTCCCTAAGAATTTCATAAATTCATTGTTTTTAATAGCTGAGTAGTACTCCATTGTGTAGATGTACCACAATTTCTGTATCCATTCCTCTGTTGAGGGACATTTGGGTTCTTTCCAGTTTTTGGCTATTATAAATAAGGTTTCTATGAACATAGTGGAGCATGTGTCCTTATTATATGTTGAAACATCTTCTGGGTATATGCCTAGGAGTGGTATAGCTGGGTCCTCCTGTAGGACTTCGTCCAATTTCCTGAGGAACCACCAAATTGATTTCCAGAGTGGTTGTACCAGCTTGCAATTCCACCAGCAATGAAGGAGTGTTCCACTTTTTCCACAACCTCGCCAACATCTGCTGCCACCTGAGTTTTTGATCTTAGCCATTCTGATTGGTGGAATCTCAGGGTTGTTTTGATTTGCATTTCCCTGATGACTAAGGATGTTGAACATTTCTTTAGGTGCTTCTCAGCCATTCGATATTCGTCAGTTGAGAATTCTTTGTTTAGTTCTGTACTCCATTTTTTTAATAGGGTTACTTGGTTCTCTGGATTCTAAAACTTCTTGAGTTCTTTGTATATATTGGATATTAGCCCTCTATCAGATATAGGGTTGGTAAAGATCTTTCCCCAATTTGTTGGTTGCCGTTTTGTCCTATTGACAGTGTCCTTTGCCTTACAGAAGCTTTGCAATTTTATGAGGTCCCATATGTCAATACTTGATCTTAGAGCATAAGCCATTGGTGTTGTGTTCAGGAAATTTCCCCCTGTGCCCATGTGCTCGAGGCTCTTCCCCACTTTCTTTTCTGTTAGTTTCAGTGCATCTGGGTTTATCTGGAGGTCCTTGATCCATTTGGAGGCTGGGGCGAGGGAACTGATATAAATTTAAGGCAAGCTTGGGCTACATAATGAGTTCCATGCCACCCCAGTTGTGGTACAATATATGATCTTTCTCAAATACTAGCTGAATGAATGAATGAATGAGTAAATAAATAAAATAATTTTACTTGTGGAAATTAAAAAAGAGATGGCAAAGATTAAGATCATTTTATATTAAATTACTTAAAAGCAAAATAACAAGAATTATATTGGTGATTTTAAAATTTATAGTACTCAGGTTTAGTGAAGGTTTAGTGAACAAAAATTATGTAATTTCCATAATGGTTTTTAAAATCAGCTATTATACATATATTCGTTCTCTTTTTCAAACAGGAAATTTGGTTTTATGATAAACATCACATCATCTAACATACTCTCCTTAAAACTAGAAAACCATTAAATGTAGCTTGCAAACACTCTTCAACAATTCAGAATTCTTATTCAACATTGATACAAATTATGACAAATAATAAGCAATTTGTGATTCTAAAGCTTCAGAAATTTGAATAGTTCTTCAAATATACCCACATTAAATTAATTTTTAAATATATAAAAAGTCAGTAAATGAATTTTAAGAGTACACTTAAAACATCATACCAATGTATTTAATAAAAAGTTAGAGAAAAGAATATTTTATTGTAATGGGTTTACTATGAAATATATATGTATGTATGTATATATATATTTCAATAATTCTTATTATGAAAAGGACCCTGTCACTAAATTCTATCAACCTAGGACTTTATTTTGATTCTATACATTTCTTTTTTCTTTTTGTTTTTTGATTTTTCGAGACAGGGTTTCTCTGTATAGCCCTGGCTGTCCTGGAGCTCACTCTGTAGACCAGGCTGGCCTCGAACTCAGAAATCCACCTGCCTCTGCCTCCCAAGTGCTGGGATTAAAGGCGTGCGCCACCACGCCCGGCTGATTCTATACATTTCTTAATATTTTAGCACAGAATTAAGACTTATTGAGATAAGTACTTTCTAAAAACAAATTAATGATTTGGTTGATTCCTTTAAATGTTTTTTTTTTTTTGAATGTGTAAAATTTTAAAATATGACACATGGTCCTAGAGTGGACTTATCCATTGATACTCTAAAGACTGTGTCTCATTAATTTCATGGAAGCTTTCCATTCATATCTGGATGTAAAAGGAAGGAAAGGTATATCTGAATGTTGCAGGAAAACTGGGAGGAGCTAACACTTAAGGTGCGCCTTCTCTGACTGAACCTGGTAAGCCAGAAAAATAGACACTTATGTTACTCCAAAATGTATACGTACATTCTTTAAATTTGGGATATTTTTATTTATCATTGCTTGTTCTTTACTGTTGTTACATATACTAGAAGGGCTGGGAGAAATCGCAAAGATGTCAGAAAAAATCCTCCTAATGGTCAGCTGACTTTGACTCATCCTATTATTATGTGCCACAATGTCTTAGCTTGAAAAAAATAAGTACAATATCATTTACATCATATGTGTGTAGTGAGGATTATATAAATGGTCAATAGTAGTTTTACAAGTTTAACCCTCCCCCTAGTGGTGCCTTTCTAGTGTTCTGGCTTATTACTGGCATTCCACATTAAATGCACAAATCTAAAGATTTGATGCTATGGGAGACATCATGTAGTGCACGTCTTTCTGGGTGTTTGTTACTTCATTCAGTATAATTGGGGAAGGGACATAGTAGAACATGAGTTCTATGAAGAGAGGAAGGGGAATAATGGTGTGGAGATTTTAAGTGGGGAAGAAGATGGGAGCATAGGGCAGAGGAAGGGCTGGGATGGTGGCAAAATAAGTGCCACTATGGATGGTAGAAAAGTAAAAACCAGAAACCTAACATTTTACACACACACACACACACACACACACACACACACACACACACACACACACGTGCGCGCGTGCGCGCGCACACATACACACACATATACAAAAGGAGAAAATGTGAAGTTTGGGAAAGAGATATGGGAGAAGGATCTGGGAAAAAGTGAGGGGTGATTATGATCAAAGTATATTGTATGCATGTATGAATTCTCAAAGAAAAAATGAAAAATATGTTGACAATATTTAAGATTTATCTATTGCTATGACAAGTTACTAAGTTTAAAAATAATCATATATAAACTGATTTTTAACAGAAAATGAAAGATATTAGCACCATCTAGTGGAAACACAAATTGTGCAATAATAATTTAAACACAGAATATAATTTGATATACTTATTAATTTAGAGCTAGAGGAAATCTTATGAATTGTCTAGTTTAGGAATTTAGAAACCATTTTCTGTAGAGCTCCTGGGTCCTGCCAGAAAAGTGCATTCTCTAAGTTATACTTTAAATAATTTTCTTACTTGGTATTTTCTTGTAAGAGTTTTTGAAAAATTCTTGGCTTGCTTATAAAATGTTTGAACATGAATGATCCAGACAACTTCAATTCTGCATAGATCAGGAAATAGAAATGTTCTCAGAGTAAGATATTTGTTCTGTGGTGCACAGCTCAGGTGTTAGAGCTTTAATTTTCTAGGGATAATCTTTCTCCAAGTGTCAATAGTGTCTGTTCCTTCATTCCTAATTTTAATAATTTAAATTTTCCTGCTCATTTTTCCTTTGAATAATGCTAGCAGCTTTGCCCCATGTATTTGATCTTTTGAAAGCGCCAGATTTTGTTTTTTTTTTTTAAATTATCTCCATTGTTTTTCAGTTTTTATTTCATTTCTATGCTAATCTTCATGGTTTCTTCTATATTTACTTTAGATGCTTCTCTTTCTCCCTTGTCCTTGGATAGATATTTTTGAATGTTGATTTGATACCTATTTTTTTTTTAAGCATTGGGGTTTCTATCTATATGTTTTCCTGAAGGCATTGCTATAGCTGTATCCCATAAGTTTTGTTTTTTAACTTTTTTTTTCTAATTAACTCAAAGTATTTTTGTAATTCCTCTTCTAATTTTATTAGTTGAACCATTGGTTTTTCACTTGTGTATTGTGTAACTTAATTTCATGTTGAAAATATATTTTATGTTACAGTTCTCTTAAATCTAATATGATTTTGTGTGGCCAGAATTTATTCTGTTCTGACATACTTTCTATGTTCATTTGAACAGAGTGTTGGTGGTCTGTGCTGTAAATGCCTTTTTGAATTTAGTAGGTTTATAGTGTTGTTAAGTGTCCTGTATATGTTGTAAATTATACTTAAATTTCTATCCACTATTGAAAGAAGAGCATTGAGGATCTCAATTATTACTGAGTAATGTACTTTTGTCTTCCCTTTTGTCAGATTTTCTTTCAGGCATTTATTGGACTTTATATTTATTTTGAAAATTCTTTTTTTAAAAACTTTGTGCGTTCAAATTTTTATTAGCACATTTGATTTAACATAGTGATAGGTTTCACAAATATATTTCCAGTCACCTATACCATATACTTTGACCATATTCACTCTCCTATTTCCTCCCCTTACTTTCTGTCCCTCCTCCCTCCCCCACCTCTCTCATCCTCCTTCCCTTTCTGAAATCATTCCCCTTTCATCCCTCTTTCATGTTCTACACACCCTTAGGGGTCACTGTGACATTTTTCATCTTGAGTCTGGGTTGTTTCACTTAACATGATAATCTCCACTTTCATCCATTTTCCTGCAACTGCCACTTCATTTTCCTTTATGGCTGAATAAAACTCTATCATGTATGCTTTGTTCAGTTCAGTAGCCCATTTTTAAAATTTATTTTTCAATGTTTAATTTTTGCATTTCTTTTTACATTCTAGATATTAATCTCCTGTGTGGCATGTTTGTGTGACAAGAATTTTTCCCCCATTGTATAGACTGTATCTTTAGTTTGGAGATTGTTTCCTGTGCAGCGCAAAAACTGTATAATTCCATGAAGTCTCATTTCTTAATTATTGGAGATGATTTCATGTGCTATTAGAATCTTTTTCAGAGAGTCTCTGCTTGTGCCTATACCTTGAAGTATTTTATTTCTGTTTCTTTAGCAGTTCTAAGGTTTCAGGTCTTAACTTCAGGTCCTTTATCCACTTTGAATATTTTTCAATTTTTGTATAGGATAAGAAGTTTAGATCTAGTAGCTATCAAGTTTTACCCATACCATGTATTGAGGAGTCTGACGTTTCTTCCTTAATGTATGTTTTGGATAGATTTATCAAAATCACCTCATTGGTTAGAGTTATTTCTGGGTGTTTTATTTTACATAAAAGTAGCATAAACACTACTTTTTTGTGATTTCTTCCTTGGCAAGTTTACTATTGTTTTAAAGAAAGGCTGTTTTTTCATCCTGGTACTTTGAAGAAAGTATTTATCCTGAGTGTCACTATATTAGAAGTGGTAGAACCTGTGAGAATGGAGCCTATGAATGAGGTGGACTAAATTCTCATTCAACAGGTGCCTTTATTAAGAGCATCAGACAACTTATATTCTTTAGGTTTAAAAGGGTCATATGAGTAAAGTGTGCAGTCACAAGGGAGGCAGCAGATAAGCTATGCTTGGCAGAAATATATTTTTCCATAGAGGCGTATAAACAAGCTTTTATCTGCTACATCTGGGAGGGCTG
Organism: Mastomys coucha; assembly: GCF_008632895.1. Lineage (NCBI taxonomy): Eukaryota > Metazoa > Chordata > Mammalia > Rodentia > Muridae > Mastomys > Mastomys coucha. Next base: position 101,310,785 of record NC_045030.1, on the reverse strand, counting down.
TGAAAACACATTTTAAGAAAAGTTCCATATTTTTGAAGAAACTGAAGACTCTTGTCTTGGTTTCTTGGAGTTTACTCACAAGCACACAGAAATTTCACATAACTCCATTCTTGGACCATGTCTTGACAGCAACATTTTCTGGTATAGTCATCAGGGTCCTTTAATTATAGGATCATGCCACTGCAAAATGAATGAACAGTATTAGTATAATAAAATGGAATGTGGAAAATTGATCTTGTTAATGTGTTTTTGAACATGCTTTCCAAAGATTTTGTTGAGAATTTTTGTTTCTATGTTTACCACTGAAATTGTCCTATAATTTTGTTTTATTGTCATATCCTTACCTGATTTTGGTGTGAAGCTGTATAGAATGGTTTCATAGTGTTCCTTTTCCTTCTATTTCGTGGAACAGTGTATTTGTCAGGGTTCTCTAAAGGAGCAGAACTGATGGAATAAATGTGTGTGTGTGTGTGTGTGTGTGTGTGTGTGTTATTGCTTCTATTTACATTTTAAGGTCTTGAACAGTTTTATTCATTTCCTTTACCTCTTTGATTTTATTTTCCTGTATTTCTTTAAGGGATTTATTCATTTCCTCTTTAAAGGCCTCTATCCTTTTAAGATTGGGTTTATGCTCATCTTGTGCTTCAGCTGTATTAGTATATCTAGCGCTTGCTGCAGTAGAATAGCTGGACTCTGGTGGTAGTACCATGTTGCTCTAGCTCTTGTTGATTGTGTCCTTATGCTGGCCTTAAGCCATCTGGTTGTCCCTGGTGTTCCTCAGGGAGGCAGGCAGAACCATGCACCTGGCAATGGAGTTCAGGGAAGAGCAAGGTGCTAACCTTTGCTGGCTGTGTCACAGGAGGACCCAGAAGTCAGGGAACTGGGGAGAGAGGTTTAACCATGATGCTCCTGGGATCCCTCAGGCTTCCTTGGGGAAGCAAGCAGAGCCATGGACCAGGTGATGGAGGTCAGGGGACAGCATACATCTCACATCTGCTAGCTATGCCCCAAACAGACCCTTCTTTTCAGGTGAAATCTAACTATACCCCAGGTTGGTCTTGAACTCACTACCCTCTCTCTTCTGCTTACTAAGTACTGGGATTACAGGCATGTACTGGCACATATAGCCTTCCCCCCTTATAGGACAAGGTTTCATTATTTAGGCCAAGTTGGCCTTGAATTCACTATGTAGTCTAGTTTTTGTGTTGCCCACACAGGGGCTCATGTATCTGTAACTGTCCTTTATCTCCTTATTTCATTGATTCCACCTTTCAAGTGCTGAATTATAGTCATGTGCATGCACTTCTGGTTTTGGATTTGTTTATTTAAAAAGATCTTATATTTCAAAATACTGGAACCACTGGCTGGAGTGAAGCTATTCTAAAGAGACCCTTTTTTCTTTTTATTTAGCTATCAAACTACTCAAACAATGATTTCTCCCTAATCTTGAAATTTTTTACTATAGCATATGAAAATATCCTTGCTATTCATCTGATAAAAGGTAGATATCCAGAATATACAAAGAATTCAAACAATAAAAAAGTGCTAACCATTAAGTTAGCCTGTGAAATTAACTGAGTTTCCAAAAGAAAAACATACAAGTAGCCAACAAACATTCTTAGTGTTTAGTATTCTTATCCATTAGGGAAATGAGAATTACAAGTACTCTGAGATCCCATCTTATCCCAGTAAAAGTGGCTAACATAAAACAATCAAGCAAGTGAACAATAGAAATGGTAATAAATGTCAAGAATGTAGGAAAATACCAGAATAGCTCAAGAACATTCTCTAGCTCAGTTGTTAACATTCTTTCCCTCTGGAACTTCTTCAGCTGGTTCTCCACACTCCACATTGTTCTCAGCCCTGCAGTCTGCCAAGCGTTTATCAGAATTGTCCATTAAGCCTTGCTGACAGTATTTTCCTAGGCCAAAGTCTCAAAATCTTTCACATTCCTCCACAACATACCATAATCAGGCCTGTCACAGAAGTAGCCCACTCCTTGGTACCAACTTCTGTCTTAGTCACTTTTGTATTGCTCTGAAGAGACACTATGATCAATGCAACTTATAGTAGAAATAGTTTTTTTTAGTAGAAATAGTTTAGGTCTCTCAGTTTCAGGGGATTAAAGTCCATGGCCATCATGTTGAAAGACATGGCAGCAGGCGGGCAGGTGTGGTGCTATAGTAATAACTGAGAACATCTTTATCTGCAAGTAGAGATCTAACTTGGAATGGCCTGGGCTCTTGAAACCTCAAAGCCCATCCCCACTGACACTTTTCCTCCAACAACACCACACCTCCTAATTCTTCTGAGAAACTCTACCACCAAGGGAACACATTTTTATGTTTGTTGGCTACTTGTATGTTTTTCTTTTGAAAACTCAGTTAATTTCACAGGCTAACACTTTTTTATTGTTTGAATTCTTTGTATATTCTAGATATCTACCTTTTATCAGATAAGTAGCAAAGATATTTTCATATGCTATAGTCTAGAGGAGAACATTCTCATTCAAGCTGCCCCAAGGATGACATGTTCAATTTTTTTTATGTTTGAAGTTTTCTTTTATTTTTATTAATCATTTTATTTGTTTACATTTCAAATGATACCTCCTTCCCAGGTACCCCTCCACAACCCCCCATCCCATCCACCATCTCCCCCCCTCCCCTTTGCCACTATGAGGGTGCTCCTCCATCCACATACCTACTCCTGCCTCACCCCTCTAACATCTTCCTGTGCCAGGGGATCAAGCCTTCACAGGACCAAAGTCCTCCCCTGCCATTGATTTAAGTCTATTCTCTGCTTCATATATATTCTCTGCTTCATATCTGGAGCCATGGGTCCCACCATGTGTACTCTTTGGTTGGTGGTTTTGTCCCTGGGAGCTCTGTGGGATCTGGTTGGTTGATATTGTTGTTCTTCCTATGGACGTGCAATCCCCTTCAACCCCTTCAGTCCTTTCTATTGGGGTCCCTAGGCTCAGTCTGATGGTTGGCTGTGAGTATCTGCATCTGTATTGGTCAGGTGCTGGTAGAACCTCTCAGGAAATAGCCATACCAAGCTCCTGTC
>NC_045030.1:101293751-101306412 GCF_008632895.1 Mastomys coucha | reverse complement strand
GGCCTCGAACTCAGAAATCCACCTGCCTCTGCCTCCCAAGTTCTGGGATTAAAGGCGTGGGCCACCACTGCCGGGGCTGGAATACAAATTTTATGGTGAATAATCTTTGTGTTTTTGACCTTCAGATTTTGAAACCCCGAGACTCATTAGCATTTTATTTATGGTTATGAGGGTATCCCATATGGAATATGATTTGTTAGAAATAAAGAGAAACAAAAGTTGAATTTTTGTTTCCACTTTATTCATTCTGAATGTAAATCTAGGTTATATTAGAAGCTGCTTCTTTTTTTTTGTTCACTCAGCTGCAAAAAGGACTGATAGTGGTTTGCTAGAGTATAGTATGATGCTTAATGTGTTTGTTCCTGTAAAAATAGTACTTGAAGATGAATATATATATATATATATATATATATATATATATATATATATATAAAACATTTTGCAGCCTTAAATTTGTTAAGTAGGGTTTTTTTTTTCTGTAATAAGACACCATGATTAAAAGCAACTTGAGGAGAGGATTTATTTCTCAGAACTCTTAGGTCACACTCTATCACTGAAGAAAGCCAGGGCTGGAGCTCAAGGCAGGAACCTGGAGGCAAGAACTTAAGCTTAAGCCATGAAGGAGTGTTATTTAGTGGCTTGTTCCCCATGCTTTGTTCAGCATTACATATTCCAGGATCACCTGCCTAGGGGTGATACCACTCCCAGTACACTGGGCCCTCTTGTATATATAAATCATTAATCAAGAAAATGCCTCACAGTCTTGTCCATGGCCAATTTTCTGGGGGACATTTTCTCAATTGAGGTTCCCTCTTTTCAAAGGACTAGCTTGTATTAAGTTGACAAGAAAACTAACTAGGACAACATTATTTATCTAAATAGAAGAATATGACTATAACTAAAATGTTGATTTGTCACATAGAATTTGAGAGTACAATAGTGTTTACCAGAGTCTGGGAAAGAGACATACGTTTAACATGTACAAAAATATATTCACATAGTCTGAGCAAGTTCTGGGTTTTCATAGTGTGTGTAGATAACTACAGTAATAATTGGTCATATATTTCAAAACATCCAGAAAATAAGATTTTGAATTTTCCTCATAAAATGTTAAGAATTTGAGATGATCCGTGTATTAATTACATTCATTTGGTCATTTTATATGTGTATAAGAACTTTCATTTCATCTGATAATATGTGCATTTCAAATAAAAATAAAAAACTTTAAAAAAGGTTGACTTGGTTATCTGCTGAGGAAATTGTTGTTTTCTACAGTTACAAAATATTGCTTTATAAAAATGACTTTCATGTGTTAGTGAGTAATCTGTTGACATGCAAAATAGAAAAAAATTAAAATAAAGTATGATTATACTATATCTTCTTTGCAATATATAATCCTTAGTGTGAATGTATATTTACACACTTATTTTCTTTTTTAATGCTAGCCAAAGCTATGAAATTGGGAAGATGGATAAGGATTCTGTTGAACCACAAATGCTTGTAAGTATCATTTAATATCAGAGAAGCAGAATAATAAAATACAGTTTATGCTATTATAAAATTATGTTAGATGACCCCTTATTAGTGAATAGATTATCTATTGGGCACATTATTTAACATTTTAGTACATTAATTTTCATAAAATTTATATAGGAATATATTTTGCCCCATAATTTCATATTCTACTTGTGAATTAACACAGACACACACACACACACACACACACACAAAGTATTTTGGACAGTGTTTTACTTTGCAAATCATGGCTTTTATTATTGCATAGTTTAAAGTTTAATGTTTTCTTTAAATCACCAAGATAGAAGATTTCATAACCTTCCCAAAAAGCACCACCAACTAGTAGCCAAGTGTTCAAATATGTGCGCTTATAGGGGGACATTTTTTATTTTAAAATTTATTCATACAATATATTCTGATCATGGTTCCCTTCCTCAACTCCTCCCAAATCCCCCTTCAAACTTCATATCCTCTGCCCCATCTCTTTCTCAAATAGGCAAACAAATGTCAAACAAACAATAATTTGAAAACACATACATACATAAGAATAAAAAAGAAAAAACACAAAAAATGTTCATGTATGCTTACACACATACACACACACACACACACACACACACACACACACACTACCCTGAAAGTGGTTAATATCTCCAGTGAGCCATTGATGAAACTAATTTTCCTTTGCAAGTGGGTGTCAGTTGCAGATAGCATCTTGGTTATGGGTGAGAACTCATGAACACTTCCCCATCTCAGTATTGGGACTCTGTCCAGCTTGAACCTGTGCAGGCCCTGTTCATGCTGTCACAGTCTATGTGAGTCCATATATGCATCAGTTCTGTTGTATCTGGAAGATACAGTTTCCTTGGAGTCATTTGTCCACTCTGGCTGTTCCTCATAGCTTCCTGAACCCTGAGAAGGGTTTTGATGAAGACACCAAATTTAGAACTGAGTGTTTCGAGGTCTCTCACTCTCTGCATGTGGTCCAGTTTTGAGTCTCTGTTAGTTGGCATCTACTGAAAGAGGAAGCTTCTCTGATAATGGCTGAGTGAGGCACTGATCTATAGGTATAGCAGAATGGCATTGAGTTATTTTTATTGCTATGTTCCTAAGCACAATAATAGTACTTTGGTTTTCCCTAAGCTTATCTAGTTTCAAGTTCCTGGCCACTTGAGGAGTATCAGACCTGGGTTACATCTTGTGAAGTGGGCCTTTAAATCTGATCAGATAGTGGTTGGTTACTCCAGCAATGCTTGTGTCACATTTGCACCAGCCTATCTTGCAGCCAGGTCACCATTGTAAATTGAAGAGCTGGTAGCTGGGTTGGTGGTTTCCTTTCTCCTCTGGTAGCATACAAGGTACCTTCCAGTACCATGAATAGTAGAGATGAAGGCTCTAGGTGAGCACATGCTTGTCTTTTCCATGTTCAATGAGTTGTGTAGATAGTGTCTTTAAGCAATTAGTGGATAACAACCTTGAAAATAAGCCTTGGCAATAGCCTGGGTTGTTCGGAGGGTTTCTGTGTGATCCCTTTGGCCAACAATTCAACTAGATGTAATCTATTCCTGGCATAGGGGACTTCTTTTAGACCCTACACTTGGATACAGAAGTTAACTGTTTAATTTTAGTATTTAATAAAATGTGACTTTAAATACAAGTGATAGAATTATTACATGAGGAATTTTAAATATTTATATCTATTAGGATACCAAATGTAGCAAGGTATCCATCAAACAATTCTCCTTTCATCTTACCTAGTACAACCAATATTATATTTTCTGTCTCCATGAATTTAACTAGTCTAGGAAACATATATAAGTACAACCAAATGTCATTTGTCTTTCTGAATGGCCTATTATTTTTTAACATACTGTCTTTATAGTTCATTCTATATGATAATATGTATAATTTTTTCCTTTTTAAGAATATATCATTGTAGTCACTTTTTAAAATTCTTTTTATTTATTCTTTAATCTTTCTTTTTATTGTCCAGACTTTATCCCCCTCCCAGTCCACCTTCCTCCTGTTCCACATCCCACACCTTCTCACCTCATCTCCAAAATAGAACACTAGTGGCTACATTTTGTGTTTTTTTAAAAAAATATTTCTACATACTGTGTTGTTAAAATTCACAGAGCCATGGTTTTGATGTTCTTGAAGTTTTTTTGTATATATTTTCTATAAAAATATATTAATTATACCTGAATTAAAATTTAAAAGATATAATTAAAAACCAGTAGTGCCAGTAAAATAATTGTGATAAATAAGTGATACCTTCAGTATGTAGAAAGTTCCACAGAGAAGTGACAAGGTTAACTAGTGTAGTGAAAGATTTTGGCAGATGGTAGGCCTCGTAGATAGGATTCACAAAGTGAAAAGAAGAGGGTTCTGAACCAGGAATTTATATGAAAGGATGTCCATTGAGGAAAGAAGGATTGAGGATAGCACCCATGTGATTGAAGAGGAATATTCCTATAAAAATTTTTGGTGGGGTAGTTCTGAACTATTTTCCCATTTATCCCTGGAATACCTTACTGATATATAATTCAATGGTAGTAAATTCCACAAGACTTAAGTGTACAGCTTGATGAACTTTTTTATAGCATTTTATAGGTCAAGGTACAGAATTTGGCCCCACTCTGAAAAGTATCTTTATCTCTGTACCAGTTAATACACACTTCTCTCAAGGGGGAAAACCCCAATATTCTGACTTTTATTGTAGATTATTCTGGGGTATTCTTGAGTTTTGTATAAATGGAATTATCAGATATGTACTAGTTGATGTCTGGCTCAGTTTTTTTAAAACATAAATTCTGAGATTTATCTATTCTCCTTTGTTTCTGACAAATGACTACTTTGGCTATAATGCAATAGCTACACTATTTCTTAGAGAGTCCATATTTTCTTTGTAAAATTTCTCTATGGGAGCTTACAAACTTATAGAGTTGTTTTGCAGCAATTATAGTCTTAATTTTTATATATCTTATTTGCTTCATCTTAGTGTTTAACTTAAAAAAAGAGAAATGATAATACAGACATCATTACTCTGATCTGAAGGGGACTAATATGCTTGACATTTTAAAAATAAGTCAGTAGGGCATCTTTCCTTGTCCTACTGTTCTTATTATACTTAGAGGGAGACACATGTACCGATACAGAGCCTCTTATTTTTTAACATTTGTTTCTTATTAACATTTTGGGTAATATTCACATATTAATATAATGTGTTTGGATTCAATCTATTCCCCTCTTTCAGTTCTCCCCATGAATCTGTAAACACATCACATTGACTACATTTACTCCCTGTGTGATGGTTGTCCTGGCTGGAGACATTGACTTACTTAAATGAAAACTTCACTCATTTTAAAATGCAGATGATTTGAATTTTAAATTGGGGATGATGAAATACTTTAATAGTAATATGCCATAAAGAAAATAGATTTTATTAAGCTGGGCACAGTGCTCTTTGCACCCAAGAAGTTCCTGGAGAGTTCTAGGCCAGCAGGAACTAGAGTGTGAGACCTTGTCTCAGAAAACTTTATAAAAAACCTGAACAAACAAACAAGCAAAGGCCCCAAAGAAACAAACAAACGAAAACCACCACTACCACCAAAAAACGAAACAAAAACACAAAAGAGAAGGAAAATAATTATTCTTAACACAGTTACATTAAATTTAAATAAGGCATAAGCATAAACAATATTATCATTTCTTAGACAATATTTGGTATACACTAGCATAATGAGTCATATTTTGAGAATATGTGGTTGTATACAGACAGTTGATACCATCATTGTGCAAATGTTAGCCAGCTGTTGTGTTATAGTTTGTTCCTTAGCTAGAAGGTTTTTTCTGTTGTTTATTACAGGCTAAAGGTCTGCGGCTACTAGCCACTATTTATCTGAATTGTGACAGTGAAGCATATTTTAACAAGGCCCTCATTGCTATACTCATTGCAAACAAGGTATGAGACTTTTACTTTTTAATATTAACTTAAAAATTTCACAAGTTTTAATTCATAGTTTGAAATCCAGTTTGGACACTCACTTTAGTATGCCTCTTTAAAAAAAAACACAACAGATTGTTATACCCTTTCTAGTACATAAAGCTAAAATACAATGTTTTAAGTAAGTTTACAGTTTTGTTTGGAGCTGCATTCATAGCTGCCTCAGCTTCATGTGTATTATCTGTACCCCATCAAGTATAGGTTGGGCAAGCCTTTCTGAGATAATCAACCTAAGAAGAGGAAAAGTTTAATGAGTGGTATTGGTGAAGTAGTTTCCATCTATTGGCACTCAGCTTGTTGCTTTTTGGGCATGTGACAGGGTAGTACATCATAGTGGAAGCATAGGACAGATGAAATTTAGTCACCTAATAGCACCTGGGAAGCCAAAGAAGGGAGGAGAGGAGCAACGAGGGAGAGGGTGAAGAAGAGAGGCAGAGTATGTGTTAGAGGCACCAAAGTCCTAGTATGTCCTTCAGTAGTATTGCTCTCTCCCTTTCCTCTTAGAAGTTCATCACCTCCAAATAGCCCTGTAGGCTGGGGAACACTCTAATACATGGGCTTTTCTTTGACAGGAACTATACATCCATGCTTTATATAGTTTGTTGTGGGTATGTATATGTACATGGTATATGCCACACTAGAAAAATGTTTACATTACTTTTGGAGTTGTGGGAAATCAGATAATGTGACCATATAAAGTCCCAAGTTAGACAGAACTTCAAAGGAAGCAGAGTGGAAAGATACAGTACTAGAAATCTAAACAGTAATAAATCAGAGTTAAAGTTGACTATTAGATTATTCTCTGTATTTGTATCACACACACACACACACATTGGTGTTTGCTTTCTTTAATTTTTCATTCTTTTTTAAAGATTTATTTTTATTTATTTTATGTGTATGAGTACACTGTAGCTGTACAGATGGTCATGAGCTATCATGTGTGTGGCTGCTGTTGATCTCAGGACCTCTGCCGGCCTTGCTCGCTGTGGCGTAATTCACTGTAGCTGTCTTTAGACACACCAGAAGAGGGTGTCAGATCTCATTACGGGTGGTTGTGAGCCACCATGTGGTTGCTGGGATCCGAACTCAGGACCTTTGGAAGAGCAGTCAGTGTTCTTACCTGCTGAGCCATCTCGCCAGTCCCTTAATTTTTCATTCTTAAGTTATCATATAAATGACTAGCTGCAAGTAGTTACAGAGTATGGATCCAGAGTTTATATAGAAGCTTTTTTAAAAAATAGCTTCCACTTTCTACAGTTGCCTTAGGCATAGATAATAATAACTTGGAAATATCACTTAGGCAACATTGCTATTAGTGATAGACATAAAAACTATGTCCTAAGAAATGATAATAATTTTTGTGTTTTTAACATTGTTTCAAAAGGATGCTTATTAAACATATATACAAATAACATTATACAATTGCATATATATTTATATAACAATGATTAATGAAAAAAGAAGCCATACATTTAAAAGAAAGCAAGGAGGTGTATATAGGAGGTTTTGGAAAGAGGAAATGGAAGGGAGCAATTTTGTAGAAAATAAATCTAACTGATGTTTAAGGTTTTCCTTAGAGTATGGTGTGAGATTTGCCACTTAAATAGTTACATTGCCATTAAAATGTTTGCCAGTCCATGGAAATGTTTTGCATGTTCCTTTCCTTGTATTATTTTATTGAGATTGAACAAAGTGTCAGAAAATATTCCTGTGGATAGAGCAGATATTATTATATGATTTATATGATGTTTTATAATTTCGATTTCCTTTGATTCTGAGTCATCATGCAAATGTTGAACAAAATAGGCAATTACTTGAAAATTGGATTTTACATTCCAGAGTTATAATATCATTATGATTTCTTTGTTTAAAATAGGAACATTTAGATCCAGCTGGGCTTTTCTTAAAGATGAGGATCCTCATGAAAGGCAACATATGTAATGAAGAACTCCTTGAAGGTATAACTTCTCTGTGTAAAGAACATACAATTTTGAAATGTCAGCACAAAGTAATTTTGTAATTTACTGACAATAGGTATAATTTGGTGGTGGTTGAGGAGAAAACTGATCAATAGAAAGGGAATTATCAACTAGGAAGAAAGAAAGAAGAAAGAATAGAGGCAAAATTAAAAGGTGCTTATAAAAAGAAACTGAATCAAAGCAATCAACTTCCTTTAGCTTAGCAGAGAATTACAACTGCTCAATGTTTATGAAATGTTCTATGACCATGAACAAAGGATTCTTGTTTTGGAGGGGTAGTTGGGAAAGGATGGCTAGTTTATTGAGGGACTTAGAGATGGGCATGGGGGTTGAGGAAGTACTATGGAGAACAATTAGATCTGTGTTCTCCGCTGAGATTCTTGGCCTCCTCCACAGTGGCCGAAAGAGAAAAACTATCCATTGAATGAAACTGTTTGATGATGCACTTTTAAAATAATTACTTGTCTAAACATTGTTACTTGTTTTTTTATTACAATTAAGGGATTAGAATATACAAGGAAATAAATATATAGATATATAACTGTGTATCATTTGGCAAGTGCCTTAATATTTGTGTTTCAGTTTATTTTCAAAAGAGATGCAATAATAATAATACATATCTTGTATTGTTTGAAAATCCTATGAGAAAATGTATGTAAAGCATTTAGCACATATATCCTGTATAGTTTAGGCTGTCCTTGATTTTAGTAAGTGGCTGAAGATGGACTTGAACTCCTGATTCTCTGGCTTCCAGTTCCCAAATTTTGGGGTTGTAGATTCACCATGACTGGATATTTTAGTCATTTTTAAGAATTATTATTTGAATTATTTATTTAATTTATTTAATTACTATTATTTTATCTTTAAGTGTTATTTGTGCTATGTAGAATTATGTATTAGTATAATTATTGGTTATATAATAAATTATTCTTAAAATAATTAGGACAGTAATCAAATTTGTAAGTAGCCCTAAGTTTTATGCTAATTTAATATTGCTGAATTTTTCCATGAGCTCTAGAAATTTAGTGAGTTAAAAGACCTCAATGTTTATCTAAATGCATTATCAGAAGCAGAGTTTAGAGTAGTTATTTTTTCTGAAATTGTTATAAATTATGAGACTTCCATAAATTTAAGGTTTTCTATTAAAATAATAACCATTATATTCTATTACATTGAGAAAGTAATTTTATAATCTATTTGATTTTGCACTGCTGGGGACTGTGCTTGCTAGGCAAGTTCTATTCTACTTAGCTACGTCCCTATAGACTGTGTCCCTAGCTATAGTCTGTTCATTTCTTTACAAAAGTATTTTCCTGTTAGAATGATTAGCCTAATTGAAGTCATTTGACTTTCACTGATATTTTTATAGCATAAAAAGTTCAAAAGACCTTTTTGGAGACAAAGTCTCACTTTATAGCCTTGACTGTCTTGGAACTTGCTGTGTAAGACCAGGGTGGCTTTGAACTCATAGAGATCTGCAAGTCTTAGCCAAGTACTGGTATTAAAGGTATGTGCCAACATATCTGGCAAAGAAAATTAAAGTAGACAAGCTTTTATCAGGAAAAAAATATCACAAACTCATCAGAGAAAATTTTGGAAGATACTGAAGATATCAATGGTCCTACCATCCCCTAGAACAGTGGGTTTTAACCTGTGGGTTGAACGACTCATTCACAAGGTCACATATCAGATATTTACATTGTGATTCTTAACACTAGCAAAATTGCAGTTATGAAATAGCAATGAAAGTAATGGCTGGGGGTCACTACAACATGAGGAGCTGTATTAAAGGGTTGCAGTCCTAGGAAGGTTGAGAAAATACTGCCCTGGAATATAATCTTGTTAACAAGGCTTGTTGTATATTTTGTTTAGTGCTAGATTCCCAGTACAAGTATAGTGACAGATTTAGAGAATATACTCATTAAACACGTGCTGAATTAATCATTAAATCTACACAATATTTTTAGCAATTTGATGATGTATTGTTCATATTCTATTAGCCTATTTTGTGTGTTTTACAGAATTAATATTACAAATAAATTTGTTTTTATTTTATTTTATTTTATTTTTGTTTTTTGAGACAGGGTTTCTCTGTAGCCCTGGCTGTTCCTGAACTCACTCTGTAGACCAGGCTGGCCTTGAACTCAGAAATCCGCCTGCCTCTGCCTCCCAAGTGCTGGGATTAAAGGCGTGTGCCACCACCGCCCAGCATAAATTTGTTTTTAAATTTTGCACTTACTATTTTAATGTTAGTGTATAGTCATTTGTTCCATCTTATTTAAGACTCAGCAACATTTTAAACATTTATATGGTAGTTTATGGCTACACCATAGTGGACATTTCACGATGGTTCCTTTCTATTTTATAGTATAAACCCTTTTAAATATCTTTTTTCCCAGAAACTTTTTCCCATACTTTAGATGGCTTTTCAGAAATATAATTTCTGAAGAAAGGGAATAATAGCAGTAGGAATTGTCATTTCTGTAATGTTTAATAAGTGCTATATACATTGCTATATAATATCTATATATTATCTCATGGAATCCTCTTGATAACATAAATAAATCTGTAGTAGTTATTAGTTTACATGTGACAAAAACTAAGGTACAGAAAAATGAAATAACTTGCCTATGGCTATACAGGTGGCAACTGGTATCACTTACATCACTTACATCTTTCGATTCCAAACTCTTAATCAGGTTGATTTCAGTAAGTTTGTACTAGGTTACCTTGCAGTCCATATAAAGATGTCCATGTCACTACCCTTTCCAGTATTGGGTATTAATGCATTATTAAAAGGATTTTGGTGAAGTGCTAGATAAAATATGGTATATGGCAGATTTTAATATGAACATTTTGAATGGAAAAATTATCAAAAATAGTTAAATGTTTTGTAATGTTTTACTCATTTTCTTTCATTTTTTCCTTGTTGGTATGATTAACGAATTAATATATTTTTCTTTGTTAGCTACTAAGGAAGTGCTGTATTTTGCTATGCCTTTGGAATTCTGTCTGACCATTATTCAGTTCCTGATAGATAATAAAAGGTATGGAAAATTGATTTTTCTTTCTGTGATAACTTTTTTATGATTTTTTATGAACACATTGAATTTTTATATATTCATGTTCATTCTTACAAAACATAATATTATTGTACTGATCTGTATAGTACTGCTTCCCAAGTCATTAAAAAGTAATAAAATTATTTTTGAAGTTAATATTAGTTTTTTAAAAGGAATCAAGAAAAATCCTTCAATGGTTTTGTAAACTAAGAGTTTAAGGTACTAGGTGGAGATGGAGGCAGCAGCAGCTATGGAGGTAGCTCCATAGAGCAGCAAGGTTACAATGGACCAGTGCAGAAATCCATGCAGAAGAAGGCCATGGAGTGAAGCAATGTTAGCAATGAGCACAATGGTAACCTTAAAGCTGTATATTCCTATTGATGACGTTCTCTCTATAACACCTGATTGAGAAAGAGAAAGAACAACTTATTCTCCTTTTTATCTTGGTTGTCAGAAATCTACTCATAACACTTATCATCTGAGCTGTGATTCACATTGAGTCAAATGTCTGTTGACAGCACTGAGTTTCATGAAAGTGGTCTGCTGTGATTCAAGCAAGTGTCTGACATGGGCATCATTTGTCCTTTTCATAAGAGCACAGTAGGAGGAAGGCAGAATGAAAACCTGGTCATTACTGGCAACAACCAGTACAAGCAAGGGACAACAAACCTGAGTGTAGAAAAGAACCAAACCTCCATCATGTAGTTTTTCTACCTAAGGATACAAAATACCTTATTCAGCACAAACTCTGAGACTTATGAGTTTATTTCATCTGCCATGTGGAGTGAAAAATTTGAATGTTCAGAAGCTGTCACTGAAAAGATTACCAGCAGAGAGCTACCAGTGATTTAAATATCAAATTTGAAAACATCATCATCCTCAGTGGAACTGTGGTAGGCAACCCAACTTGTCTGCTTAGTTCCTTCAGTACTGACCAGTCAGAGACGGGGGTGGTCCCAGACAGCCCGTGTCCAAAAACTCTAGAAGATACATTCCCACTGGTCAATAGGTGCACAGCTCAGCTTGATCTTTTTAAGACCATATGTGAACCACATTTTTACAGAGTTTTGGATAAGTTGTAGTTTTTTTTAACTGGGGAGAACAACTGCATCTATCATGTACTCTTCATATTTAAAGACTTTTGAGTGTCTACATTCTGATATGCCTTAAGTTGTACTAATGTCCAAATGACATGAGAAATTAATAAAATCAAAACAAGTCTTTTAGAAAAAAAAGCACAAACACAAGTTAAGCTGCACATAACCTGCACAGCAGAGTAATATAAAATGGGAAGAAATGGGTAGGCGTTGCTTTACAGCTTATATGTTCTTTGGATTTATTTACTGGTTGTCAAACTTTAGCATCATCAGAATCAATGTGGAATAACCACTTGAATCTATGCAAATATCATTAGCCATCAGGGAAATTCAAACCAAAACTGCAATGTGAAGTCAGCCACTGGGATGGCAGTAGTAGTAGTAGTAGTAGTAGTAGTAGTAGTAGTAGTAGTAGTAGTAGTAGTTGTAGTAGTAGTAATATAGCAGATAGTGATAAGCATGTATATAAGTACTAACTTTGTTATGCTGCTGTTTAAAATGTGAAATGTAACATCTCCTTTGGAAAACAGTTAGTTCCTCAATAAGTTAATCATATAGCATATTACCTAGAGTATAGTTAGCTCTTTGTCATTATAACAAAATACTTGTTACAGACTCCTTATTAAGAAAAAGTGTGCCTATAACTCACAGTTTGTTTAGTTTTGCAGGATCAGATTATGGCATTGGCATCACCTCAGTTCTGGTGAGGGTCCTCTTGACTGTATCACATCATGGTGGATGGCAATGATGTGAGCACATGTGGGTGATAGCAGTCATCTCTCTTTTTTAATTAGATATTTTCTTTATTTACATGTCATATTTCCCAGTTTCCCCTCCAAAAACAAAAAAACAAAAACCAATAAGAACAAACCCCTGTTCCCTCCCTCCTCCCCCTGCTCGCCAACCCACCCTCTCCCACTTACTGGCCCTGGCGTTCCCCTACACTGGGGCATAGAACCTTCACAGGGCCAAGGGCCTCTCCTCCCTTTGATGATCGACTTT
>NC_045030.1:101285369-101293442 GCF_008632895.1 Mastomys coucha | reverse complement strand
CCCCCTTTTAAGAAGGAATGAAGTGTCCACATTTTGGTCTTCCTTTTTCTTGAGTTTCTTGTGGTTTGAATATCATCCTGAGTAAAGTAACCCAATCATAAAAGAACACACATGGTATGCACTCTCTGTATAAGTGGTTACTAGCCCAGAAGTTCAGAATACAAGATGAACAACCCATAAACTACAAGAAAATAATTTTCAATTTTGTTCTTCAGTGTTCTAGCTTTTATTATATATATCTTTCCATTTCTTTGTTAGGAGTATCCAAGGCATTTTGCTTTCTATTGTAAAATGCACTGTTTGTTTCCCTGATTTCTTTCTCTGTCTATTTGTCTTTTGTGTATAGGAAGGCTATTAATTTTTGACTGTTAATTTTGTATCCTCCTATATTGCTGAAAGTATTTATCAACGATAGAAGTTTGCTTGTGGAGTCTTTAGGGTATTTTTAGGTATAAAATCATACTGTTTGTAAATAAGTATATTTTGACTTTTTTCTTTTCCTGTTTTTTATTTTCTATTTTATTTTTTATTACTTTTATTATTTTACAGTCCAGTCATTGCCCCCCTTCCAGTCTGCCCACCCACAATTTCTCATTCCATTCCTTCTCTCCTCTATCTCCAAGAGGATGTCTTCCCTCCATCCCTGCCAGGCCTCCTCACTCACTGGAGCCTCAAGTCTCTGAAGGGTTAGGTGTATCTTCTCCCACTGAGTCCAGACTAGGCAGTCCTCTGCTGTATGTGTGTCAGGGGCCTCATATTAGCTAGTTTATGCTGCCTGGTTGGTGGCTCAGTGTCTGAGAAACCTCAGGGGTCCAGATGAGTTGAGAGTACTGGGGTCATCCTCCTCCTCAGCTTCTTCCAGCCTTTCCCTAATTCAACGAGGGGTTTCTGACTTCAGTCCCTTGGTTGGGTCTAAGTATCTGCTTCTGTCTCAGTCAGCTGCTTGTTGGGCCTCTCAGAGGGCTGCCATGCTAGACTTCTGTCTGTAAGCACACCATAGCGTCAGTAATAGTGTCAGGTCTTGGAGCCTCCCCTTGAGCTGGATCCCAATTTGAGCCTGTCACTGGACCTCCTTTCCCTCAGTATCTTCTTCACTTTTGTCCCTGCACCTAACCCTCAAGAGACTGGAGGCCCCAGGGAGTTTAGAGGTCAGGTGGGGTCGGGGTGGAGACATCCACATGGAGACAAGGGGGTGGGGAGGACGTATGGGATGTGGAACAGTTAGAGGGTGTATGAGGAGGTGGGAATAAAATATGGAGTGTAAAAAAATAAATTAAATTAAAATAAAATAAAAAATTAAAAAGTGTATTAAATATATAGAATGAATCTTACTTGGGTCTAAAAAACAACTAAAAATTTTGAAATTTTAAAGAAAATAGTTACAACTACAGAGTGTCAAGCAAGGACAATATATGTTTTCTCTATGTGTAGCTATTAAAGAAATAGACATGAAAATAGAAGAGGACTATTAGTTATGTGGGTGGGAAGGCCTTAGTGAGGGTTAATAATATGATAAATATGATTGTTGTATATTATATGAATATTTGAAAATGTCATAATGAAACCTATTACTTTGTATAATTAAAATATGCTGTCTCAACCTACCCAGACCCCAAGGGAGCTCCCAGAGACTGAGCCACCAACCAGGAGCTTACAGGGGCCTGGTGTCACAAATATAGCAGAGGTCTCCCTGGTCAGGTCTCAGTGGGAGATGTGCTTAATCCTAGAGAGACTTGAGGTTTCAGGGAAGGGGAAGGTTTGATAGTGGGGAGAGCACCCTCTTGGAAGCAAGGGGGGGAGGAATGGGATGAGGAACTGTGGGAGGGGGGACAATGACTGGAATGTAAATAAATAAAAATTAAAAAAAATGCTTGTAATAAAAACAAGCCACAAAGCCAGTCCAGATTCAAGGAGAGAATATCTTACCAGGATGTGAATAGTAAGGAGCACAATTCATTGAGAAAATATACTTAGAAAGTAGCTATTGCAGTGGGCTACACACACTAGTCCCATCCCCACTTTGATGTGGGAATTAGAGGGATTTTCACTATGCTGATTTTCTTCTTTCTTATTCTTTTCCCCAAGTCTGCATCCTGCTGCTTATATAAGCTGAAACTGAACCCTTATATTGCTTAAAAAATTTGTTTGACAGAAAAACCTGGTTTTAAATATAAGCAGTCTCAATTGCTTGTCACATAATGCAAAATGGAATTAATGTTTGCAGTTCTTCTATAACCATAATTAACTGTTCCTATGTCCCATTAATTTCTGACTTAATAGATTTTCCTAGGCTACTTATTTTTGGTTGAGTGAACCAACTACTCAACTATTTATTCTTCTTTGTCCCTTTTTGGTTTTGGTATTCTCATCCCTGATTTTTTTTATCAACCTAATTACATTTGCTTTTAATTACAGAAATCTTTCAAGGTCTCTAAGCACTGACAATATATTTTACTAGTCTTTAGCTTTGCAGTGGATTTAGCTTCGTATTTGTTCTGTTATTTTCTTCAGGTAAATAATAGTGAGATGGGTGTAATTCTTTCTTTTTACATAAGTAATTCCTGGCTGAATATTTGACACAGCATGATATAGTGTATCCTTGGTATTTTTCAGAACTGATCCATATTTTCATTTTACAATCTTCAGTACTGAGTCAGAATTAAATATGTCAGCAATCTGTTTAGGGCTATCTCAGAAACTATTGGAAATTCTGGCGTTATGTGAAGCCAAAGTGTTTGGAACAGCTGGCTACCCAGGAGTACCTCATTCCTACCCTACCTTCCCAAGTGGCATAGAAGGTGTCATCCTCTATTACTCTCCATTGTCTTGTCTTAAGACATGCTCACTCACTGAATCTGGGGCTGCTTGTTTCAGCTAGACTGAGTGAGTGGCTTGCAGAACTTCTAAAAGATCCTCCTGTCTCTGCCACCCCCTCAGGTTAGTTTTATAGATTGTGTAAATTTTAGATACCAACCTCATATTAGACTGTGATATGAAACATTTCCTCTTATTTTGTGTGTTTCATTTTCATTTTACTAAATGTTTCCTTTGCTTTATAGAAACATTTTAGATTTATATGGTTCTACTTGGTTAGTTTGGTTTTGTTTTTGTCTATTGTATCTTTCTTTTTTTTTATTAATCATTCCACATCTCAACTGATATACCACTTCTCAGTTACCCCTTCACAAACCTCCCCTCCCACATCCGCCCTCTCTCCCTCCCCTTTGCCTCGATGAGGGTGCTCCACCCACTCTGTTCTGCCCCACTGCTCCAGCATCTCCTTACGCTGGGGCATCAAACCTGTGTAAGACGAAGGCCTCCCATTGATGTCAGACAAGGCCACACTCTGCTACATCCCTGTACACTCCTTGCTTGGTGGTCTAGTCCCTGGAATCACTGGGTGGTCCAGCCAGCCAGCATTGTTCTTCCAATGGTGTTGAAATCCTCTTCCACTCCTCCAGTCCTTCCACCAGCTTCCCCAGCAGGGTCATTGCCAAGATCAATGTCAAAGAGATCATTCTTTATTTTATTTCTTTTAGGTGTTTTATGGCCTCAGTTATTATGCTTGTCTTTAATACATATTGGATTAATTTTGTGAATATTGTAGGATAAAGGTACAGCTTCATGTTTTTGAGTGTGAATATCCATTTTCCCAACAGCATTTTTTGAAGAGACAATATTTTTCTGCTGTTTTGTAGGTACTCTTACTGAAAAGAATGAGGTTTTCCTTGCCTTTCAATCTTGCTTATTTTTCTATTTCTGTTTTGAGCATAGTATCATACTCTTTGGAATACTATAACTTTATAGTGTAATCTGAAATCAGGGAGTATGAATCCTCTTTGTTTTTAAGATTTATTTTTATTTTATGTGTATGTATGTCTGTATAAATGTATGCTACAAGTGAGCAGATGCCTCCAAAAGCCAGAAGGTGGTACCTAGTTCTCTGGGGCTGGAGTTACAGGGTGTTTGGAGCCTCCTAACTTGGGTTCTGAAAACCAAGCTTGGATCCTCTGGAAGAGATGAGTCTCTTTTAACTTCTGAGCTGTCTTTTTAGCCCTTGCTTTTTATTTTTATAATTTTTGTTGGACACTTAGGTTCATTTTTAGCTCATAAGATTTTATTATTACTGTTTGTACTTCTATGAATAATGATAATAACATTTTGATAGAGGTTGCTCTCAATTTATAGATTTTAGGGCATAAGCATAAATATCTTAGCACCATTAATTCTTCTGATCCGTGAGATATATCTTCCATTATATCATTTATAATTACTCATCTTAGTTAAATTTGTTCTTTCATTTATTTATTTAATGTATTGTTTAATTGGATATTTTCTTTATTTACATTTCAAATGTTATACCCTTTTCAGGTTTCCCTTTCTGAAACCCTCATCCTATCCCTCCTCCCACTTCCTCTATTAGAGTGCTCCCCACCCACCCACTCCCATCTTCCAGGCCTGGCCTTCCCCTATACTAGGGCATAGAACACCCTTAGACCCAAGGGCCTCTCCTCCCATTGATGACCAACTAGGCCATCCTCTGCTATACATATGCTGCTGGGGCCATGGGTCCCTCCATGTGTACTCTTTGGTTGGTGGTCCAGTCCCCAGGAGCTCTGGGGGGTCTGGTTGGTTGACACTGTTGGTCCCCCATGGGGCTGCAAACCCTCTTAGCTCCTTGGGTCCCTTCTCCAACTCCTCCATCGGGGACCCCACACTCAGTCCAGTGGTTGGCTGCAAGCATCTGCCTCTGTATTTGTCAGGTTCTGGCAGAACCTCTCAGGACGCAGCTATATCAGACTCATGTCAGCAAGCACTTCCTGGCATCCACAATAGTGTCTGGGTTTGGTGATTGAATATGGGAAGGATTTCCAGGTGGAGCAGTCTCTGGATGGCCTTTCCTTCAGTCTCTGCTCTACACTTTGTCTCCATATTTCCTCCTGTGAGCATTTTGTTCCCCCTTCAAAGAAGCACTGAAGCATCCACACTTTGGTCTTCCTTCTTCTTGAGCTTCATGTGGTCTGAGAATTGTATCTTGGGTATTCTGAGCTTTTTGGCTAATACCCACTTATCAGTGAGTGAATACCATGTGTGTTCTTTTGTGACTGGGTTACCTCACTCAAGATGGTAGATTTTCACTCAGGAACTAGATTTTCTAGTTCTATCCATTTGCCTAAGGATTTCATGAATTCATTGTTTTTAATAGCTGAGTAGTACTCCATTATGTAAATGTACCACGTTTTCTGTATCCATTCCTCTGTTGAAGGACATCTGGGTTCTTTCCTGCTTCTGGCTATTATACATAAGGCTACTGCATGTGTCCTTATTACATGTTGGAGCATCTTCTGGGAATATGCCCAGGAGTGGTATAGCTGGGTCCTCTGGTAGAACTATGTCCAATTTTCTGAGGAACCGCCAAGCTGATTTTCAGAGTGGTTGTACCAGCTTACAATCCCACCAGTAATGGAGGAGTATTCCTCTTTCTCCACATCCTCACCAGCATCTGCTGTCACCTGAGTTTTTGATCTTAGCCATTCTGACTGGTGTGAGGTGGTTAAATTTGTTCTTAAGTATTTTACATACCTTTTAATGCTGTAGTAAAAGGGAAATACATTTATTTCACTTGTAGGACATTTTATTATGATATAAAGAAATATCGAGCTTTGTATGTTTGTTTGTATCCTAAAATTTCACTGAATTTATTTATTTAAGTAGCTTCTTGTATTTGGTTGTGCAACCAGAGAACTTTTAACTAACATTTATGTCTTACATCCATTTGTGCTTAATTTTTGTACATGATACAAAGTAAAAGTCCAGTTTATTTTGAGAGGGAAAAAAATCTTTTTCCCCCATCATCATTTGTTGAAAGACTTTTTTTTCATCATGAAATGGCCCTAGCACCTTCATCAAAAATCATTTGGCCATATATGCCAAGGTTGTCCTCTATTCCATTTTATTGGTCTATCTGCATTTATGCATATTGTTTGGTTACTGTATCTTTGTAATAAGTTTGACATTAGAAAGTATGATTCTTCCAACTCTGTTCTTTGTTTTCTAGATTGTTGTGACTATATGAGTCTTTGAAATGCTGTACGAATAATCACTGTCTTTAAAAGCACTGTTAGTATTTCAATGAGTATTTCATTAAATACTTTAGATATGCTGACTGTATTGACCTTTAATAATATTGAAATCCAGGCATAGTGGCTCATGTACTCCCAGAACTTGGGAAGTCAAGATAGGAGGATTCCTGTGAGTTTAAAACTAGCCTTGGCTACATAGTAAGTTCAGGGCAAGCTTGAGCTACAGAGAGTGAGACCTTGTTTTGAAAACACAAATGAACAAACAAAATAATAAAATGTTGAGCTGGCAGTGAGAACCTAAGCTTCGTTTCTGGGACCTACATAGTAAAAGGAGAGAACCTACTCCCATAATTTGTTCTCTGACTTCTACATGCATTTCCTGACATGGATGTATATTCATTCTCTCTCTCTCTCTCTCTCTCTCTCTCTCTCTCTCTCTCTCTCTCTCTCTCTCTCTCTCTCTCCCCTCTCTCTCTCTTCCCCCCCTCTCTTTCCCTCTCTCTCTTTCTCTCTCTCTCCCTCTCTTTCCTTCTTCCTCTCTCTCTCTCTCTCCCCCTCTCTTTCCTTCTTCCTCTTTCTCTCTCCCTCTCTCCCCTCTCCCTCTTCCTTTCTCTCTCTCATACACAAATAAAATTGATAAATTGTTATTATAATAAAATGATTTATTACTGACAAATAGGTATTTAATGGCATTAACTAAATTTGTTTTGGCTCACATTGAAATTATTTTAATCCCATTGGTCAAAAACAAGTTCTGTTTATACTGTTTAAAATTTTATCTTTTTTGGCAGAGATTGTGTTGGGTTTTGCTTTCTGAGGATCATCGCTGATCATTTTAAGTTGCCAGACGATAGAAAGAGAATTCTGTTGTTCTACATTGACATGCTTTTACAAAAGGATCACGACGTGATTGCTGAAGAGAAGATTAAAGAAATCCTTATAGGTCAGTAAGATTGTACATTTTCTGAAAGTTGTTAATTTACTTATTATTTTAAGATACATGTCAGAGCAATGTCAAAATTCTCAGGTCAACAGGTTTTCCCCATATCCCTTTAAAGGTTTTCAGCAACACTGTGACCATCTAGAAGTCACAACTTTGGTGTGCTATAATGAACAACTATGCAAAAATGACAAAACACCTTCAAAATACAGACAAACCTCTGAGCTTAAAGCCTACCTGTAGCAGAGAGAGAATTGTGAGGTTTATAAACCCAAGTTCATGTTTCTGATTTGACTTCGGGTTTGCTGTGTGCCTTGGAGCAGGTCAGTATCTACAGTGGCTTTTTCAACTGTAAAGCGAATATTGTGAACCAAATTCCTGCTTTTAAAGCCGTTTAGTGGCGGTATTATTTTGTGATGCAGTCTTATATACACTTCCCCCAGACAAAACAGATTTGATTTTCTGTAGTTAAAGCAGAGAAGTAGAACCACTGCTTAGCGTTGCCCTAATCTTCCACTCTCTGCACAGCCTCCACAACTTACAGTGTGCAGATAATATAAGCACCGTCTCGGAAAATTCTCTTCCTGACCTCATCTGAAGTGATAGTCACTAAATGTTAAGGGGGAGATTTGTTCTGAATGGTGGCTTTTAAGGCAACGTGTTGCTTCTATGATATTGGAATGTAGTGCTTAAATATGTATTGTGTGCATCATATTTTTATAAAACCAGACATTAGTAGTTCCCAAAAGGAAATCATGCGATATTAAGAGCTTTTTGAATTCTATTTCCTATGAACTATATTTCTCTAATGACACCCAGATTTCATTCTCCAGATTTTCATTAAGAATTCAATTACTTTTTGAATCCCTTTTTGATAATCTTGGTTATCCGGTTTTCTGGTCATTGACATTTTAATGATATCATAATACAAATAGAAAAGATCCACAAGAAAATATATAGCTAACCTGACTATATGGCAGGAAAAGCTGCAATTTTTCTTGTTTTGAGGTTATTCTTTGGAAATACTATATAGATATAGAAATAAAAGAA
>NC_045030.1:101264556-101285180 GCF_008632895.1 Mastomys coucha | reverse complement strand
TTACTAATTCAGCTAGACTGGCTCATAGCACCTGGGTCTGCTAATTCAATTTCACTCTTAAACTCCAAGGATCCTCCTCCTCTAGCTCCCCAGTGCACGTACATTACAAGTGCATGCTACTACACCTGGCTTTTTATGTGAGTGGAGTCCAAACTCAGGTCCTCAGGCTTGCATGGCAAAACCAGCTGAGCACTTTACCAAATGGGCTATCTTTTCAGCCTGAGACAAGTTATATATTTCAGAAACGGCATCTTGTTGTGTTGTTCAATCTATCCTCATCTGACTCTGTGCCCTCAGCCTCTCAACTAGCTGAAACTACAAGTGTTTTGCCTAGTGCAATAAAATGCAATTGTTTGCTGATGTTGACCTTCAATGGCCAAGAAAGGTTACATGTTAAGTAGGATAACTTAGGAAGTTAGACATTTAAGTTATGCTTATGTGTCTTATCACACATGTAGTGCACATGTCTGCAAAGGCACAAGCATGTGCATAGGTTCAGAGTGCAAGCTCAGTTATCTTTCCTGAGACACTCTCTACCTTGTCTTTTGAGACAGGAACTCTCATTAGCTAGGAGTAAAGTGGGTAAACTAGATTGGGCTGCCAGTGAGCCCCAGGGAGCCACTTTTCTCCTCCTCTCCAGCACTGGTGTAACAACCACGTGCTGTGCCATCGTGCTTGAAATTTTACATGAATTCTGGAAATGAAACTCTGGACCTCATGTTTACATAGTGAGTATTTTACTGACTGAGCTATTTCCCTAGTCTTCGACTTCCTTTTTTCTTTTTTTTAAAGATTTATTTATTTATTATTATATGTATGTAAGTACACTGTAGCTATATTCAGACACACCAGAAGAGGGCATCTGATCTCATTACGGATGGTTGTGAGCCACCATGTGGTTGCTGGGATTTGAACTCAGGACCTTCAGAAGAGCAGTCAGTGCTCTTACCGGATGAGCCATCTCACCAGCCCAAAGATTTATTTATGTATATAAGTACACTGTAGCTGTCTTCAGACACACCAGAAGAGGGCGTCAGATCTCATTACAGATGGATGTGAGCCACCATGTGGTTACTGGGATTTGAACTCAGGACCTCAGGAAGAGCAGTCAGTGCTCTTAACTGCTGACCATCTCTCCAGCTCGACTTTTTTTTAAAAGGGCAGATAATTGTTAGCTAACTAAAAAGTTGATTTTACAGAATAATTCATTTATTTTTTTTATTAATCATTCCATTCGTTTACATCTCAAAAGATATCCCACTTCCTGGTTACCCCTCCACAAGTTCCCCCATCCCACAACCTCCCTCTCTTCCCGCCCCTTTGCTTCTATAGGGTGCTCCTCCACCCAGTTACCCTCCCATCCCACCACTCTAGCATCCCCCTATGCTGGGGCATCAAATCTCCACAAGACCAAGGGCCTCCCCTCCCAGTGATGTCAAACAAGGAGGTTAGAAAGAACTTTATTCATATAATCAAGGTATTATAAACTTTTAAGGAGACATTAAGTAATTAGTTAATTTTACATAAGTATTTTTAAGCCACATGTGCTGACTCCACTGGTGAGTCAGAGAGGATTAGTGTTCTAATGAAGACATTTGCGAAAATCAATGGTTTGTGCCAAAAGGACAGATGAGAAAGGGGTATAGAATTGTATTCCAATTTAAACCTTACCTTAATGTGCTAATGTATTTGAATTCTGTAAATGTCTAGACCAGAAATAATCAGGCACAAGTTACAATTTAAAGGGATAAAGTTTATCTGTAAGTGTAGTCTTAAAGTACCTTTTAAAAGCTTTAAGGTATAATTGGCCTTTCTTGTGAACTTGATCTGATCTTTTTAGTACATAATAGTATGAGCATTTCTTATTAATGATTTCTGACATTGCTGTCTGCTCATTCACAATAACCTTATTAGGACACCAGATGATGATCTAATTTAGACCACGAAAAGTAAGTTAAAAAGAGACAAGGCTGGGAATCTTTCAGAGGTTGGTGGGAGACTTGCAGTGATTCTAACAAACTGATTAGATTATATAACCAGTTGTAATGGTAAACCAAATTGAAGGTGAAAACCTGTCTGAATATGATTGTTTTATAGACATTACTTAAAGATTAAGTACAGCTATATGATGAAGTCTAGTGTATATACAATTAACACTCAGTTTAATGCAATGGATCTAGGTTCTTTTTAGAGCTTGTTTTTTGTTTTTGTTTTTTCAGGTCACCAAACAAGAAGTCGACTGACAAGAGATCTAGTAAATTGGTTACACAACATTTTGTGGGGAAAAGCAGCCAGAAGTGCTAAGGTTTGGGAATAGCCTGTTTTCAGTCATTGTATTCTTTCTCCTTTGCACCAAATAAAACACTGTTGACTATAACAATCATAGAGAACATGATTTGGGAAATGTAGCTCAGTGGAAGCACTTGTATAGCATGTGTGAGACCCTAGATACTATACTCAGTACCACTTAAGCAAATAAACAGCAAACAGAAATATAGCAAGAATACCTTCATAGTCTCTATTTTTAGATATCACCTATGAATTAAGTATTCACAGTGCAGAATGTCAATAGTTATTGTGTAAACATTTATTGAAAAATAGTTAAGTCATGACTCTTCCCCATTGTGAACTTTCAGTAAAGGGAAATGACATTATTGATAGGAAAGTAATTTAATGTGAGAGATAAAGTTGTGAGGCCCGGCGGTGGTGGCGCACGCCTTTAATCCCAGCACTTGGGAGGCAGAGACAGGCGGATTTCTGAGTTCTGAGGCCAGCCTGGTCTACAGAGGGAGTTCCAGGACAGCCAGGGCTACACACAGAGAAAACCCTGTCTCGAAAAACAAACAAAAAAAAAAACAAAAACAAAGAAAACAACAACAAACAAAAAAAGAAAGTTGTGTGTGTGTGTGGGGGGGTCCCTTTAAAAACATATTAATGCTTTTAAAAGTAGCTTTAAAAATTATAAAACAATTCTGATTTCCTGTGGAAATATTTCAAATTACAATTGGTTTTTAAAAGCAAAGTAACAAACATTCTTCATTATATCATTTAATTTTTAAATGTTTGTGTATATTTATGTGTCTATGTGTATAAAATGTGATATAGTTTCTTTAAAAAACATAATTTGTTTAGTACTTCTATTTTCACCCAAAATATAGCAACAGGGGGCCAATTTGTGTCCCCACTTAAGCAAAACTCCTCCCAGAAACACAAGACAAAGCTCCAGGCACAGTGTCAGATACCTATTATCTTATCGTTTGGGAGGAGGAGGCAAGTAGATATCTGGGAATTTGAAACCAGTTTAAAGCAACATCAAGAGTTCTAGGCCAGACTGGACAACATAGTGAGACCTTGGCTCAAAAATCGAAATGACCCCCCAACACACACACACAAACCAAAAATACCCCTGAAATACGTGAAAAAAGTCTGTTTGGTGGCATTGAATATCAGACAATGGCAAACGATCACTGGAAGATAAAATGTAAGGTCAGCAATTCAGCTATTTGGCTCACTTCATGAGTTTGCAGACAGCAGCAGATGAAGGGGAGCTGAAGTATGGTCTAACAAGTATTCTGATTTGAAGAGATGAAGTGGAAAGTCGTGGCAAGCTAAGACACCTAGAGTTCATAGAACAGGCTATCAGAGAAAAAGTGCATAACAGAGAGACTCCATGATCAGAAGTTCCTGTTCTAGTCTTTTATCTAATACCAGTCACAGCACATAACACATGGAGTAAGACCATCTCAAGTCAGAGGTTACGATTACAGAGAACAGTACTGGACATTCTTATGTGTCTGGGAATAGAACCTATCATATCATTCAGGCTAGTTCATGGAGAGTTAAGATAAAAATCACAGAAGGTAATTGCTTTAGTAGTAGGGAATAATTAGTTCCATAATGAGCCCTTTTCTAGAACCAACTAAAAACCACATAAGTATATGTAAAAGGATCAATTTGATTCCAAATAGCTTCATTGCTTCAGACTCATATTTAAAAGTATCTATTGAATACAATGCTGTTCATCACCCAACAGGGTGAAGTTCACTGTGTTTGAAATCCAGTAAAAAAATTATTGAGCATACAAAGAAACGGGATTACAGAACCTATAATTAAGAGTACAAACTATCAATTGAAACCAAGCAAGAACTGATATCGAATTAGCATTAACCTCCCTCCCTTCTTTATTTTGAAACAACATCTTACTGTGTAGCTAGGCTGGACTGAAAGTGACTGTATAACCCAAATTGGCTTAAAATTATTGACAATCTTCCTGACTAAACTTTTTTTCACTTGGAAAGGTACAGGCGTGAAGTAATTCTTATAGTTATATTCTATACATATAAGAAGTTACTTAGATACATTTAAGAAAGGAAAATGTTCAAATATAATTTATAGAAGTGAAACACATACTTTAAAGGCAGAATATTTCATAAACATTAGAGAACAAAATATTGGTAAACTTGAAGTTATAGCAAAGAAACAGTCAAAAGCTAAGCACAGAAAGAAACCTTAAAAATTAACAGTATCATTAACCTAAGGTAATCAAATATATGAGTAGTTGGTATTCCCAACCAGAGTAAATATTTGAAGGGATAATAGCTAAAAGCACTCAAAACTTAATAAAAACCTTAAATCCATAGTAGAAAATCTTAATAAATGCAAAATATGAGGAACATGAAGAAATCTTTGCTGAGACACTTAATCTCATTGCTCAAAATCATCATTAAAGAAATTACCTTAAAGCAATAAAAGTGAAATCATACCCTACATATAGAAGAACAAATTAAAGACATCATTTGAAGCAATGTGCAGTATTCTAGTAGAGCAACTTTAAAAAATAATAGAAGAAAAATCTGCCAACTCAGAATTCTATACCTGGCACATTTTTTTTTTTAAATGAAAGCAACTGGTGTGAATATAAAATTGTGTGGGCACTACTGAAAACTATCAATTTCTAAAAATTAAAACTCAGTGATATATGAATCAATGAAACCTTCTGGTTATATATCTAAGAGAATTAAAAGCATAATCTCAAGATATTTGTATGTACATATCCATAGAAGTACTATGCACACTATTGAAAGATGGCCACAGCTCAGGTTTCATCAAGAGATGAACAATCCAATTTAATACTCATAACCTCTAGAATATTATTTGACCCTTAAAAATGAATTCTGAAATTTCAGTGTAAAGAGTATATTTATATGAAAATGTTTTTATGTAACACAATACAATGTACAATGAATACATAAAAATTATTTCTTTTTAAAATTACACCTGCTTTTAAGAATTGTCCCTTTAAATACATGTTTTAATTGGCAAAGGGTAAGGAATTGTGATGCATACTGTAGTGTGAGTGAATCTTGAAAGTTTTATGCTAAGTGAAGTAAGCTAGTCAAGGAAATAGTATTCAGTTCCACTTACATGACTTATGTAGAATAATCACATTCATAGAGGTGTGGCCTACAATGGTAGTTGTCAGGGGCTAGGAATGAGGTAGAAATGTGGAGAATGAGTATAGGGTTTTGTTATATTTTATTTTATTTTACACTGGCTATTGAACTTGGGCCTTATGCATACTAGGCATGGACTCTACCACTACATTATACCTACTTCCCTCAGACTTTCCCATTTTAAAAGATGGGTAAGTTTTGAAGATTGGCTCTATAACATGGTGAATATATATGATACTAGTGACCTGGATAGTTAAAAAATAGTTAAGATAGGAATTTGAGGGGAGGAAAAGTAGAAATTTCACCCAAAGGATACATAAGAAAATCATGTTTCTCCCTTTTAAAAAGTTATAATGATAAAGTTTGTTACTCATTTTTTCATGATTAAAAGTAACCAAAATGAAACCCAAATGAAGACTTCAAAATATTCAAAAGCTAAGATAACTCAAACACAGAGCCACATTCTGGACAAGTCCTTCAAGCAGGAGCACACTGATAACTAGCTAGAAATGACAGATCTATACAAAAGAAGGAAGAGCACCAGAAATGGCAAATATATGAATAAACATATAAGATATTTTCCTCTTATAAATATTTCTTTATGGGTGGGGGCTATAGCTCAATTGGCAAAGTGTTTGCCATGTAAGCATGAGGACCCATGCCCATAAAAGAAAAAGTCAGGTTTGTAATTGCTGGGTAGATAACACAGGTGGATTCCCAGGGCTCTCTGGCTAGCCATCATAGCCTAATCTGAGAGTACCTGTCGTAGTGAGAAACCCTGTCTCACAGAACAATCTAGATGGTTCCCAAGGAACGGCATTGATCTATACATATATACATACATGTATACATGTACATACTAACTCACATGAACACTCACATACACACAGAAATAAATGTTAAAAGATGGTTGCTTAAACAAAATAAGATTGTTTTATGGGGTTTATAACATATATAAAACATCATGAATCAAACTGTACATTATGTACAAATACATAGGCCAAGAGGAGAGAAATAGAGTTTGGTATAAAGTTCTTATACTGTGTGTGTATGTATATGTGTGTGTGTGTGTGTGTGTGTGTGTGTGTGTGTGTGTGTGTGTGTGTATGATGTTAATGATATAAGGTTTTTATACCATATAATTAAAGGTAGACAATGATAATTTAAACATTAATACAATATACCCAAACACATTTAAAACAAAGTTCTAACTCATATGTCAATAAAAGAGAATAAAAAACAAATCCTAAAAGTATTTATATAATCCAAAAGAAAAGAGGAAAATAGGGAATAAACATTAGATGGAACAGAGTTTAAAAAACATACGCTCTTCTTGTTAAAGTCTCTATTTTAAAGTTAGATGGAATAAAAAGAAAGCAAATGGCATGAAGCTGGGCAAGGGGTAATTATGCCTTTTATCCTAGCAATCGGGAAGCTAAGGCAGGAAGATCACAAGTAGTATACCAGTCTAGACTATGTAACAGTGATTCTCTCAAAGAGAAAAACAAATAGCAAGATACTA
The DNA here is from genome assembly GCF_008632895.1 of Mastomys coucha. Lineage (NCBI taxonomy): Eukaryota > Metazoa > Chordata > Mammalia > Rodentia > Muridae > Mastomys > Mastomys coucha. The sequence continues at coordinate 101,278,205 of NC_045030.1, read as the reverse complement.
GATTTGAATGTAAGCACTTAAAAATAATATTGAATGAAATAATCATACTAATCCAGTAAAAATGTAGATATTGTCAAGTTAGATAAAAAAGCCCAATACCCACGTTTATATTATTTTTTGTTGTTGTTGTTTTAAAAAATTTTCTTTTATTGGATATTTTCCTTTTTTAAAAAGAATTTTTATTTATGTGAGTACACTATAGCTGTCTTCAGACACACCAGAAGAGGACATCAGATCCCATTACAGATGGTTGTGAGCCACCATGTGGTTGCTGGGAATTTTACTCAGGACCTCTGGAAGAGCAGTCAATGCTCCTAACCACTGAGCCATCTCTCTAGCTCCTGGGTATTTTTTTTATTTACATTTCAAATGTTATCCCCTTTCCAGGTCTCCCCTCCAGAAACTTCCTATCCCATCCCCCTCCCCCTGCCTTAAAGATTCAAGTAGGCTACAAACAAAGGGATGAGAAAACTTTAGAGAAATAATATTAATCTAAAACTCATCAAAACCAATTTCAAGGCTTGTCATATAACCATAGCATTTCTCTATAGACTGTGTTAATGTCAAAGGTGAAGACATAGATCACTAGAAATAATGAACCCCAAATTAATTCTACACCAAAGTTTAGCTGTTTTGTTTTTTACCATGTATAGAAGTAATTCTATGGAAGAGAGGTCTTTAAAACTAATGTTACTGGAGCAATTGGGCACTCATTGTCAAAATCATTGAAAATGGACACTAAATAATATGAACATAAATTACACAAAAATATTTTCCAATATAATAACTGATGAAAATGATGATTTTTGAGTTGTCAGGGAAGTGCAAATTAAACCCCTAAGGAGATACTACTTTTAATTATCAAAAAATTTAAAAAATGAATATACCAAGAATTAGGAATATTAAGGAACTGAAACCTTTATGGTCAGGCTATGAAATAATACAAACAAGTAGTTTGGAAATTTTGTTAAATATTCACCCTTTCATGCAATTCATTCTAACCCCATGTATATACTTAAGAGAAAAGCAAAGAGCCATACAAAATGTGTAACATAGAAGTTACACATACAAAAATTTAAACAGAAAAGTAACTTTATTTCTGTCTTAGTTAGGGCTCCTATAGCTGTGGTAAGACACCATGACCAAAAGCAACTTGAGGAGGAAAAGTTTTATTTTACTTCTCATTCTGTAGCTTATAGTCCAACATCCAGGGAAGTCGTGGCAGGAATTGAAGGTAGGAACCTGTAGATATGAATTGATGCCAAGACCGTGGAGGAATACTGCTTAATGGCTTACCCTTCATGGCTTGTTCAACCTTATACCATCCATGACCATCCACCCAGGGTTGGCACCACCATCTGTAGAATGGTCCCACCCACATCAATCCTCAATCAGGAAAATGCATCACATGCTGGCCCATGGGCCAATCAAATGAAAGAATTTTCTCCCAGAATTACTCTAACCTGTATTAAGTTGACAGAAAAACACTCTGGCACTATTGTAATATTTGAAAATAGATCCAAGCGTCCATCAATAAGTGTGTGTATAAGCAATCTGTGGTATGTCCATGTAATGAAATAGTAGTTAGCAGTAAAAGGAATTATTGATATGTGCAGCAACAGGGACTAATTTTGGAACTATTTAAGTTAAATGGAAGAGGCCAGCCAAAATCCTTATTACCTGGTAAGGATGAGGTCCCAGGGTTCAAGTACAATGTTATAAAATATGTTGTGGTAGATTTTGTAGTTGGTTAAAGATGAAGAGAAAGGATTGGAAGACAAAAGAAAAAATAGGAAACAAGAAATTAGATTCAAGACAAAGAAGTAGAAGTATATAGAGACATATATACAGCTTATAGTTCAAATCATCACTCTTTTTTTTTTAGGCCTTCTTTATTTCTGTACTGAGAAGGAAAAAGTTTCCACTGAATCATCTCCTTTCTCCTTTTATTCTATTTCTCCTCCCCCATTTCATATTCAGTTCTGAAGAATATAATCTTATGTTCAAATAGTCAAAGCTAGTGTTTTACCTTCCTAGCATAGCTGTTTCTACTTTAAAAGAGCATTTCATTCCTTTGAAGTTGTAATGACTGCAGTCATTTCTTAAAAGCCAGGAAGCTTCAACAGGGTGCAGGAGACTTGTTTACCTTATGCAGTATTTATAAAGAATCTGTCTTAGATGCAAATAATAAACCAGGCTATTTCTATTAGATTGCTACTAATAGTTTCTTAGAATTGAGAAATTGACAATAACAAATTTTTTTTTACAGGAATACAATTGCATTAATTTTAATGGAGAAAACTCTGGAAATTCACCAAATTATTAAACTAAGAAAATAATGCATTAATTTGACTAAAATTTTCCTTTAAAAGTAGTCATTGAAAACTATAATGATTAATATATGTAGATTAATATGTACATAAGATTTAATGGAAAGAATAAAATATGAAATTGCTTATAAGCTGTGATAACTACAATTTATATATCTAGAAGGATAAAGTTAAAATGTTATATAGAAAGATGAAGATATCTCCATTAGCATGGTGATTTATGGATGCTGTCTTTAAAGATTTTTATCATTGTTCTTTAGATAGCTTTTAAAATGGCTTTTCTAGAGGTTGTATACCACTTTTTAGACTCTTCATCCTTTGAATGAAATAAGTAATTTTTGTACTTTCAGTACTGGGGATAGATCTCATGACCCTGTGTATGCTAGGCATCCACTCTGTCACTGAAGTTCAACTCTAGCATCTGAACTTTGCAATGTGTAGGAAACAAAAAGAGAATTAAACACTTAGAATTCAAGAAAGTAGGTATTGCTTTCATTGTCTAAAAAGTAGAATCTGTAACAAATAGTTTGTCATTAGAGGGTAGATGGGACAATTTAAAGTGAATTTTGGAAAAGTCTGTGATTTTGTTGTTTTTTTAACTTTAGGCCCACAATTATGCTGGTGCATTACACTGGTACAGTTATTCTCTGAAGCTGTACGAGTGTGGTCAAGCGGATCTGGATTTGGTCAAGCTGAAGAGGAACATGGCTTCCTGTTACTTACCTCTGAAACAACTTGATAAGGTGCTTTCATTTACTTATTCTATTTTGAGAGGCAGACAATGTTCTTTTTGTGCAGTGGCACTTAGGTGAACGCATCATTCTGATCTCACAGCTACTTAGGGTGGCTGAGAGTGAGTGCCTCAGGATGTGAAAAAGGTCAAATTGACATTTTCTTGATGTGTGTCCTGCAAACATGAAGCAGAACTTCACAAAGGAGAGAGTATTTGGGGAACTATTGATTTCCTTTACTTATTATCCTTACCATTTGTCTTCTACCATATTCTAAAAGGCTATTTGCTGCTAACTATCTGCTATATAGTCCTTTAAAATAGACTAACATTGTATGGTCTACATTTTTGTTAGGTATCCATTGACAGCAGATACTGACTTGCATGAAGTAGCTACTCTTTTACTTTTAGGTTATTATTCTTTATAGCCATTCAAGAAAAGTTCAATATATGACTCTTCATTAGGAAAAAAATATAGAAGGTAAAAGATAAAAAGATTTTATGAATGATGGGGCCATTCATATTTCTAATAGCATATGAGATATTTTTTCATTTGAACATCATACAGTGTGCACATAATGTGGGGCATGGTTCTTAGAAGAACAAAAAATGAGAAGAACAAGTATACACTCAATCGAACATGAAGGTTTTTGTTGCCTTTCAAGTTTTACTGACAGCTTTAGGGGAAATTATATGAATCAGGGTAGTGATTTTGTAGGTTTTCTTTGAAGGTCTATGTATTATCAGGGTTCTCTAGAAAAACAGAACCAATAGAATGAATATGCTCACCGATAGCTGTTTTCATACTGGAAACTGACATTTTGGCAGCTGCTCAGTATATGAGGTTAGGCACCTCAGCACTCCCAATCTGATGCTCAAGGCCTTAGAGTCATCTGGAAAAAATGACCAGAAGAGCAATACTCAAGTTGACTAGGTCTAATCTTGCTCTACAAGAAACTGGAATTTTTGTGTGGTGCTGGAGTTTGAGCTCAGGATTATACATATACTAGGAAAGTGGCCTGCCACTGAAGCACATTCCCAGCCTAAAGCAGCACTCCTGACTAATAACGGGATTGGTTCTGGAGTCAGTGCAGAACTGAACCTGTAATTGGAGTTCAAATGTTGATAGCAAAAAGAAGAAAATAGGCAATCAGGAACCCAGTATGTCTTAGTAGCGTGTACTCCATGTCCAACGGTGTCATTTAATGCCATATAGGTAGGGAAGCCAAAGCTTATTTTGAAACATTCAAGGTGTTTGTTACTTGGTATATTTCTCATCCCATCCTTTCTGACTTCCTAGCTGACACTGCTTGGATACTTTGCATATGTAAAGAATACATTCCTATGTAGTAGGACATATAAAAAGGTAGAGGTTGGAGGGAAAGCCATCAGTACTTTGCCATCCCCATTTTGCTATTGTCTAACTTTTTTTAAATGTATGCTTACTACTTTATTTTATTTTAAAATCATTTTATTTATTTACATTCCAAATGTTGCCCCCCTTCCTGGTGCCCGCTTCAAGAGTTCTTCCCATCCTCACTTCCCTTTGCCTCTGAGAGGGTGCTCTCCCACCCTCTTAACCCCTCCCTCCAACCCTTACCTCCCATATCCCCACCCCTTCCTTGGGGCATCAAGTTTCTACAGGATTAGGTGCATCCTCTTCCACTGAGGCCAGACAAGGCAGTCTTCTGTTACATATGTGCTGGGGGCCATGTATGCTCTTTGTTTGGTGGCTTAGTCCCTGGGAGCTCCTAGGGGTCCTGTTAGTTGATAATCTTGGTCTTCTTATGGTATTGCCATTCCCTTCAGCTTCTTCAGTCCTTCTTCTGACTCTTCCATAGGGGTCCCCTGGCTTAGTCCAATAGTTGACTGTAAGTATCTGCATGTGTCTCAGTCAGCTGCTGGTAAAGCCTCTCAGAGGACAGCCATACTAGGCTCCTGTCTGCAAGCATCAGTAATAACATCAAGGATTGGTGCCCACTCATGGCATGGATCCCAAGTTGGGCCACTGGTCGGCCATTTATTCAGTCTCTGCTTCATTTTTGTCCCTGCATTTCTTTAGATGGGAACAATTTGGGGTAGAAAAATTTGAAAATAGGTGTCAGCAGTTTTTGTATAATGAGCTATACAGAAAATACTTAAGAATTTGGAAGTCACATGGTTCCTAATGTAACACTCAGTTCTGACCTTATTGTACCAGATACTGCCATAATAATATGTAAACAAGTACCCACAATGTGCTCTGAGAAAACCTTTATATTTAGGGATACTAAATTTCATATGATTTTCTTGTGACTTGAAATGTTTTTCTTTTGATTTATTTCAGTCATCTAAAACCAATAAAACTTTCTTAGTCTGTGGGCTAGGGAAAAACAGAGGGCAGGTCAGATTTTGCCAAAGGCTGTAGTTTGTTGATCTGTTGCTAGTTAAGTAGTGATAACTACTAAGAAGGAAATCTGAGCAGGAAGGGACAATGCTACATGATGAGAAGATGGCTGTAAAAATTAAAGCAGCCGGGGCTGGAGAGATGGCTCAGAGGTTAAGAGCACTGACTGCTCTTCCAGAGGTCCTGAGTTCAGTTCCCAGCAGTCACCCACATGGCAGGTCACAACTGTCTGTAAATCCAATTCTGGGGGATCTGACTCCCTCACACAGACATACATTCAGGCAAAACACTAGTGCATGTGAAATAAAAATAAGTAAAATTTAATAAGAATTAAAACAGTCACAGAGATAAGACTAGTGAATATTTATCTTTCATGTTCTGGTTATATATTGTATCTATCCATATAAAGCTCTAAAAATCATACCCTTCCATTACAGGACTGAAAATGAGCTCGTGGTCAGTGCGCATAATCTAGTAGTATTCACTAGATGGCACTGTGGCTTCTGTTTGTACTTCAGTAGCTCAATTTTTGAAGGTTTTTGTAATGATTGTATCACTTTTCCTCCAGATAAATCTGTATGGATATAAAATAAAGCACTTAATAAAATGTGAGGTGAAGATTAATTTTGGCACAACTGATGAAGTTTTACTATAATAAACACCCAACTTGAGGTTTGAAGTCAACAAGTACTTGTTGAATGCTTAATCTATAAATGGTACTATAGCATAAGTTAAAAATATACCTTACTCCTCCGTATAGATATGTTTTAAAATATTGACAAGACTTGCATGTATAATATAATTATAAAGTAACAAAAAGATTTATAAATAGTCAAATAATGTAGAATATAATATGGAATTCGAATAAGAATAAATGAGATGAGAGCAGCATATAACTCAAAGTTCAGAAGGGTACCTGATATGTTACAGGGCAGTCATAGTCAAAGGAACCTTAATATAGTGAAATAATGAAACCATTCTAAGAAAATGGACACAAACAGGAAACATCAAAACATCTTGTGCTAAAAAAAGAAAGAAAGAAAGAAACATCTTGTGCTGAATCCCCAAAGCCAGCTGTAATAGAACGGAAAGGATGAAATGGGTTTGAACAGAAGCACATATGCAACATTTGGGGCTTTTTGTTGATTGTGAGCTAAACAAACAACAAAAAATAATACTAAGAAATCTTGCTTATTTTAAGTTGAATCAATAGAAACAGACTGCTTTTGTATTCATGTATTCCCCATCTATGAATGTAACTAAGTGCAGATCAAAAACACTCAGAAAAATGCATTTGTACTGGACTTGTATAGACTATTTTTCATTATTTTCTATAGAATATGGTGAAGTAACTGTTTACATAGCATTTCATTATATTAGTTATTTTAAATCTTATGGAGATAATTTGAAATGAACAGGAAGATATCTATAGGTTACATACAAGCAAGGAATTTGAGCATCTATACATTTTGGTATCTGAAAGGAGACAGGGAGCCCTGGAATCAATCTTCCATAGATACTGAGAGGTGATTCTGTAACGCATAAAAGGGTAAACTGAAGATGTTTTCTGTTCTGTTATGGTTAGAGCAGATCTGAAACATAATACTAGATTGGAGGAATAATTTTGAAGAAAGATATTGACAAGCTCTAATGTGCCAAGAGGAAGGCATTTAAGAACTAGTTAAAGGACAGTATGGAGCTTTAACCTGAAAAATGAAGATTTTGGACATAAACAATATAGTATTTCCCATTATCTGTGTAACTACCAGTGAGAAAAACAGTTACATCTATACAACACATGTTATCAGTGGGTGAAACCTGTGAAAGAAAATTTCAAGCACAAGAAGACCCTATCTAAGAATTAGACTTGTCTAAAATTTAGATAGTGTTTTTTTAAGATATAATGAACTCCCTTGAAGGTATTTAAATAAAGGCAGAGTGGCTGCTTCTCTGAATGTTATTGAGAACATGCACACATAGAAGATTTTTCAAACATTCGGAGTCCCTCAATGCATGATTCTAATAATATCTAATAATATAATTTAATAACTTTAGTTTGATAACATAACTTAATAAATTTAATTCTGATAATATTTAATAAATTATATTATGGTCAAAGAAGAATGTGGAGGACTATGTACATTTTTAAAATTGAGAACTAAAGGAATCTCAAATCATTACTAAGTTCTTTTAAAAATAACTATTGAACTATAATTTAAATGTTAAAATTTGCCCACTTTGTTATATAATTAAGTAAATTTCAGAAACATATATCCACATGTACCCACTATCACAATCTGGATATGGAATATCTAGAAAACTCATTGTATAAAATATTTCTAATCAATCCCCAGTTCAACTCTTAGGTTCAAGTAGTGAATTATATGTTTTATATCACTATAGGATAAAATTGTCCTTATAGTGTCATATTAATTATCCATAATACTATATATCAAAATATATGCCTGAGCAAGACACATTCAGGGAGTTGGTATTGTAAATATCTTGATATTGATAGTGGTTATGTAGTTTTGGTCATTGTGTGATAACTGGTTGTATACACTGACAATGTGCGTCTTTATTTATATACACTTACACAAATAAAATTTTTCTTAAAATATTGTGGGTTAGAACTTAGGTAGCATTTAGTGGGAGATGTATTCAATATTTCACAAATATACTTGAAGAAAATTGAAAATGCAAATGCAAATATTCTACCACTAGAAATTACTAAAACAAGTGCAAGATAAATCCGAAGAACATTTTAAAATAAAACTATTTATCTGCAGAAATTTCTCATATATTAAGCAAACAGACAGTAGACAGGACCAAGAAAGCTAAAACTATGTTCTTTGGAAAAAACTAATAAAATAGGCAGACATCTAGTAATACAAGGAATAAAAATTAAAGAAAATGAAAAAGGCCAACAGAGTATTGATATTTGAGCACCTTTATGCATGAATGCATTCCTAGAAAAAATAGAATTTACTACACTGAATTAAGAAAGGAACCTGAAATATATGAGCAGTCCCCAAAGTAATTATTAATGTAATTTACTCAGTAGTTTAAAAATCCTCAAACAATATCTAAATCCAAATAACATTATTTTTTACTTTATTAAACTTTAAATGAAATTTGTTCTCAAATTTTTGTGCACAATACAATATTATTGACTTCAAATGTTATTAAATGACAAATTTTGTAAAGAAGTATCTTGCTTGCCTATAATTATATAGTTTAATTAGTAACTCTCCACTAGTATATATACATATACATACATACTACATACATACATACTATACATACATACATATGTACGTACATAAATATGTACATAATAATGGACTTAATTAAAGTGGCTTAGAGGATGTGGTCCAGGTAGGAAGTCCAACAGGCAAAAGTTCACTCCCATTCTCTGGATTTTTTTCTTTGTTTAAATGATTGTTTCCTTAACTGTACAGAAGCTTTTCAGTCTTGTGAGGTCCCAAGTGCTAATTATTGGCCTTAATCTCATTCTTCTGAATATGTACACCCAGCTTTCCCAGCACCATTTCATTTATTGAAGTTTCTGTCTTTTTTTCCTGTGGCTTCTTTTGTTTGGTTTGGTTTGGGTTGGGTTTTTGCTTCTTTGTCAAGTATCAGTTGGCTGTAATTTCAAGTGCTCATGTTTGGGTCTTCTGTTTTATTCCATTGGTCTGCCTGTTTTTGTGCAAGTACTATATTGCTTTTGCCATTATGGTTCTGTTAACAATCTCTCTAGTGCTATTATTTTTTGCTCATGATTGCTTTGGATATCTCTGGTCTTTTTTGGTGACATACAAACTTTAGGGTTGTTTCTCTTTCTGAATAGGCCTCTAGACACTCAGGAAATCAGTCAACAATTGACAAATGAGGCCTAGTAAAATTTAAAAACTTATATAAAAGGAAACAGTTAATTGAGTGTTAATGGCCTACAGAATGGGAAGATTGTTTTCCAACTATTCATCTGACTTAAAAACCAGAATGTACAAAGAATTGAAAAAAGTTGAATAACCTAATAAATGAATTCATTCTATAAGTTCTGTTTTTCTAGAAAGCTCTGACTAACACAGTTGTCTTGGGGTTTATCATGTTGAGGTATGTTCTTTCACTCCTACTTTCTCTAGGACTTTTATCTAAACCATGTTGGATTTTGCCAAAGATTTGTCTGCTTCTATTGATATCATTCAATGATTTTGTCTTTAGGTATATTTTTATGATTTATTTTATGAATTGGCTTACCTTATGTCGTACCAGCCCTGCATTTCCAGGAGGAATCCAACTTGATAATGGCAAATGGTGTTCTTGATGTGTGCTAGTATTTGGTTTGGTAGTACTTTATTAAGGGTCTTTTTGTACTTATATCCATCACAAGTATTGGTTCATAGGTTTGTTTTTGTTACATCTTTACCTGATTTGGTTATGAGAGCAATATTGGCTTCATAGAACAATTTCGAGTCAATAATCTTTCTGTTTCTATATTTTTAAGAGTTTAAAAATATTTGTTATAGATTTTCTTTCAAAGTCTGGTAGAATTCTGCTAGGACTCCATGTGGACCTGAAGAGTTTTTGTTTGTTTGTTTGTATTTGTAGAGAGACGGAGCTTTTGATTATGGTCCCAATTGCCTTTTGTTTAGGTAGTTCTCTTCTTAGTTTAACTTTGGTAGTTTGGGTGAGTCAAAAAATTAATCTATTTTAGATTTCCAACTTAATGAAATACAGGCTTCTAAAGCAGTCCCTTATAACAATCTTCATTTCTTTGGTATCTGTTGTAATGTTTCTTTGTTAATTTTTAATTCTGTTAATTTGCATCATCTCTTCTTTTCTTTTAGTTAGTTGGGCCAAGAAGCAAGCTCTTAGAGTTATTCATTCTTTGTATTATTTTCTTTGTTTTTATTTCATTAATTTCTGCATTGATTTTATTATTTCTTGCTATCTGCTGAGTTTGGGACTGGTTTGTTCAAAAAGAACAAATTCCTGAGTTGCATCATGAAGTCATTTAATTTGTTCCTTTTCTGATCTTTTTGTGTAGACACTTAGAGCTATAAACTTCCCTCTTAATTCTGACTTTTATGTACCCAAGAGGTTTTGTCAGGGTGCATTTTCATTTAATTCACAGAATGTTTTCGTTTCTTTCTTGATTTCTTCTTTGACCTATTCACCATTTCATAATGACTTATTTAATCCCCATGAATTCACATCCTTACTGGAGTTTGTTTGCTGTCAGCTTTTAGTTTTATTGCATAATGGTCAGATAAGGAACATGGAATTATTTCAGTTTTTCTGAATTTGTTAGTGTTTGCTTTGTGCCTCAGGATGTGGTTTATTTTAGAAAAGTTTCCATGGGCTGCTGTGTAGACTTTTTTTTTGTTGTTGTTATTTGGGTGGAATATTCTGTAGATATATGGTAGGGCCTTTTGATGTAGGATATTGTTTGATTCTGAGGTTTCTATGTCTTTTGACCAAATGACTGTCTATTGGATAAAATAGGGTGTTGAAATTACCTACAATTACTGGTTTTGTGTTAATCTGTGTTTTTAATTCAAGTAGTGTGTTTTTTTGTGAAATTGAGTGCACCAAACTGTGGTGCACATGTGTTCAGTATTGTGATTTTCCCCCTTATTAATTAATCCCTTGATTAGAATGAAGTGCCCTTCATTCTTTCTTCTGATTAGATTTAGTTTGATGTTTATTTTGTCAGATATTAGGATGCCAGTGCCTGCTTTCTTCTTGATCCTATTTGACTAAAATGCTTTTTTCTGTCATTTCAATTTAAGGTAGTACCTATCTTTAAATCTGAGTTTCTTGTAGGCAACAGGATGTGGATTTTTTCCCAACATAATATTTTTATTGATTACTTGAGAATTTACTATCATGTATCCCAATCACATTAAATTTCCTGTCCTTCCAGGTCTGCCCCCCTACTCTTGTGACCTCTCCCACAAAAGAAGAAAAAAGAAAAAACCCACCACAAGTCCAATTTGTGTTGTTCATATACTGTCTGAAGCATGGTCAAACTCTTGAGTAGCCAGTCCCTTAAAGAAAACTGAGTCCCTCCTCACCTGCACTCCTACTAGAAGTTCTCAGTTGTGGAGAGTTACACTTCAGCATCCTTATCACAATTTTAGTTCTTTTCAATGCTTTCCTGTCTAGGCTGTTACTTTGGGGGGTACAGGGGCCAGTGTGAAGTGGGGGTAGTGTTTGTCACAGAGGCCTTCTATGTACCCTTTTTTTTTCAACTCTTAAGTCTGCAGTCATCAGTATCACTGCAAAAGTAGCTTCCTTGCCCTTTACAGTCAGCAAGAGCATGGGTCAAGAATTTCCATGTGAGTTCTGGCAACAGCAAGGACAGCAGACAGCAAGGACTGCAGATATCCACACGGTCTCCAGTGGCCATACAGGCCTTGGACATCAACACAGCCCTCTGCTGCAGTATAGGCCACAGTAGACTTTTTAAAAAAATACATTGAGCTTGCTTGTGTGATTTGATTGTAAAGTTGAGCCCACTGATATTTAGAATTATTATTGAAAGATGTATATAGATGGCAATTGGTAGTTCTTTTGTTCTATTTATTTATTGTGCTGGTTTGTATTATTAGTTGTCTTTTGTATTTTGTTACAGCTTCTTTTCTCTAGAGTCTCTTGGCTGTGCTTACTCCTCTTTTTAGTTCAGAGTATTGCTTCTGTGTAGTGGGGATGTTAGTTGTTTTGTTTTATGTGATTTTGTTAAGATGTTTGTATCATGGAAAGTTTTTCATTTTTCTTTATGACAGTTTTTCTGGGGACAGTAGTCTAGTTTTCTTATTATAATCTTTTAGAAGTTGGAATGTATTATTCCAAACTCTTCTGGCTTTTAGAGTTTTCATTGAGAAATCAAATGTTATTCTCATGGGTTTGTCTTTATATATGACTTGGGTTTTTTTCCTCCTCTGGCAGCTTTGAATATTTTTCTTTGTTCTGTATATTTAATATTTGCACTGGCTAGTTTATGTCAACTTGACACAAGCTAGAGTTATTTAGAAGAAGGAACCTTGATTGAGAAAATGCTCTAATCAGATTGGGCTGTGGGCAAGTGTTTTGTGCAATTTCTTGATTGATAATTGATATGGGAGGGCCCAGCTCACAGCAATGCCATCCCTCTTCTAGTGGAGAGTTCTATAAAAAAGCAGCACAAGCAAGCCATGAGGAGCAAGCTAGTAAACAGCACTCCTCCATGGCTCTATCAGCTCTTACCTCCAAGTTCCTGCCCCAACTTCCCTTCATTATGGACTGTGATGGTTAAATGTAAGCTAAAATAAACTCTTTTCTCTCCAAGATACTTTAGGTCACAGTGCTTTATCACAGTAGTAGAAACCTTAACTAAGATTATGTTTTAACTATGATTGTGGTGCTAAGGGCCAAACTCATGGCATTGTTCATACTAGACAAGTACCCTACCAGTGATTTGCCCCATCCTCTTTGTTACCTCTTTTCTGTTTTATTTTTCAGTTAATTTAAATTTCTCTATACCTATTTCTAATCTATTCATCCTGTTTGTATTATTTTCATTTTGCTTATTACATAGTTCACTTCAAGAAGTTCCCTCTTTTCAACATTTCAAGGTCACATTTTAAAATAATTTTTGGTGATGGAAAGATGGCTCAGGGATTAAAATGCACTGGCTGGTCTTACAGAGGAACGCAAGATAATTTCACAGTACCCATTTAGTGGTTCACAATTGGTTGTAACTCCAGTTCCAGAGGATTTGATGCCCTCTTCTGGGTACATATAGGCATAACACACAACACATAAAAATAAATCATTAAAATTAGTCTTTGTTTCCATGAAGTTCACTGATAGTCAAAAAATATTAAATCTGTTATAGTTTAGGAAAAGCTAATTAGAGTGCACACAAGATTGAAAGATCACTATAATTATGTCACTAAGTACTAATACTAATCTGTTTACTTGCAGTTTTAAATATATCTTTTACTTTTTCAAACTTTGAAAGCATAGTTGTTTTATAACTAGTTTTTTAAATTATTACCCCAGTTTCTGCATCTTGAATATCTGTTTCTTTTAGCTATTGTTTCTGCTGCTATTCATTTATTTTATTTTATTTTTTTAGATGGAAATGATATTTTATTTTATTTGATATTTTCTTTATTTACATGTAACTTTCTCCATTCCCGGTTTCCCCTCCAAA
>NC_045030.1:101257518-101260476 GCF_008632895.1 Mastomys coucha | reverse complement strand
CCTCCCTGCTGACTGTTCCCGGCTTAGGAACTCACTGGAGAGAAGATGGCGGCTCTCACTAGAGCGCTGCTATTCATTTATTGTGCCTGGTTCTGTAGGGTAGTCGATAATTTTTTAAATCTTTACAGCTCATCATTCATGAAAATTTATTTATGAAATATTTTGAAACCAAAAACAAATGTTCCTTCTCCTAGAAATTATTTCCTTTTTTCTTGCATATGTTTGGGAGCAATTATTTATAACTTTAGATCTTTTGAGCCCTCTCTTCACCAGGTACTGTAATTTAGGGCTACAACAAATATGTTTGACTTATATTACACCTCATGGAACACTTTCTCCCTCTGTGGTGTACTCCCTTTTATCTGGTGCCAAAGTCACTTTGTCTGTAGTCTCCTGGAGTAGTTATATGTAGGATTAAGTGTACTTCTGACTTAGTCTAAACATATGATCTTGTGGAATTTTATATCTAGTTGTTGATTTACCAAGGCCTGTAAAATTTTCAGTAAATATTTGTCCATATTCACAAACAACTACCAGCCAAAGGAGTTTTAATTCTCTACTTACCTTTCTGGGTCTCAACTTTTCTTAGATGGGATTTCATGACTTTTTGGTACTTTCCCAAGTGATGTATTATTTTGTCTTAGTTGAAAACTATTGGAAGTGTATTATCTAACATTTATGGTTGTTTTCAGAAGGAACGTTACTTTAACATGGCTTACTCACTCCTGTTCTAAAAGCAAACCTATTTCTCTAACCTTGTAAGGCAATAGATCTTTAAAATTTTTAGGTTCCTTTCTTTTCATTGTGAATACCCCTCAACAGTTGTGTCTACCAATGATATTAGTAAAATATGGTGAGGACTTTTACAAAATCAACCCTATGGTTTTTGTTTTCTTTTCAGGCTAAAGAGGCCATAGCTGAAGCTGAACAACAGGATCCTACAAACGTTTTCACTCAGTATTATATATTCAAGATCGCAATCATGGAGGGTGATGCTTACAGAGGTATAAATGTTTTTTATGCATTAATGTTAACAATTAAAAGATCCTCAGAGAATAAAAAGTCCACAATAAGTAAATAGTTTTCAAGATAGTAGACAGAATAGATATAATAACTCTTACATAGAAATTATACAATAATGCCCAATGAAACTAGAGGGTATGTGAAAGTATTTTTTTAAAAAAACCCACCTATCTAAAGGATCGTAAATGGCCTTATTGGACAAGAATTTGGGAAATCATCATATGAGCCAACCATCTCTGAAGTTGTAAAAGTTATGGGAGGGGAATTATAATTAAAAACTTACAGCAGTTAAGCAATAGAAACAAGCTGCAATTGAATTTCTCTAGCAGAGGGTACAGATTTCAGTGTTCTTCATCCTCCACAGAAATTTTAGGGAAAATTGCAGGAAAAGGTGCACGGAGTCAGATTCTAATCTATTTTAGCTTTCATTTATCTGGATTAAGAATGTCTAATATGTTCTGTGAATGATGGGCAGATGAAGAATTTAATAAAGAAACATTTTATTGTGGAAAAAAAACTTACAGCAGTTAAGAATTAACCTATAGTGGTTGTACCAGTTTGCAATCCCACCAGCAATGGAGGGATGTTCCTCTTTCTCCACATCCTCTCCAACATGTGCGGTCACCTGAGTTTTTGATCTTAGCCATTCTGATTGGTGTGAGGTGGAATCTTTGGGTTGTTTGATTTGCATTTCTCTGATCACTGAGGACTTCAAACATTTCTTTAGGTGCTTCTCAGCCATTCGAGATTCCTCAGTTGTGAAATCTTAGTTTAGTTCTATACCCCACTTTTTAATTGGGTTGTTTGATTATTTTGGTGGTTAGCTTCTTGAGTTCTTTATATATTTTGGATATTAACCCTCTATTAGATGTGGGGGTTTAATGAAGATTTTTTTCCCCAGTCTGTTGGTTGCTGATTTGTCTTATTGACTATGTCCTTTGCCTTACAGAAGTTTTCCAGGTTCATGAGGTCCCACTTATCAATTCTTGATCTTAGAGCATGAGCCACTGGAGTTCTGTTTAGGAAATTTCCTCCTGTGCCAATGAGTTCAAGGCTCTTTCCTATTTTCTTTTCTATTAGATTCAGTGTATCTGGTTTTATGTTGAGGTCATTGATCCACTTGGACTTGAATTTTGAATTTTTTTCATGTCATAGATAGATATAGATATAGATATAGATATAGATTATATATAATGTTAGGGTTCATATATGGATATAATGTAGCTTCTACAGTATGGCCTATGGTCTGTCAACTGTGCACTTTTGATTAGATTTCCAGTACCAACCATGGACTCTTTCCTGTGGATCAGGCCTCAAATCCAGTCAAAAAGTGATTGATTACTCTCATATCTGACATACCCCCAGTTAGCATCTTGCCTGGCTAGTCAGCAGTGTTGCTGCCAACTGAGTAAGCCTGTTGATAACCTCCATAACAAGGATGTCCCCACCCCCACCCCACCTGACCTCTAAACTCCCTGGGGCCTCCAGTCTCTTGAATGTTAGGTGCATCTTCTCTGAATGAACACAGACCCAAGCAGTCCTCTACTGTATGTGTGTTGGGGGCCTCATATCAGTTGGTGTATGCTGCCTGGTTGATGGTCCAGTGTCTGAGAGATCTCGGGCATTCAGATTAATTGAGACTGCTGGTCCTGCTATAGGATCACCCTTTTCTTCATCCCTTCTCCTCAGCTTCTCTCAGCCTTCTCTAATTCAAAAACAGGGTTTGGCTGCTTCTGTCCATTAGTTGGGTGCAAATATCTGCATCTGACTCTTTCAGCTGCTGGTTGGGTCTTCCAGAGTATGGTTATGCTAGGTTCCTTTTTGTGAGAGCTCCATAGCCTCGGTAATAGTGTCAGGCCTTGGGGTCTCCCCTTGAGCTGGATCCCACTTTGGGTCTGTTGCTGGTCCTTCTTTTCCTCAGGCTCCTCTCCATTT
>NC_045030.1:101255282-101256813 GCF_008632895.1 Mastomys coucha | reverse complement strand
GATTCTTAGGCCCATAACTTTTCTTCCTAGTCAGCACAGGTTTAAAGCTTTAATTTCTCCTTACACCTACTGTCAGGCATTTATTTCATCTAAAGTCCTTCCCTTTGAGTCCTGAGAGTCTCTCACCTCCCAAGTCTCTGGTGCATTCTGGAGGGTCCCTCAACCTCCTACCTCCCGAGGTTGCCTGGGTCCATTCTTCCTGCTGGATCCCTTTTCCCTCTTAAGTCCACCTACCCCTAGTATTCCCATTTCAACTTTTATATCATATATATTCTACATACCTCACTCTCTTAAAGAATCCTTTTGCCTCTCTCATAGGCCCTTTCCAGTTTCCTGAGTTCTCCACTTACTCCCACATAAATGAGCATATAGAAAAATTAGAAGCTAGGATCTGCAAAACATGTGTTTTTTTTTTCTTTTTGAACCTCACCTAATATATTCTCTAGTTCTGACCATTTTCCTGAAAAATTCCATTTTTAATAGCTGAATTTTGTATATTTTTCACATGTTCATTATTTGTTCTTTTGCTGCTGGAATCCAGGTTGATTCCATTTCCTAGCTTTTGGTAATAGAGCAGCTATGCAGTGGCAAGGAGAAGGAAGTGCCTCTGCAGTAGGTTATCTGTTCAGGACTGGTAGTGGGGCTTCCTTCAGTCTTTTGAGAAGCCTCTCCACTGATTTCCATAGGAACTATACCAGTTTACACCCACATCAGCAGCAGTGTGGTCTCCACAGCCTTCAACAATCAAACTAGGGTGACATAAAATTTCAAAGTAGTTTCAATTTATTTTCCCAGTGGATATTTATCAAATAGTCATTGGTCTTCCTTTGGTAATTCTCTGTTCAGTTTGTTAGCTCATTTAGTAAAATGTATTTTCAATAAAAAAAAAAATATCACTTTCTCTCTTCCCATTCCTCTCCCAGGTCTCCTCCTTCCTATCCTTCATTACCCCCTCTAGCCCCTCCCCCCCAAATCAACTTTATAGTATCTTTTTTTCTTTGATTGTACACGCACAAATATACAAATGCAGCCTATTGAGTTAATTTTTCTCTTGTATGTATATGTTTTCAGGGCTGGCCAAGTTATACTGGATAACCAATAAGGAGATTCATCCCTGGAAAAGGCTAATATTCTCTCTCTCTCTCTCTCTCTCTCTCTCTCTCTCTCTCTCTCTATCTATCTATCTATCTATCTATCTATCTCTAGATCTCTAATAGTTAGTTGTAGTTCTTTGTCTATGTGTAGGACCCTGTGAAAAAATGCCCACTTCTATATTAGCATGTCTATTGATATTGCCACTGTTCTGGTCTTGTTTATGCAGCCTTTTGTATGAGAGATTGTTTCACAACAGAGTTCCTGGTATTCTGCTCTTAAAATATTTTCACATATATTTCATATATTTAACATATTTCATAGATGTAGGAGCTATGATATAGAAGTATCAACTGGAGCTGGACTCTCCACAATTTTTTTTTCTTTTCTTTTCTTTCTTTATTTTATTTATTTATTTATTATTATTATTTTTTTTTTG
>NC_045030.1:101249197-101255110 GCF_008632895.1 Mastomys coucha | reverse complement strand
CTTCATTTGCTGTAAAGCAAGGCTTCTCTAATGAGGGGTAGACCTCCAGTTACCTGTGGGTATAAGAATAAGATTTAGAATGTAGTGAGGAATTGTGCTGGCTTAGCAAACCAATGGTAGTAGATTATTTTCTAAGGTCCATGACCTCACTAGCTCCAAGAAACTGGCTAGATTTTTAATACTAAGCATGATTTCCCTCCTCTTGAGTGGGCCCTAAGTCCAATTAGATAGCCTGGTTACCACCAACATATGAGTGCTATTTATTGCACCATTACAGATATCCTTCCATAGTGATCATTGTTGTAGTTCATAGATTTTTGAGCTATGTAGGACTATTAATTAATTTACTCCCTTGGCAGCTTCCATAGTATTTTCTGGTACCATAGAACCTAGACCACAGGAAGGAGGCCTTCAGATTAGATTTGTCTCGAACCATCTTGAATCCTGTGTCCAAAATGTATGCTATCCTCAGCAACAGGAGCTTGCCCTCAACTTGTGAGAAGCTCTTGAGCTACACCAATAATCTACACTGTTTTGGGAGTCACTTGGACTACCCTGACCACCAAATAGAAAGTTTTTAAATTTTACCATGCCCTATTTGTCAATTGTTGGCTGTATTTCCTGAGTGGCTAGAGGCCTATTCAGAAAGTCCATACCTGTACATCTTGAAGTGTTGTCTTTACTTTTTCTTACTTTAATACATTTAATTCATTTGTACTCAATTTTTATGCAGGGTGAGAGATGATCTGGTTTCATTCTTTCACATGTACATGTCCAGTTTTTCTCAGCACCATTTGCTGAACAAGATGCCTTTTCCCCACAGTTTAATTTTGACACCTTAGTCAAAACTCAGGTGACTCTTTCTGTGTGGGTGTATCATGGCTCCTCTATTCAATAACATTTTATTGATTTTTTCCTGTCTGTTTTTATGCTTGTTCCATCCCATCTGTCATAGTTTTTTCCTGTTTCTGTGATAAATAACCTGTCAAAAGTAACTTAAGTTCACAGTTCAAGACATAGTCTATCATGGTGGAGACATCAATGCAGTAGAACACGGAATCTGCTGCTAACATTACATTCACAGTGAGGAGATGAGAACAATGAGTGCACAAATGCTATTGTGCAGTTCAATTTCATCACCCTACACAAGCCAGCATCTCTTTCCAAATGAGTGATGTAACCACCTCAGTTAGCATTAATGATCACACTGTTTTTACTATTACAACTCTGTGGTGTAACTTGAAATCAAGTATGGTGATATCTTCCTCTTTATTCTATTATACTTAGTATTTCTTTGTCTAGTTCAGATTTTCTATTCTTCTATGTAAAGTTTAAGAGTGTCATTTTCTGGGAGGCAGATGCAGGTGGATTTCTGAGTTCGAGGCCAGTCTGGTCCACAGAGTTAGTTCCAGGACAGCCAGGGCTATACAGAGAAACCCTGTCTCGAAAAATCAAAAAAAAAAAAAAAAAAAAAAAAAAAAAAAAAAAAAAAAAAAAAAAAGAGTGCCATTTTCTTTTTCTGTGAAAAATACTATGAGAATTTTTTAAAAATTCTTTATTTTTGAAAATTTATACCTATATGGAATGAAAGATAATCAACTTCCCTGTGTCCCTTATTCTAGTTTGGTTTTCTGAATTGTTGATAAAAACCATGACCCAGAGCAACTTGGAGGACAAAAATGGTTTATTTCATACTACCTTTTATAGTCCATTATTAAGGGAAACTAAGGCAGGAGAAACTCAATTCAGTAAAATAGAGCAGAGAAAATTAAACACTACTTAATGGCTTCTTTGTTCCGACTTGCTCAGCTACCCTTCTTACATAGGCCAGGCCTAATTACCTCAGAATAGCCCTGTTAACAGTGGTCTGGAGCCTCCTATGTCAGTTACAATAAGAAAATGCTACAAAGCCATGTCCATAGGTCAATCTGATCTGTACAATTCTTCAGTTGAGTTTCCTTCTTTCTAGTTTGTCTCTATGTTTGTGTCAAGTTGATGGTTGAAACTGATATTTCCCCAACGTAATCCCTCCCACCTTCACTTCTTTATGTTTTTATAATCCACTAAGTCCAGTTAGTGCTGCCTATATGTGTATGGGTGTGAGGCCACTCACTAGCTCACAGGAAACCTACATCCTCCAAAGAGAATCCTTTCTCCCCTAGCAACTAAACAATGCTGGTACTTCCTAAGTGAGGAATGTGCCTGGAGATCACCTATGGTATGGTGTGATTTTGGCTAGCTTGATGTTTTGTAGGTCTTGTGCAGTAGCCAACTTCTTGCTAAAGAAAATGTTACTGAAGGGGGAGGATAATATAATATCTTATAGTATGGGTCAAACAAAAGCAATGAAGTGGAATACTAGGGGCAGAAAACTTTAAGCAAGGATGGGTATGGAAGTATGGGAGGAATTAGGAAGTGAAGAGGAGGGATAGCTCAACAGAAGGGGTATGAAAAGCCATATGGAAGCCTACTATCTCATTATCCAAGTTTAAAAGGTTCCCACCTTTTAAATAATATGAACTAACTAGTACCTCCAGAGTTCCCAGGGACTAAACCACCAACCAAAGAGTACACATGGTGGGACTCATGGCTCCAGCAGCATATGTATAGCAGAGGATGGCCAAGTCGGTCATCAATGGGAGGAGAGGCCCTTGGCCCTGTGAAGGTTCTATGCCCCAGTGTAGGGGAATGCCAGGGCCGGGAAGCAGGAGTGGGTGGGTTGGTGAGCAGGGGGAGGGGAGAGGGAACAGAGTGGTTTTTTTGTTTGTTTGTTTGTTTGTTTTGTTTTTTTCCGGAGGGGAAACCAGGAAAGAGGAGAACATTTGAAATGTTAATAAAGAAAATATCTAATAATGATAATAATAAAGGTAAGACCCCGTGTCCAGCACTAGATGATAAAAAAAAGAAGAAGAAGGAGGATTGATGTTTTGTTAAAAGTCTAGTTGAATTCTGTAATACTCCATCTTGGCCTAGGCATTTTTTAGTAGGGAGGTTTGGTTTTTTTAATTACTTCAATTTTTTTACTTGTTATAGATCTGGTAAAATTAGTTATATTATCTTGGTTTAAGTCTGGTAAGTAATATGTATCTATGAAGTCACCCATTTCTTTTAGATTTACAATTCAGTGGAATATAAGCTTTTAACATGTGTCCTTATAATCTGAACTTTATTGATAACTTGTCATACCCGAAGTAGAAATGTAAGGGTTCTGTGGAAAGTCAATTGTGTCAGATACTGTTTTGCTGGGTAAACATGTGAAGGAGCTTTTTTCCGAAGTGGTCACAGGTGAAAGAATGTTCTGCTAAAAAGTAGTACATGAAAGAACAGTTGATAAAGGATTCTTAGCTAACGACATGCGTGTATTGGTTTGCCTTACATGCATTGTTGAGCTCCATTTGTTGTGGTCCATTTGTTTCTCCATAGAGAGAAACACATCAGAAATCTCAAGGGGTTCCTGCCGCTTCTGAGGATTTGGGCCAATTGGCAGAATGATGTTAGCTGATACAGACTCGTGAAGTTTTGCTGAGACAAATTCAAGTGCAAGACACATGTAATGAGGCAAGACCTATGGAGGACATGTGATGTTTGCAGGGAGTATGACTAGGACTCAGCAGACAATGACAGAGGCTGAGCTAGGCTTGCTTATAGACCTAGCTTTGCAAAGCTTTTTGGTCTCACATGTTTGCTGATCTTCGCTTTGCCCAGAGAGGTATAGCCAAGAACTTCTGGTGTTGCTGGTAGTCCTAATGCCTCCTGCTGACTCATGCTGATTCCAGCTGAGGCCTGGCTGTTCCTGCTAGGTTGTACCATTGCTGCTGCTATCCTGACATTACTGAACTTAACTGTTGGAGTATCTGTGAAGTGTTTGGGAGTGGATTGGGCTGCCACTGCTAACCTGTGAACTGAACTCCCCATTTTCTGACAGTGCAGATGAGATTTGCTCCAAAGAACAATATTGAAACAGGTTCTACTACCTCTGGTGGGTGGTGGGATAGAGGGGAGGTTAAAGCTTTTAAGAACCATTATTAAAAATAGGGTTGAAAAAAATTTAAGCCTACACAGATTTTTTTTATTTCTTCCTTTAATAATTTTGGTCTTCTCTCTTTTGTTTAGTTTGGCTAGATGTTTGTCAATCTTGCTTACTTTTCCCCCCAAAGAATCCACTCCTTCATTCATTCATTGACCTCAATTATTCTGTTCTATGTAATTAATTTCTTCCCCCAATCTTTATTATTTCTTTATATTTGCTGCTTTGGCTTTGCCTTAATCTTATTTTTCCAAGATTCTATCTGACATAATTAGGTTATTTAAGATTTCTCTGAATTTTTAATGTGGGCACTGTACTGGCTGGTTTTGTGTGTCAACTTGACACAGGCTGGAGTTATCACAGAGAAGAGAGCTTCAGTTGGGGAAGTGCCTCCATGAGATCCAGCTGTAAGGCATTTTCTCAATTAGTGATCAAGGGGGTAGGGCCCATTGTGGGTGGTGCCATCCTTGGGCTGGAAGTCTTGGATTCTATGAGAAAGCAAGCTGAGCAAGCCAGGGGAAGCAAGCCAGTAAGAAACATCCCTACATGGCCTCTGCATCAGCTCCTGCTTCCTGACCTGCTAGACTTCCTTTGGTGATGAACAGCAATGTGGAGGAAATTGGAAACTGAATAAACCCTTTCCTCCCCAACTTGCTTCTTGATCATGATGTTTGTGCAGGAATAGACACACCGACTAAGACAGGCACTTATGGCTGTGGACTTCCTTCTTAAGACTGCTTTCATTGTATCTTACAGGTTTGAGTATGTTGTGCCTTTATTTTCATTAAATTCTAGAGATTACTAATTTTCTTTTCAATTTTTCAATAATCCATTTATTATTGAATATTCTATTGTTTAGTCTCTATAAGTTTAAGAAATTTTCTGAAGGTTCTCTTGGTGTTGAATTTTAGATTTATTTTGCTGTAATCAAATGAGATGTAAGACATTTTCTTTGTTTTTTGTTTTTGTTTTTGAGACAGGGTTTCTCTGTGTAGCCTTAGCTGTCCTGGAACTCACTCTGTACACCAGGCTGGCCTCGAACTCAGAAATCCGCCTACCTCTGCCTCCCAAGTGCTGTGATTAAAGGCGTGTGCCACCACCGCCTGACTTTTTTTTAAAATTTTTATTTATTTATTTTATGTATATGAGTACACTGTAGCTGTACAGACCGTTGTGAGCCACCATGTGGTTGCTCGGATTTGAACTCAGGAGCTTTGGAAGAGCAGTCAGTGCTCTTAACCACTGAGCCATCTCTCCATTATTTACATTTTCATCTGTACTTTAAATACAATGTGTGTGTGTGTGTGTGTGTGTGTGTGTGTGTGTGCACCCATGTCCAAAGAGACCAGACGGTTAGAATCCTTTGAAGGTGGAGTTATAGGAATCTATGACCCAACTGATATGGGTGCTGGTACACTAACTTGGGCCCTCTGCATGAGCAGCAAACACTCAAATGCTGAACTCTCTCTCTCCCACCCAGTTTTGTGATTTTTAATCCTTGCTTTGCATCCTATTATATATAATTTATTTCAGAGTCAGTTCCATGGAGTCCTGAAGAGGATGTGTATTCTGTAGTGTTTGGATGGAATGCTTTGTGGTTGTGTGTTAAAGCCATTTTATCTATGGTTGTCATTTAATTTGATGTGTCTTTGTTTATTTTTTGTTAGGATGACCTATTGTTAGAGTGGGATATTGAAGTAACCCACTGTGTTGGGGATAACCTCTTACATTATATCTAATAATGTTTGTTTTATGAAACTGGATGTGCTCCCTGCTTAGTGCATGTGTTTAGAATTGTAATGCCTTCTTGATTGGTTGTTCTGTTGATCAGTATAAAGTGACTGTTTTTTAATGTCTTCTGACTGACTAGTCTTAGTTGGGTCTCT
>NC_045030.1:101243441-101248852 GCF_008632895.1 Mastomys coucha | reverse complement strand
TAGAATACCTTTTAGCATCCTTTATAGCCTAAGATAGTGTCTATTTTTATGGCAAGGTGTGTTTCTTAGAGGCAGGATTTTTTGAGGCCCCAGGAAATGGGGAGGCCTGGGGATAGCAGTGGGTAGGGGGATGGGGACATCCTCTTGGAAATAGGGGGGTGGAGGAATGGGATGGGGAACTGTTGAGAGGGTGGACAGGGAGGGAGGGTAATGACTAGACTGTAAAAAAATAAAAAGTGATAAAAAAAATCCAATTCATTAGTCATTGTATTTTGATTGGATAAATGAGATGTTTAGTATTCATATCGATTATTGAAAGTGTCTGTTTTTATTGGTTTTGTAGTGTTTAGTGTTTTCTTAATCTGCATCTCCTTAGCTACTGTTTTAGGAATCTTAATTTTTTTTCCCTGTAGCCCCTTGGATGTTTTCTCTTCATCCAAAACAATTTCTTCTAGTATCCTCTGACAAGGTGACTTATTGGCCATAAATTTCCTACTCTTCTTTTGTCACAGAAAGTTTTTCTTTCTCCATGAATTATAACATACTGTTTTCCTAGGTACTATTGTCTGGATTGGCAACTGTGATATTTCAGAACTTGAAATGCATCATTCCATACTTTTCTGGCTTTTAAAGTTTCTGATGAGAAAGCAGCTGTTATTCTGATGGACCTGCTTTATATGTGATCTAGGTTTTTGTTTATTTGTTTGTTTGCTTTGGATTTTGTTTTGTCTTTTACAGTTTCCAACATATTTAGTTTTTTAATGTTATGTGAGAAGTTTCTTTTATAGATCTGTGTATTTGGTGTTCCGTATGTCACTGGTACTTGGATTGTACTTGGCTGGAACTCTCCCTCAATTTGGGAAATTTTCCACTGTAATTGTATTCAAAATACCTTCTATGCATTTGTCATGGAATTTTTCATTTTTAAGTTGAAAATTTGTCAACTTGTTTTTTATGGTATCCCAGAGATCCTTTCATATGTTTTTAAAATTTATTTTTGTCGTCATCTTCAAGCTTTCATGACCCTTTCTCTTGGCAAGATTTACAGTGACTTTTTAATTTGACTTACTGTTCATTTCCAACATGATTTTGTTTTTTTCAGTATTTCCATCTCTCTATACCATTTTTGTGTCTTTGTTGACTCGTACATCATTCAGCCCTCTGTGTTCCCTTGGAGTTCATGCTACAGCTTATTTGCATCATGTTGCTTGTGCTTTTGCTTTGGACCTTGTACATCGACAATTAGACTATAGGTTGAATACAGCTGATCTTGCTCTATTTTGTTATTCATTTAATTGGAATATCATTTTCTACCTCATCACATTCAAACCATGTGTCCTTAAAAGGCTGTCCTAAAAATGAATCTCTTATAGGTACAATATTTTCTTGGTTTTAACCCATTTATATACTTTGTATCTTTGTCTTTTGATTACAGAATTAAGCTATTTGCGTTCAAGGCAATTATTGATATACAAGGGTCTATTATTGCCGTTCCATTCATTATTTTGTTTTTATAGAACTTTTGTTCCTTTTTACCTGTTGTCTTTCTTTGTAATCAGGTGATATTCTACACTTATCTGCTTTGATTACTGTATATGTTATGTAGTAATTGTAGTTTGTCTGTGGTTACCACAAAGCTTATTTAAAATATTATGTAATGTGCTGTTTTAAGCTGACAATTACTTTACTTTGATTATACCAAAATAACTCAATTTTTTACTCCACCTGCTTCTTCGTAGTTTATATTTTTGATACAACTTATATTTTATATTAAGTATTCTTTAAAATTATGGTTATCAGTTTAATCATTTAATTTTTAACTTTCATTATGAAGATATAAGTGAGTTACATACCTATTAAGACTATTCTGAATTTAATTGTGTACTTTCATGGTTTACATTTTTAATCCTGCTAAGTGACATAATTTTCCTTCAGCTCAAAGAATTCCCATTAACATTTCTAGAAAGCATCAATGATGTTGTTGATGAACTCCTTTAGTGTTTGCTTATCTGGTAATTTTCATTTTCCCTTCATTTCCTTGCCAAGAATTCCTATTTAGCAGTTTTTTTTTTTCCATCCGTACTTTGGATCTGCCTTCTCAAATTTTGATGGCCAGGGTGCTGTTTCTGCCAAGACACATTAGTGCTGTAGACCACCGGCACACCCTTACATGTGCTGCTTCTCTTCATCTGGTACTTTCAACATCTTTCCTCAATCTCCAGCCTTTTATTATTTGATAACATCTTTGGTGAATCATGCTTGCATTAAATCTCCTTAGACATTTGTTACCTTCCACTAAAATTTAGAGTCTAAATGGATACCTATATCTTTTCTGAGATTTACTGTTTTCTATTTTTTTCTTTAAATAAGTTTTCTCTCTCTTTGTATCTCAACTTCTTTTATTATATTATAAATTGAGCACTTGCTCTCTTGATGTTGTTCCATAAATTTCACAACATTTCTTCACTCCTCAATCATTTTTTCTCAACTCTCTTTGGCAACATATTCTCTTCCTTCCTTCCTTCCCTCTTTCCCTCCTTCCTTCCTTCCTTTCTTTTTACACTCCAGATTTTATTCACCACTACCCCTGCCTATCCCATACCTCCTCCTCATCCCCCTACCCCCATCTCCACGAGAATGTCCTCATGTCCCTCCCCCACACCATCAGGCCTTTAAACTTCCTGGGGCCTCCAGTCTCTTGAGGGTTATGTGCATCTTCTCTGACTGAACCCAGACCCAGCAGTCCTCTGCTGTATATGTGTCAGGGGCCTCATATGAGATGATTGATGTATGCTGTCTGGTTGGTGGTCCAGTGTCTGAGAGATCTCAGGGGTCCAGGTTAATTGAGACTGCTGGTCCTCCTACAGGGTCATCCTCCTCCTCAGCTTCTTCCAGATTTTCCCTAATTCAACAACAGGGGTCAGCTGCTTCTATCCATTGGTTGGGTGCAAATATCTGCCTCTGACTCTTTCAGTTGCTTGTTGGGTCTTTTGAAGGGCAGTCATGATAGGTCCCTTTTTGTGAGCGTTCCATAGCCTTAGTAATAGTGTCAGGCCTTGGAGTCTCCCCTTGAGCTGGATCCCACTTTGGGCCTGTCACTGGACTTTCTTTTCCTCAGGCTCCTCTCCATTTCCATCCCTGAAGTTCTTTCAGACAGGAACAATTAGTGAGAGTTTTGACTCTGGGATGGTAACCCTATCCCTCATTTGATATTCTTCCTGCTGGAGGTGGGCTCTATAAGTTCCCTCTCCCTACTGTAGGCATTTCATCTAAGGTCCCTCCCTTTGAGTCCCGAGAGTCTCTGACCTCCCAGGTCTCTGGTACATTCTGGAGGGTTACCCCCAACCTCCTACCTCCCGAGGTTGCCTGTGTCTATTCTTTCTGCTGGCCCTCAGGGCTTCAGTCCTTTTCCCTCACCCAATACCAGCTCAGGTTCTCCTCCCCACCCCACCCCCGCCTCCACTTTCCCTCCCAGGTCCCTCCCTCCCTCCCTTCCCACTTGTGATTGCTTTCTTCTCTCTCCCAAGTGCGACTGAGGTGTCCTCACTCACTCGGGCCTTGAGCTTGTTGACCTTTTGAGTTCTGTGGACTGTATCTTGAGTATTTTGAATTTTTTTATTATTTTGCTAATATCCACTTATTAGTGAGTACATACCATGCATGTCCTTTTGGGTCTGAGTTACCTCACTCAGGATGATATTTTGTAGTTCCGTCCATTTGCCTGTTTGTGATAGCCACAAGCTGGAAACAACCTAGATATCCCATGATAGAATAGATACAGAAACGGTGGTTCATTTACACAATGGAATACTACTCAGCTATTAAGAATGGCAACATATTCTTAAATTGTCTTTGAGTTCAGTTTTTTTCTACTCCATCAGACCTACCACTGATGTTCTTTATTTTCTTTTGAAATTATAAACTGTGCCTTTGTTCTCCAATTTTTAATCGAGAAGATATCAGCCATCCAGAGATACTAACATTTAACTTTCTTTTTTTATTTTTTTTATTTTATTCTTCTTTTTTATTAGATATTTTCTTTATTTACATGTCATATGATTTCTCCTTTTCCAGTTTCCCTTCAAAAAAAAAAAAAAGACCAAAACCCAACAAGAATAAATCTCTGTTTCCTCCTCCCAACCCCCGCTTGCCACCATACCCTCTCCCACTTATTGGCCCTGTCATTCCCCTACACTGGAGCACAGAACCTTCACAGGGCCAAGGGCCTCTCCTCCTATTGATGATCGACTTTTCAATCCTCTGCTATACACATGCTGCCAGAACAACCAGTCCCACCATGTATAGTCCTTGGTTGGTGGTTGAGTCCCTGGGCGCTCTGAGGGTACTAGTTAGTTCATATTGTTGTTCATCCTAAGGGGCTGCAAACCCTTCAGCTCCTTGGGTCCTTTCTCTAACTCCTTCATTGGGGACCCTGTACAATAGATCAGTTCAACAGATGTCTGTAAGCCTCTACATCTGTATTAGTCAGGTACTGTCAGAGCCTCACAGGAGACAGCTATATCAGGCTGGCTTGTCCTTCCTCCAGTCTCTGCTCCATAGTTAGTCTCTGCAACTCCTTCCGTGGGTATTTTGTTTCCCCTTTTAAGAAGGAATGAAGCATCCACATTTTGGTCTTCCGTCTTCTTGAGTTTCTTGTGGTTTGTGGGTTGTTCTTCCTGTATTCCGAACTTCTGGGCTAATAACCACTTATCAGAGAATGCATACCGTGTTTGTTCTTTTGTGATTCAGTTACCTCACTCAGGATGATATTCTCCAGATCCATCTCTTTCCCTAAGAATTTCATAAATTCATTGTTTTTAATAGCTGAGTAGTACTCCATTGTGTAGATGTACCACAATTTCTGTATCCATTCCTCTGTTGAAGGGCATCTGGGTTGTTTCCAGTTTCTGGCTATTATAAATAAGACTGCTATGAACATGGTGGAGCATGTGTCCTTATTATTACATGTTGGAGCATCTTTTGGGTATATGCCCAGGAGTGGAATAGCTGGGTCCTCCGGTAGAACTATGTACAATTTCTGGAGGAACCACCAAACTGATATCCAAAGTGCTTGTACCAGCTTGCAATCCCAATGAAGCATTGTACCAGTAATGAAGGAGTGTTCCTTTTTCTCTACAACCTCTCCAGCATGTGCTGTCCCCTGAGTTTTTTATCCTAGCTGATCTGACTGATGTGAGGTGGAATCTCAGAGTTGTTTTGATTTGCATTTCCCTGATGACTACGGATGTTGAACATTTCTTTAGGTGCTTCTCAGCCATTCAGTATTCATCAGTTGAGAATTGTTTAGCTCTGTACCCCGTTTTTTAATGGGGTTATTTGGTTCTTCTTGAGTTCTTTGTATATATTGGATATTAGTTCTCTATCAGATATAGGATTGGTAAAGATCTTTT
>NC_045030.1:101238245-101242352 GCF_008632895.1 Mastomys coucha | reverse complement strand
ACTTTTATCATGAAGGGATGTTTGATTTTGTCAAATGCTTTCTCAGCATCTAATGAGATGATCATATGGTTTCTTTCTTTGAGTTTGTTTATATAGTGAATTATGTTGATGGATTTCCACATATTAAACCATCCCTCCATCACTGGGATGAAGCCTACTTGGCCATGATGGATGATCGTTTTGATGTGCTCTTGGATTCGGTTTGCAAGAATTTTATTCAGTGTTTTTGCATCAATATTCATAAGGGAAATTGGTCTGAAGTTTTCTTTTCTTTGTTAAGTCTTTGTGTGGTTTAGGTATAAGAGCAATTGTGGCTTCATAGAACAAATTGGGTAGAGTACCTTCTGTTTCTATTTTGTGGAATAGTTTGAGGAGTATTTGCATTAGGTCTTCTTTGAAGGTTTGATAAAACTCTGCATTAAACCCATCTGGTCCTGGGATTTTTTTTGTTGGGGGACTATTAATGACTGTTTCTCTTTCCTTAGCAGATATGGGACTGTTTAGATCATTGATCTGATCTTAATTTAACTTTGGTACCTGGTATCTGTCAAGAAAATTGTCCATTTCATCCAGGTTTTCCAGTTTTGTTGAGTATAGGCTTTTGTAGTAGGATCTCATGATTTTTTTTAATTTCCTCAATGTCTGTTGTTATGTCTCCCTTTTCATTTCTGATCTTGTTAATTATGATAATGTCTCTGTGCTCTCTAGTTAGTTGGGCTAGGGGTTTATCTATTTTGTTGATTTTTCTCAAAGAAAAGATATCTAATGAGATAGCTCAGTGGATAAGACACTTGCCCTGAAAGCCTGGCAATCTGAATTTGGTCACAGCAACCACTGCACAAAGTAGTCTACTGAATTCCACACATGTATTGTCAAACACACAAACACCCATGTGTATGTCATACACACAAATAATAAAATATTTTTAAATGTGGTATATACAAACAATGAAATTTTACTTAGGCATAAATAAGAATGAAACTGTGTCATTTGGTGGAAAATGGATACAACGGAATACTATCATATTAAGTGAAATGAGTCAAGCTCAGAAAATTTTGAACGTCAGAAAGAGAAATATGGCGTGCTTTTTCTGTCATTGGTAGATCCAAGTTTTGTATACATATGTAAGACCATTAATGTATATGAATATTTGAGTGTAGAAGGGAGACTAAGTGAAGAAAGGATACTACCCAGAGGAGGTAAAGGGGAAATGAGGGAAAAGGAAAAGAATATGACCCACATCTATACTATACTGAATGAAACTGTCTTTATGAAACCCAATACTATGTAAAGTGATTATATGCCAATAAAAATTTTAAATGTGTTTCTTGTTGGTAGAATATATTTAGAAATTTTGTTTCTTGCCAAATAATTGTTTTTGCCATTCAGTTGGTTCATTTCAGCATTTATACATAATGTGAGTATTAATAATGCTAGGTTTATTTTACTTTCAAGTAATTGGGAATTAATTCATGGCCCCATACATGCTAGGCAAGTACTCTACTACTAAATTATATCCTCAGCCTCTTTTTACTTTTTATTCTGAGATATACTCTCAGTAAATTGCTTAGGATGACCTTGTAATTATTTTGTGGCCCAAATAGGCCTTGAAATTGTGATTCTGCAGCCTTGGTCTCCTGAGTACTGTGATTACAGACCTGTACCACCACAGTCAGCTTGATTGGATATAAATTTAGCATTACGTTGTTGCTATTCCATTTATGCCGTCTATTCTTTCTTGCTATTTTGCTTTTAATTTGTTTTGGATCAATTGAATATCGTGAATAGATTTATCACCTTTTGGCTATTATGTATAACTTTTTTACCATTTAATATCTAATGCACACATTTGATGTACAGTTAACTAACTTTAAGATGTATAATGAAATATAATATATTCATTCCATTTCAATAGTGTTATATGCTCCATTTTGTGAATGTCCCACAATGTATTCAATCCATCCATTAGTAATGGAATTTAGGTTCTAGGTTCCATATTTTATTCATATATGTAGTGTTAGATGAACATTTTGTATTTGTTTGCTTTTGAGAGTATATCCATAATCTATGGGTTCACACGAATACAGTTGTTTAATTGGGCATTTTTCTAAAATTCATATCCTTCTTGGTGGTTTATTAATTCATATGACTTAATGCATTTTATCTTTCTAAAGATACAAATATTTTTTTCTTTTTTTAACTTTTATTGCATTATGATGAGAAAAGTTACATGATTTCAATTTATCTGAATTTGTTAACATTTAAAACATATTTTAGGTAAATAGAATTAAATCATATTTTTGTTTCCCTTTTGTATCCCAATTCCTCCCAGAGACCTCCCTTCAATACCTACAATATCTTTTTTCTCATATTCCTTAAAATTTATAAAATATTATAACAATAAAAATGAGTATTATAAAAGTTGTTTGATATAAAAACAATTTAACAGTCTTATGTAGATGCTTGTCTATAGCAATACTGAAAATACATACATTTTCTCAATATAAATTTTAAAATAACTCCAAACATATTAACTGTATATTTCAAAATAATACATCAGTACTAGTATTTTCTAAAATGAACATAAATATATAAAGTCTTTTTGTTTGTTTGTTTGTGGTTTTTTTATATTTAGTAGAGTTTAAAATCTTGCCTCTTATTGTGGTACAAGCCCAAAATAAGAACAATTTTTAGACATTGGATTTCATTGTAATAACGCTGTACTTCAATGACCCTCACATCACCAAAGGATTTTACTTCCATCGTAGCTAACCTGAGAGTTAACAGTTCTGCTTCACCGAGGAATGAATTGTAGGCATGATTTTTGAATACAGACTTCCTGCTATGGTCAAAACTATTTGACTTGAGTGAGTGACTTCATTCTCAGCCCACAGAGAACAGGTTACATTCATTTAAGAAATGGTGTATGTATTAAGATGGTCTATGCATAAAGTCATTCACCAATTGTTTCAATGAACAATGGTTCTGCTTGGAGGGTGGCACAGACATCAGGTGAGGGTAAGAATCTGGTTCATTGGCTGTAATAATTTGGAAAAGCATTCATCTCAGAGAAAGAGTAACTTATAAAGCCCTCTTCTTCAAACTTGATACAAGAGCTATAAATGTCAAGCAAAGCATTCAGTCTCACTCTTTGTTGTTCTCTTTCCTACAAGCCACCTCCCAAGTTAATTATCTATGTCTCCCTTGGATATATAAATACTTTTGAAATATATAAGCTGTTCTGAAAACCATAGTATAGTGTAAAAACATAAAATAAGCAGTACTACTAATAGAGAGGCTGAGATAGGAGAAGCAAGATTTCAAGACCCTTATGTTGTACACAGCAAGACACTGTTACAAACAAGCTGAAAGTGTATATAGATTGTACAATATTGGACCTATTTCTCCAATTACCAAATTACAGAGACCATTGGATGACAATCAACAAGTTTCTAATTGCTCATATTTTTGGATTTCAATAGATTAGCATATATTGGTAATATTAATTTTCATATTAAGATATTAAGAAAAGGTAATTGTCACTTCCTTTTGTTTTTGTTATAAGAGGCAGAATTAGATTTGTGTGGATTGGTTGAAAGATTACTTTCTTGCTTCTTCTAGGGTGTAGTTTCGCTCCTTATGTTGATGTTTTCCCTCTATTATCCTTTGTAGGGCTGGATTTGTGAGAAAATACTGTATAAATTTTGTTTTGTCATGGAATATCTTGTTTTCTCTATCTATGGTAATTGAGAGTTTTGCTGTGTATAGTAGCCAGGGCTGGCATTTGTGTTCTTGTAGGGTCTGTATGACATCTGCCCAGGGTCTTCTAGCTTTCATAGTCTCTGGTGAGAAATCTGGTGTAATTCTGATAGGCCCGCCTTTATATGTTACTTGCCTTTTTTCCCTTACTGCTTTTAAAACTCTTTCTTTGTTTAGTAGATTTGGTGTTTTTATTATTATATGACAGGAGGAATTTCTTTTCTGGTCTAATCTATTTGAAGTTCTGTAGGCTTCTTGTATGTTCATGGGGATCTCTTTCTTACATTGGGAGTCTTCACTTTCTTCTATACCTATTATCCTTAGGTTTGGTCTTCTCATTGCGTCCTG
>NC_045030.1:101236229-101237411 GCF_008632895.1 Mastomys coucha | reverse complement strand
CTTGTGCCCAAGGTCTGCTCAGGACACCAGCCCAGAGAGACCAGAAGGAACCCGAGCCACTGGGCTGGCACAGTTCCTGTGTTCCTGGTCCCAGTTACTCCAGGTGTTGGGACAAATGTTGTGTCCTCCTCACCTCTGATCCTGGGTGTGTCAGAGTGCCTGGGAGTGGAGCTTCCTCTGGGTGTTGTGGGACTGGCTGCATAGCTTGCGCCCAAGGTCTGCTCTGGACCCCAGCCCAGACAGACCGGGAAGCAAATATTCTTAAGGTGATTCAATATCCATTGTGAAATAACCATAAGTATTATGTTTAATGAAAATGTCTCACATTTTTATTGTTTGTTTCAGCTTTAAGGGTAGTCAGCACTTTAAAGAAATTAAAGGATGAAGAATCAGATCGTGGACAAATTGAAAGTGAAGTTGCAACTCTCAGAGTCCTCAGTTTATCCATAGAGTTTGCTCTAGAGGTAACTCAAGCATCTACTATTGTATTCTACTATTGTACTCTTTCCCTTTTTGAAGAGAAGACTTCATAAAATCACTCTCACCTAGGCATAGCAGAACCCTCCTTTATTGTTTTGTCTCACATTTTTACCCAAGCCTGTTTCTTTTCTTTTGAGGAAACAGATTTGTGTTTAAGACAAACAAAAATAAACATAGCAAAACACTAACTTTAAATGAAGCTCTAGGATGACTGAGATAACTAAGTGGATAAGAGGCAATTGACACAAGCCCGGTGACCTGAGTTTAACTCCCTACACCCACATAGAGGTGGAAGGAGAGAACCAAGTTGACATAGTTGTCCTCTGACTTCCACATGTTTCCCACCAAACATACATACATACATACATACATACATACATACATGTATACATGTACATACTCACACACTAATAGTAATGATGATGATGATTATGATGATGATAGTAATGATATTTTAAAATAAAAGAAACTTCAGATTTTAAAATATTATTTCAGGCAGAGAATATAGCTCCTAGTAGAGCCTTTGCCTAGCATGCACAAAGCCTCATATTACATCCCACCTCTGAAAAGGTAGAGTATGGAGTACATCATACCATGCAAATAAATATTTATCTGCTTTGAAATTTCCATTTCTCATCAGTTTAAATGAAATGGTTTAAACTAAATGAAATAGTTTAAACATTTGTGGTCTTTCTTTTTTTG
>NC_045030.1:101235998-101236157 GCF_008632895.1 Mastomys coucha | reverse complement strand
TGGTGGTGTTAGTGTTCTCACTATGCAGCTCTGGCTAATCTAGAACTTACTGTATAGACCAGGCTGGCTTTTTGCTCATAGAGGTCTACCTGTCTCTGCCTTTCCTGGGAGTAAAGACGTGTGTTACTACTGTGACTCGTTGTGTTTGATAAAAATATA
>NC_045030.1:101234467-101235792 GCF_008632895.1 Mastomys coucha | reverse complement strand
AATAGAGGTCAGCCATGAGCACATGGAGAGAGAATGGGGGGAGTTGAATGGGGAGAGAGGGGGTAAAGAGCAGGAGTAAGAGGAGAAGAGACATTTTTTAGACAGTACAGAGCAAGAGCAAGAGAGAGGAGGGACAAGCATCCCTTTTATAGTGAGTTAGGCACACCTAGCAGTTGCCAGGTAACTGGGGCAGAGCCTAGAGAAAATGCCAACAACTAACATATCTTTTCTTTTAAAGCTACAAAACATCAATCTTAGTTTAATAAATACATCTGGTTTTACTTGTAAAATTTTGGTCTTAATAAGATACAGAATTCAAAAATCTTCAAGAGCAACTCAGGAACTCTTAGCCTCAATAGAATATTGGTCCCATACATGCTAGGCAAACACTCTAAATATATATCCTAAATATATATCCACACTAAAATATATCCCTATTTCTCTTTTACCTTTTTACTCTGAGACACACTCTCCTTTTCATTTATACATTTATATATATATATAATATTTATATAAATTGATTTTTTATTTTTATTATTTGATTCATTTAATGATTTGAGTTATTTTATTATTATTAATTATTAAATTTATAAAATTTCAAATTTCTTTTTGAAATTTCTATAAATTTTATAAACTTTTTCCAGATTTTATCACCCTCCCGGTCCATCCTCTGACTGTTCCACATTTCATACCTCCTCCCCTCTCTAAATTTAATAAATACCTAACTTTTAAAAATCTTAATATCACCACTTGAAAATAAAGATTATGTTTCTGAGACTTATAAAAATTAACTAAAATGATTGAAAATGCAGTTTATAAACTTTGACTCTTTTAAAAATGATTTAATTTTTTTTTAATTTTCTGTGTATGAGTGTTTTGCCTGCAGGTATGTACTTGTACTACTTGTGCACCTATTGCTTTACCGATGGTTGTGAGCCATCATGAGGGTTCTGGGAAGTGAACCCAGGTCCTCTGGAAGAGTTGCCAGTGCTCTTAACTATTGAGCCATCTTTCTAGCCCTCTTCGCTATAACTCTTGATGTTATTTAAAATACTTTAGTTTCTGATTTTTTTCTCTTAGATCAAAACCAAGTTTGTGCTTAAAACTTCATTTCTAAGATTCTACTACTACTTGTGTTTTATGTCAAATGTAAATTTTTAGAACTTTCTTTTCCTCTCACTTTCTGTTTCTTTCCATCCTGTACAAACATACTTCATGTTGGTATCAAATAAATTTCTTCCTTTAGAGATTCTGTTACCGAGAGTAACTATGGAGCAGAGACTGAAGGAAGGGCAAGCCAGCCTAAATATAGCTATCTCCTGAGA
>NC_045030.1:101227780-101230619 GCF_008632895.1 Mastomys coucha | reverse complement strand
TAAAAAAAAAAAAGGAACGAAGTATCCATACTTTGGTTTGTGGATTGTATTTTAGGTATTCCAAGCTAGGTTCTTATAATCTTTCTGCCCACTGTTCCACAAATTTTCCCAAGCCTTAGGTTTAGAGTTTGTGATGTTTGATATAGTCACCTTTCTCTCTGCCTTTTAACCAATTATAGATCTAATAGTCTATATGTACTGAAAAATACAAAAGAAACTTTTTGGATGAGATGTGAAGCTTCAACCATCTTAGGTCATAAGGATGAGTATTTAGAAGGCAGTGGATACTCTGTTCCTTTAGTAATATGGTAGTACTCAGTACTCCTTTTGACTTGTATTAGTTACTTTTCTGTTCCTGTGATAAAATACCATGACTAAGGCAACTTATAAAAGGAAGGGTTTATTTAGAGCTTATAGCTCCCAGAGTGATGAGAGTCCATTTTTATCATGAAAGGGAAAAGGCAGCAGCAGGCATGCTGTGTGGAACAACAAGCTGAGGGCTCGCAATTTTTTTTTTTTGCCTTTTAAAATTGAAAACCATTTTCATATAACATATTCTGATTATTTTTCTCCAGTTTTCAACTCTCCTCAGATCTCCAAAGAGCATCACCAATGGGCAACCAAGTATTCAAATGCCTAAGGTTGTGGGTGACTTCTTATTCAAATCACCAGATGGCCTATAACCTCTCCAGCCATGGGTTCTTGGCTACGTTTACAGTTTTAGGTGTGAGTTCCCTCCCCTTGAGGTGGACTTTAGGTCCACTTGTTTGTTGCCTCAAGATACAAGTATCAATTTTGCACCATTGGAGATGTCTTGCTGATCCCATTGTGATTCTCAGGCTTCATGGCTATGTAAGACTCTTGGTAATTTTTTTCCTTGGCAGTTTGCATAGCAACTTTCAACAATATTTGAGGTAGCCCTCAGTCAACTTCCATGTCAGTACCAGCTTGATTTCTTCTATTCCTATGGTCCAAAGTGTGGTTTCTGCATCCATGGGGTCCTTATTTTCAAGTTCATGTTCTGACAAGAGACCAATTGCAGTTGATGAACATCTAGGCTGTTTCCATTTCCTGGTTATTGTGAATAAAGCTGCAATAACCATAGATTTGCAAGTATCTCTGTAGTAGGCTATAGGAGTATTTGGAAGTATGCCGAGGAGTTGTGCAGCTGAACAATGGTAAATCTATTTCTCATTTTTTTTGAGGAACTACCACACCGATTTCCATAGAAACTTCACCAGTTTGTAGTTTAAAAAATTTAAAACCCTTTAGAACAGTTTATGGCAGCATGAAATTGTTGTAATTATTAGTAATGGAATGGAATTTAAGCTATTGAGAGGCTACAGTATTAAGAAGATCATCTATCTATGCATTGAAAATGCTGAGAGATGAGGGAGAAGGGGAGTTGGATAAAATAACTTAGCAGTAGTGAATGCACCAGTAAATGAGAAGAAATTACCTAGGAACCATAGAAACAAGGGAAATAGTGACCATGGCAACAATAAAGGACATAGGAACCATGGCAACAATAAAGGTTATAGAGACCATGGCAGCAGTAAGAAATATAGAGATCAGGATGATAATAAGGAATATAGTCTGATGACAAGAAATTTAAAGTGGTGGCTTTTAGGGAAGATAGGAGGGAGAACAATGCAAAAATAGAACTGAAAAATGAAGGCACTTACTTTACCTCTAAGGTAGGAAGGTAATGGAAAGCAAAATCAGTTGGCACTTGAGAAGCTTCCCATGTGAGCAGTATCTTGGATGAAACCTACATTTCAATTGTACAAATAACATGGAGGGAACTTTTAGAGAAGAGATCTCTCAAAGAGAAGACCTTATGATAATGTACCAAACTTAAATGTGTATAATGAAAGGGTTGGAGGAGCTGGGAGAAGTGAGAAAAGGATATAATGGGGAAATATACAGAGCCTTTAAGGTATTGGTATACTGGAAATGAGGGAATTCAACAATTTGGGGTTCTTTTGGTTACTGTTACAAAAACAAGGATAAGGAGACTCAGCAGGGCCGTGCTTGTGGCTGGGATCCTGTGAGTTTCTTTTTCTTATTTTCATTGAAAACAGATTGTTGGCATACAGTTTATTCTCATCACCATTTTCCCTCCGCCTAGTTCTCCTGGTTTCTTCCTACTTCTCCTCACATCTGGACCCACACCCTTTTTGACTGTCCTTAGAAAAGAGGAATCTACTGTCTGTGAGATATGCTTTTCTATCTGTGATGTCTTGTCTGGCCTCAGTAGGAGAGGTGGTGCCTAGCCTCACAGAGGTTTGATATCCAGGGGGCCCCCACTTACTCAGAGGAGAGCTACTGTAGACATGACAGGGACTTCCAGAAGGTGTGATGGGAGAAGGCTCTGAACCAAAAATATAGATTACCAATGCAGAATGCTTTTGTGAAATAAAATGTGATAAATGCTAATGAAAGGCACCTCTATGATAAGAAGCAGATGCATAAATGTTCAGGATGCTTTTAATGATTAAGGAACAAAAGCAATTACTTTGGGTAGAAGAAATGGGTACTATAGGAGCCCAAAGCTCTTCATGAGCTATTTGTTCTAGCAAACAAAAAACATGGTTAGAAGACACATGGGTATGTGTGCAGGATTACTGAAAGAACAAAATAAATTTAAAATAGTGAGCTATGTTTAAAAAAAGAAAAAGAAAACAGACATATAAAAATAATAAAAAATACAATACAATAAGATAAAACAAAAATAAACAAATTGAGACGGGGCAAAAGAAAAAGAATAAAAAGAGCCAAAGAATGAATACAAGAAAAACAGAAGCGAGTTTCTGAGGATAAAATGAACCTGTTTCCT
>NC_045030.1:101215547-101227770 GCF_008632895.1 Mastomys coucha | reverse complement strand
TAGCTTTCTTCGAGAGTATTTTAAAAAAATGAATGTATTTCTTTGTAATAGGCAGGGATATAGACAACCTGTATCGAACATTACTTTCTTTACAGATGTATGTGATTTAACATACTATGTTTGTTCCTTTTAGAATGGACAACAGTTTGTGGCAGAAAAAGCTTTGGAATATCTATATCAGCTTTCAAAAGACCCAAAAGAAGTACTTGGAGCTTTAAAGTAAGAAATCCATAATTTGTGGACATGTAAAGATTTCTCTGCTTTTCTTACTCTTGATTTGCAAACTGCCAAGACAGTGCTGATGATATCAATGCCTTTAAGTAAGAACCAGTAACATAGATGCTCAGGTCACCCTCCCCTTCAGCTTCTTCAATCCTTCCCCTAATTCAACCATAGAGGTCCCCAACTTCAGTCCAGTGGTTGGGGGTAACTATCTGCCTCTGTCTCAGTCAGCTGCTAATAGAGCCTCTCAGAGGACAGCCGTGACTGAAGCAGTGGGGGTGGGGGGCGAACGGCTGGAATGTAAATAAATAAAACAATTTAAAAACAAAAGCAAAGGTTAGTGGTTGAGCCTTCTCTCCCCCTTCTTTCTTTCTAGAAAGGAAAATCATTTGTTAGAAGGGAATCTTTCACGTGTAATACTGAGAGTCAAATTAGAACATTGTTGTGATGAAACACCATGGCCAAAAATAACTTGAGGAAGAAAGGGCTTGTTTGGTTGATGCTTCCCAATCAGAGTTCATCACTAAAGGAAGTAAGCAGGATCTGAAGGCAGGGACTGGAGCAGAGAACATTGAAGAATGCTGCTTACTAACATCTTCCCCATGGTTTACTCAGCCTGCTTTCTTATAGAACCCAGGACTACCAGCCCAGGGGTGGCACCACCAATAATAGGCTGTTCCCTCCCCTATCAATCACTAATTAAAAAAAATGCCTTAAAGCCAGATCTTCTGGAGACATCTTCTCAGTTGTGGTTCCTCTTTTCAGATAACTCTAGTTTTTATGTCAAATTGGCAGGTACTCTACCAGTGAGCTGCAGTCTCCCGCCTAAGAATCATATTCTCTATTGATTGCTTTTTTACACAGGTGCCTCGTTCGAATTATTCTTCCACAAGCTTTTCATATGCCAGAATGTGAAAATAAGTAAGTTATTTCAAGAGCAATGATGTATTTACCATTACAAAAATTAATGTAGCTTTAAATGGAAACCTTATATTTAAAGATACGTTTTGTAGTGGATGAAACTAATATAGATTTTGAATCACTCTTCCTTGATTCATATTATATATAATCATTTATAAGATATATAGTTTAGATAACTTTCTTATCATTTCTTTCCTTCAGTTTTTCCATATGGAAAATGGAAATACCAATGTATGCCTCATGGGGTTTCTATAATTACTTTTTGTATAAATTACTCTATGTATAAAAGGTTAAAAAAATGCAACCCTTTGGGAAATCAAGAAGTGAATATACACGAAGTAAGAGTACTTAGCAGTACATAAGTCCTCAAATTTTACATATAACCTGATTATTTTATTATATTTATTCCTCTTTAACAGTAAATTCAATAGAAACTCACAAAGAACAAATAATGTAGTGAACTGTTATTGACTCCTCTTCTCTATTATCTTAGCTAGGACTATAGAAACACATTTCTTCTCGAAGTTGCCATGGTGTAAGATATCAAGAACTTGACTATTTATGGAAGGATTTTGTCACCAAGTTTTCATTCATAAAATTTACTACTTTCTGATGAATTGAGAGAAAACTCTGCTCAAGTTCTTTATTAAATCTAGCTTTTAGAAAAAGGCATCTAACTGCATTCTATGCTTGATCAGGAGCTCTGTAATAGACTGTGTCTACTACATGTTTTGTTTCCAGTGTTTACAGCTGGTGGCACTATGTTATTGATTAAATTTTGAGGAAATATTGATAATTGAGATAACTTGGAATTCTAACTTTTTTGTTAAACATACTTTTTTCTTAATAGGCTTTATCAATCAAATAAAAGTGACCTCAATCTAAAGAATACCAGGCACTTAGAATTTTGCCATTCATTTTAGACAGCACAATAGTGGTAATAGTTACATTGTTCTAGAAAATATTCTCTATCTCCAGGAGATAGATGCATCCTTGAAATAAGTATGAGTGTAATTATGTGATATCTGGAAACTTCTTCAAAAGAATACTAAAGAAGTAGTTGCAGATTTATAGTGATGGGTGAGTTAATAATTGTTGAAGTTTGGTTACAGGCATGTAGGAACTAAACATAATTTGCCATTTAACATTGAGACATCTTTGAAATTATCAACAATAGAATTATTTTTTAGTTTTTAAAGATTTATTTATGCCGGGCAGTTGTGGCACACACCTTTAATCCCAGCACTTGG
Source organism: Mastomys coucha (assembly GCF_008632895.1). Lineage (NCBI taxonomy): Eukaryota > Metazoa > Chordata > Mammalia > Rodentia > Muridae > Mastomys > Mastomys coucha. The sequence continues at coordinate 101,225,377 of NC_045030.1, read as the reverse complement.
GAGGCAGAGGCAGGCAGATTTCTAAGTTCGAGACCAGCCTGGTCTACAGAGTTCCAGGACAGCCAAGGCTATACAGAGAAACTCTGTCTGGAAAAACCAAAAATAAATAAATAAATAAATAAATAAATAAAACCTTCCACCACAGCAAGTCCTGGATACCCCAAAACACCCGATCTAAAATCATATCTCATGATGGTGATAGAGGAATAGACTTACTTATTCTATATATGTGAGTACACTCACTGTCTTCAGACATGCCAGAAGAGGGCATCGGATCCCATTACAGATGGTTGTGAGCTACCATGTTGTTGCTGGGACTTGAACTCAGGATCTCTGGAAATGCAGTCAGTGCTCTTAACCACTGAACCATCTCTCCAGCCCCAATAAAATTATTTTTAAGGAGTAGGGAGTGAGGAATTTCAGAACTAAACTTTAATAGCTGCCGTATTGTACGAGTCCCTTGAACGCTGGGAGTGTATTTGTATCTCTGGAATCTAGCTTAGCAACTGACATAATAGCCACTCAGTATATTTAAGAGACTGAATATCTGTGTCTTACATTTTCCATTACTGGGCTAAAACACCATGACCAACACAACTTATAGAAGTAAGTATCTATTTAGGACTTAAGAGCCAGAGGGTTAGAGTCCATCATGGCAGAGTAGAAGTAACAGTGAGAGCAGCAGCTGAGAACTCATCTCAAACCACAGAGGGGAAGCAGAGTACACTCATAATGCTGTGAGTAGTTTGAAACCTCAGCGTTCTCCCCCATTGTCATACTTCCTTCTGAAAGATCACACCACCTAATTCTCCCAGACAGCCACCAACTGGGACCAAGTATTCAAATGCCCAAGACTTATGGGAGACATTTCATTCCAATTACTACAATTACTGTTTTACAAGCTCTTCAGCACGGGACTTAAAAATTCTTCATAATCCATATAACTGTAGCACACAGTCAAACCCCATATGTTAATTCTAATTTGGAATCAAGTAAAGGAGGAGGTATTGTATGAATTAACAATAAATTGTTATACATTAAGCTATATATTATTACTTAGAAATATGTATAGTAATTCAGAACATCTAGGATTTTTCTGGTAGAGATCAGCATTTGATAAAATTCAACAAACTAGTAAAGAAATTTTAAAGCACCTAATTCAATGAGACAATCCTAAAGAATTGTATTTTACTGTGTTGTTCCACTTACTTTTTAACTGTTTGCCTTGGACAATGAAAACATACTTAATTGTTCTAAGCTTTATTTCTCCTCTGTAAAACACAAAAACTGGACTCTAGAGCTTTCAATTCTTTTCTGTTTTAAGATTTCTATTGTTTTAGATTAACAGTGCATCCTGTTTGGTTTCCATGGCTAAAAAGCAACTTTGGGATGAAAGGTTTGATTCAGCTTATGCTTCCATATCATTGGTCATCACTGAGGGAAGTCAGGACAGGAACTTAAGCAGGGCAGGAACCTGGAGGAAGGAGCTGCTGATGCCGAGGCCATGGAGGGGTGCTGCTTGCTTTTCATGATTTGCTCAGCTTGCTTTCTTATAGAACCCATCACCACCAGCCCAGGGATGGTACAACCTACAATGGTCTGGGCCTTCTCCCATTAATTACAACTAAGGAAAAGCCTTACAACCAGATCTTTCTCAATAGAGGTTCCCTACTTTCAGGTAACTCTAGCTTGTGTCAAGTTGACATAAAACTATCCAGCACACAGTATCTGTGTAAATTGTATGCTTAGTTATTTAAAACAGTTTGGGTTGTTCTGTATAGCTACTGAATTTAATTAGTGAAGTCAGCGTTAGCTTAGTTTAAATTCAAACTGGTAAAGGTTTTCTAAAAATTGATTATACTTAAACTTATAAGACATTTAAGATTTGTCCTCAAGAAAGCAGAAGATGTATTAAATAATACTACTTCCTGAAATGGGCTGGTTTGGGTATAGATTTGTGTATACCTGTCTGTGTGTGTGATGAGGTCTTGCTCTATTGCTCAAGCTGGGCTTGAACTCATGATTCTTTTGCTGCAGTTCTCTAGAACTCATGAATCAGTGTAAGCCATCACTCCTGCTTAAAGCCACTCTTATCCTATTTCCTGTAAGTGTCCTTAGTTGAGTTTCCCAGAATATCCATATTTGTTCCTCTGTTTGAGATAAATGGTCTTCTATTCTGTTCAATGTTCATTTTAGGTTTTTCTTTTGTATTTGATATTTTTATTTTTTTACTTTTATTGGCTTAAAACAGAGTTTTGATATAACAACTTAATTGATTTTGTATTAGAATATATATAACAAAATGATGAGTTCCATTATGACATTATGATGCAAGTATATCATATACTTTGATCTTTTTCATCTCCTGTTACTCTCTCCTAAAACCCCACTCCCACAGGGTTTTATCTTTGGAAATAGTTTTTTGTTTAGTTTTGAAACAAGGTCTCAGTATGTAGCCTTGGCTGGCTAGCCTGGAAACTCACTGTGTAGTCAGGCTAGCCTTGAAAAGAGATCTCAATGCTTATGCCTCTGCCTCTGGAATGCTGGGATTAAAGACATGCACCACTTTATCTGGTCAGTTACTGCATTTTCCACTTATGTTTATTTTTAAATTTTTTTCTTAAATATGTTCTTAATTGAAATAGATGATATCACTTTTCTTCCTTCCTTTTCTTTCCTCCAACTCCTCCCAAGAACCATGCTTCCAACTCTCCTATGCTCCTCCATTCTAAGTTGATAGTCTCCTTTTCTTTGGTTATGATTATTACATACACATACATGCATGTGTGTGAGTATGCACAAATATGTATAAATATAACCTGCTGAGTCTGCTTGTATTGTTTGTGTGTATATGTTTTCAGGGATGACCACACTCCATTGGATAACCAATAAGGCTGCTTATCTCTGGGAGAGACTTGTAGCTTTAATTTCCTCAAATCTTACTTTATATGATGGTTCTTTAATACTTTAACCTCCCTTCTAGCCCACCACCCACCAGAGGCAGTGGAAAAGAAAGGATACAGGGGAAGTGGACCTGTTTAGAAAGGTTCTTTGGAGCAACTCCTGTCTGTGTTGTCTGGAAATCAGCAGTTCACTTCACAGGTTAGCAGGCAGTAGCAGCTTGATCCACTCGCAAGCACTTCACAGATACACTAGCAGTCCAGTTCAGTAGAGTCAGGTTAGCAACAGGTGGCATTACCTAGTAGAGACAGCCAGGCCTCAGCCTGGGCTCAAGTCAGCAGGAGGGGCCAACAGGAACACCAGAAGTTCTCTACTGTACCTCTCTCAGGGGAGCGAAGATCAGTGAAGGCTAGAGACCCACAAGTGTTGTACTGTACCAGCTAGCTATATCAGCAAGCCAAGTTCTCTTTCTGTCACTCTGTGAGGTCCTATTTATACCCTCCAAACATCACGTGTGTCTTCCATGTACCTTCCACGTGCCTTCCACGTGCCTTGCCTCAGCACGGGTCTTGTCTCAGCATGTACATCCTATCAGTCCAAGTCCACAAAAGTGGCAACAAATGGCAGTACACCACCATAAGTTTTTTGGTGTGTTTCTATGGAGTCCCAATAAATGCAGCTCAACTATGCAATGTAAGGCAGACCAGTATATGCATGTTGTTAGCAAAGAATTCTTCATCATGTGTCTTCTCATGTGCTTGCTTTAGCAGAGCATTCTCTCTCCTGTGTCTGCTTCAGCAAAATGTTCCTTCACAACTTTGCCTTAGCCTTTCACACCTGTGTCCATTTTAACAAATGTTGCTTCACGTGTCTGCCCCAGCAAAACACCATCCAATTGACTTGCCAAAGAACCCTTAAGTTTCCACTTTAGAGGATGATTCTTCTCCTCCCAGCAGTCATTAGGAGCCTGTGGTTCTTGGTCCATTGATATTATCATTGTTTATGTACCCATTTCTAGGATAGATTTGTTTCATGACAGACTTCCTGGTGATATAGCTCTTTTGTAATCTTTCTTCCTGCTATTCCTAGATATTCCCTAAGCAAGATGCAGAAGCTATAATATAGATGTATTCACTGGGCTTGGTGCCCTATGATCTATTGATTTCTGCATTGTGCCCTGTTGTGGTTTTCTGTGATGGTCTCCATCTGCTATAAAGAGAGGCTTCTTTGATGAGGGATACTAGCTATACTCATCTGTGGGTATCAGGATAAGATTTAGAATGTAGTAAGGAATTGTGCTGGCCTAGTAAAGTGGCAGTAGAAGCTCCTTTTCCATGACCTCACTGGCCCAGAAACTTGGCTAGATTTCAAGTTCTAGGCAAGATTGTCTTCCTATCAAATGGGTTCTAAGTCAATTAGACAGCTATAGGTTACCTCAAATGTGTGAGTGCCACTTACTGCACTTTTGCATACACCTTACCCTGTTGGTAATTGTCATGGTTCATAGGTATTGCACCTGAGTAGGACTATTTAATGGCTTCCCTCCATTGGCACCTTGTACATTTTTCTGTCACCATGGGAACTAGAGTGCAGGAAAGAAGCTTTCAGGTCAAATCCAGCTCTAATCATCTGAATCCTGTGTCCTAAGCATCTTCAGCAATAGGGGCCACCCTCAACCTGAGAGACCACCAAGGGCTGCATGCATAGCTTAGTTTAGAGAGTCACCTGGACTAGGCTGACCAACCATTCAAAGGAAGGCTTCTCGTTCCTGGTTTTTGCTAGTCTATGTTTCTTTTGGGGAACATAGGTAGCCCACATGACTTAACTTCCTTTAGGACATATATACATATAATATTATATACATATAACACATGTATGTAAACACATACTTTACATGTATTATATATAATTTTAGGTAAATATAAAATGATTCTTTGAGGCTTTATCAATTACCCTTAATATTATTTGTCCCTTCTCCCTCCTTCTCTGTCTGTATTAACTGACCTCCTCCAGAGCTGGAGCCTCCTCCCTTTTTTCCCCATTTCCCATTTCAATATCACCTGCATCTTGCTATTTCCATTTCAAGCACCTCTCTCCTCATCTATTGGTCCTTTATACTTTGCTGGTTTGTGTGGTCCCTCTATATTTTATACTCACACTGGTGCATTCTGGAGGGTCCTCCAACCTCCTATTTCCTTAGGTTGCCTGTTTCCATTCTTTCTGCTGGCCCTCGAGGCTTCAGTCCTTTCCCCTCACCCAATACCAGATCAGGTGCCCCTCCCTCCCCACTACCTCTCCCCAATCCACTCTCCCTCTTAGGTCCCTCCCTCCATCCCCACTTGTGAGTGCTTTCTTCTCAATTTTTATCCATTCATTTGTTCATGAACATCTAGGCTGGTTTTATATCTTGGCTATTGTGACTAGTGTAGCCATAAATATGAGTGTGCAGATATTTCCTTGTGTTAGATACCCAGGAGTGGTATACATGGATCATATAGCAGTTTTATTTCTAATATTTAAAAGAACCTCTATACTGTTTTAGAGGTAGCTGAGCTAATTTGTATTCCCACCAATGGAGTGTAGGTGTTCATTTTTCTCCATATCCTTGGCAGTACTTGTTGCTTTTTAGTTTCATTTTTACAAAAACCATTCTAGTGGGGGTGACATGCAACCTCAATGTAACTAATTTGTATTTCCTTGATAGCTTGATAATACTATATGTTTTTCTTCTATTTATTGGCCATTTGCACTTACTCATTTAGAAAGTGTCTTTTCAGCTCATTTACCAATTTAATTGAATCTAGTATTTATACTTCCAGTGCTACTTCAAAAATTATTTATACATTCTGGATATTAGTCTCTTACCATATGATTAGCTAATGGATTTTTCTTCTATCTGTAGGCTATTTTTTGACTAGATTATTTCTTTTATTATGTAGAAGCCTTTTAACTGAACACCATCTCATTTATGAATTCTTGCTTTTTAATGAGCTACTAAAGTCCTATCAAAGAAATCATTGCCTGTGTCAATATTTTGAAGTGTTTGTCCTGTTTTCTTGAAATAGTTTCAAGTTTCACATTAAAGCTTTTGATCATTTGAGTTGGTTTTTATACTGGGTGAGTCAGTGCTCTAGTTTTGGTCTTCTATGTATGGATATCCAGTTCCTTCACCACCATTTATTAAGAAGCTGCTGTTATCCAACACATATTTTTGAGACAGGGTCTCACTCTGTAGCCCAGAGTGGCTGTGAACTCACTGTGTAGCTCAGTCTGGCCTTGAACTAACAATGATCCCCCAGTTCACTCAGAAGCCAAAGAATTTATCTATTGAGGATACTCAGGAATTCTATTCCTGCACAAACATCATGACCAAGAAGCAAGTCAGGGAGGAAAGGGTTTATTCAGCTTACTTCTACATTGCTACCCATGCATTAAAAGATTCATTTCTGGTCAGTTGAGAGTTACTTAAAGGACACTGTCAATGTAACTCTGTCTAATGTTTCCTGATGCACTTCAAAAAGTCAGTCTTAGGAGAAAAGAAGGTTTTGATCAAGTGCATATCCTCTTTGCATTCTCCAGGAAGCATGATTATGTTTTTGAATTTTTTGTTATTGTTGTTTTATAAAACACTTGCATTTTAATTATGAAACTCTTGAGAACTACCTGTCCCTTTAGAATGTTTTTCCAACATCACCCGAGACATTGTGATATTTCAGTTTTGAAGAAGATTTTACATATTTCAGTTATGAGATAGTTTCTGTTAATTTCAAATATCAAGCTAGTATATACCCTTACAGGGCCCATTTCGCCTATCCAATTAACAATACTTTATCAGTAGATTTACATGTCTTTTGTTTTTAAACAGTAAGAAAAATAAAACTTTCTTAGTCAGATGACATGATCCTTGCCCCTTGCCCTTTCTTCTTTTCTCTATTCAAACCATATTCCTGGGAACTAGCACAGTCTACCAAATGCTTGTCATGATTCCAATGCCAATAAATGATATCTTTAATGTCCAAACTTACAGGTTAAAGGGCTCAACCCTATAAAACTGCCCCTACCTTATATGTCAGTGCAAGTCTAGGCCTCATATATTTCTGATTGGCCCAAATGGGAAATCCTATGTCCTCTTTTCCAAATTCAGTGTTTTGCTAGACTGACTTGGAGTACTCATAACTTAGTTTACAGTTTACTATAAATGATTAGTTTAGGAAGAGCCCCAGGCTAACCATCATCCCAGTACCTCAGTGTGTTCACCAGTCTATAAGTTCTTTCAGCATACTTTTAGTTGACTTTTCTTCTACTTGAGTCTTAAGAATTCTTTTTTTAAATTATCTTTACTCTTTTTTTTTTTACAGTCCAGTCATTATCCCCCTCCTGGTCCACCCTCCAACTATACCTCATTCTGTTTCTCCTCCCCTGTCTCCAAGAGGATGTCCTCCCTATAACCCCACCCCACTAGACCTCCCCACTCCCTGGAGCTTTAACTCTCTCAAGGATTAGGTGCGTCTTCTCTGACTGAGTCCAGACCAGGCAGTCCTCTGCTGTATATATGATGGGGGCTCATATCAGCTGGTTTATGCTGCCCGATTGGTGGATCAGTGTTTGAGAGATCTCAGAGGTCCAGGTTAGTTGAGACTGCTGGTCTTCCTATGAGGTCACCCTCCTCCTCAGCGTCTGACATTACTAAAAGTTACAATCTCAGAGCAAACTCTCTCATCTTCTGGCTCTTACAATCTTTCCTCTTTTCCTGTGTTCCCTTAGCCTTAGGTGCAAGAATTGTTTTGTAGATATAGCCACTAGGAATGGGATCCATACCTCTGTGTGATTGGTTATGGTTTTCCACAGTGGTCTCTATCTGTTGCAAAGAGAACTTTCCTTGCTAAGGGATAAGGACTACACTTACCTGTGGGTATAGGGACAACTATTTAGAATGTAGCTAGGGTTTATCCTGATTTAGTGGAGTGTTGGTTGCAGGTTCTCCTCCTTCTTCATTAGCCCTGAATATTTAGCTAGGTTTCCAGTAACAGGAATAATTTTCCTCTTGTTAGCAAGAAGTCTGATTAGAGAGCTTTTGATTACCACTTGGGTATGAACACCACTAACCACCCTAAGGGATAGCATGACATGCTGGTCGTTGTAGATCATTGTCACAGCTGGATAGGACTGTTGGATGCTTCCTTCCTTAAGAATCTTGCTTGCATGGATGGTACCTTTTGGTACCATGAAAGCTAGTCTTCAGGAAGGAGACAATCAGGTCAGTTCCAGCTCGAGAGCCTCTAGGTCCCTTGACGGAAGTACATAGTGTCTTCAGCACTAAGGACTTAACTTTCAACTTTGAAGGAACAAACAGAGTATCATTAATAGGGTCAGGGATTGGTGTTTGCCCGTGGGATGGGTCTCAAGTTGGGTCAATTATTGGTTTGCTATTCTCCTAGTCTCAGCTCCATCTTTGTCCCTGAATTTCTTATAGACAGGACAAATTTTGTACTGAGAGTTTTATGAATGGTTTGGTGTCCTTATCCTTACACTGAGAGTCCTGCCTGGCTATAGGAGGTAGCCTCTTTAGGTTCCATGTCCCCACTGCTATGACTCTCAGATAAGGTCACCCCCATTGACTCCTGGGAGCCTCCTCCATCCCAGGTCTCTGGCACAGCACATCCTAGAGATGCTCCTCAAATACCCCTACCAGCTACAGGTTTCCATTCATTCTCCTGGCCCTCTGACCCTTTCTGCTGTCTCTCCCACCTGATTGTGACCCCCATTCCCCTCCCATCTCCTCTCATACCCAGTTTCCTTCTTCCATCTACCTCCTTATGACTATTTTATCCCCGCTTTTAAGTGAGATTCAAGAATCCTCGCTTGGGCCTTCCTTCTTGTTTAGCTTCTTTGGGCCTATAGAATATAGATATATACCCAAAGAATGATATCCTGTACTTTATGGGAAATATCCACTTATCAATGAGCATATACCATGCATGTCATCTTGCGTCTGGCTTACCTCACTTGGGATGATATTTTCTAGTTCCATCCATTTGCCTGCAAAATTCATGATGTCCTTGTTTTTAATAGCCGAATAGTATCAGATTATGTAAATTGGTACATTTTTTTGTATCTGTCCCTAAGGGACATCTGAGTTGTTTCCAATTTCTGGCTATAATGAATAAAGCTGCTATGAACTTAGTAAAGCACATGTTCTTGTGGTATGGTAGAGCATCTTTTGGATGCCCAGGAGTGGTATACCTGGGTCTTCAGGAAGACTTATTTCCAATTTTCAGAGAAACTGCCAATTGATTTCCAGAGTACTTGTACCAGTTTGCAATCCCACCACAGCTATGGGAGAGTGTTACCCTTTCTCCACATCCTCACCAGCATCTGCTGTCACTTGGGTTTTTGATCTTAGCTATTCTAATTGCTGTAAGGTGAATCTCAGTCTTTTTCTTTTTCAAGACAGGGTTTCTCTGTGTAGCCCTGGCTGTCCTGGAACTTACTCTGTAGACCAGGCTGGCCTCGAACTCAGAAATCTGCCTGTCTCTGCCTCCGAAGTGCTGGGATTAAAGGCATGTGCCACCACTGCCCAGTGAATCTCAGTCATTTTGATTTGCATTTCCTTGATGACTAAGTATGTTGAACATTTCTTTAGGTGCTTCTTGGCCATTTTCTCTGTTGAGAATTCTCTGTTTAGCTCTATACTCCATTTTTAAATTGGGGTATTTGGTTTGTTGGAGACTAACTTCTTGGGTTCTTTACATATTTTAGGTATTAGCTCTCTGTTGAATATAGGGTTTGTGAAGAGCTTTTCCAAAATTGTATGCCACGGACCGGGGTTTCTTGCAGGGTCCCTTATTCCGCGGGACAAGAGATTCTGGCCAGGTGGACACGGGATTCGGCTTTTGACAAACAGACTACACACGGGTGGTGTAAAATCT
>NC_045030.1:101200471-101214368 GCF_008632895.1 Mastomys coucha | reverse complement strand
GAGGCTTTCTGTGCCGTTTGGACATAGGTTGAGGTCTCCAAGGGTCCATTATGATTCAAGGCTTGGCTCATATCATAGAAAGGCAGTATTGAGAAATTTTGTAGCACTTTAAAGAAGCAGGGCCTAGTTGGAAGTCCTTTGATCACTGGGAGTGTATCCTCAAAGGAGATTGTAAGAATTCTGTTTGTTGATCTTTGGTTTGGTACATAAGGTTAATTTGTGAGGGTATGTCAATCATTAGGGTTTTGCACATTTCTTCTGTTTTGATCTTTCTTTTTCCAGTGTTACCATTACACACTTCACTTTTTAAAGTTGTTCTACAGTCCTTGGATTTTTTTGTTATTATTCTCTTTGGTTTAAGGTATTTGAAATTTTTCTTGGTACAAACCCTTTCAGCTGTGTCTGCCCTGCTTACAAGGCTATCGCAGGAATTTTTGTTTCTGCTAATGTTTTGAAATCCCAGCATTTATTTTTGGTTCTTTCTTAGAATTATTTTGACTCTTTTTGTATTGCCCATATATGCTTGTGTACTAGTCATGGTTCTCTAGAGTCCCTCCACCCCCTCTCATACATGCACACACACACACACACACACACACACACACACACACTCCCAATCTAATCATATATCATCTCTGCCATGTCTGTCTAATACTGGTTTTGTCTCTCCCAATTATTTTTTGCCTTTTAGTATGATTTTCCTATTTCCTCAAGAAAAAGACATGTTATACCAAGTTAAAAGAAGTGCTACAAATAGGCTTTTTAGTTGTGTGCTGGTGAGGTATGTGGGAGAGAAATTGCTCTAGTTTTCTCTCCCCCTTTATACAGTCTAGATGGCTTAAGTGAACTGGTTTCAGCTATTTCCACAGAATTAAGCTCTTCAACCAGAGGGTTGAAGCTGAAGTCTGGTTAGTTTGTTTAGAGATCAGATTTTATTTTAAAAGAACAGAATATTGAGCTGAGAAGATGCTTCCGCAGGTAACGACACTTGCTTAAGCAAGCCTGGGAACCTGAGTTTGTGTTTTGGATTAATGGGAAAGTATAGAACTAACTCCACAATGCTATCCTCTAGTCTTCAGCCATTCACTGTGGCATACATATCCATACATAATAATAAAAAAATACTTTTTAAAAAGAACATAGGGGCTGGAGCAATAGCTCAACAGTTAAGAGATATGGTATACTTTTAGAGAACCTGAATTTGGTTCCCAGTGCCCACATGGTGGTTTGTAACCATCCATAACACCAGTTCCAGGGGATCTCACATGCATCTATCCTTCATGGGCAAACATATGATGCATGTGCATATATGTAAGCATAATATTCATTCATACAAAATAAAAAATAAATATTTTAAAGAATATAGTTTTATGGAATATTTCAAAACAATTTCTTTTCCCCATCCCTGCCTGTTTTCCAGTGCCTACTGTGCATACCTAGCTAAGCTACCTTGCTGAATTTTGTACAAGCGTTAGTAATGGAGCACCTTGGAGTTTTTAGCTCTAAGAATTTTTCAGGATAAGCATGCAGTGATGTGTCAATCATAGTCCAGGTGCTCACTAAGACATTAGTTCCCAAGGTCTCTCTGCTCTATGTCTCAGTTTACCTGTCCTACCTGAATGCAATCTTTTTGGCAGTAGCTTGACCTTCTTCCTCACTACTATTATGGATTCAAGAAGAGTTGGTGATTTTTTTCAGTCTGTTCAGACTTTTTACTTGTTAGGTCAGAATGTCAACTTCCAGTCTCCTAAAAGCAGAATGGGAAGGCAGAAGCTTTCCTAAAAATTTGTTAAGCCCTTAAACAAACTTGACTGAGAAGTAAAAGATTAGGAGAGTAGATTTGTCTTTGTCACTAAGTGCATTACCTTGTAGACACCATTCTCTGCTATGAAGTATGTTTCCTCAACTGGAAAATAGGAAGTTTGTATTAAATAAATGGGTTTTTTTTAAGGTGGTTTTTCTCAGAATGCTAGAAATTATGTGGCACTTCTTAGAGATGAGATTCCAGGCCACCATCGATATTAGATTTGTATAGATTTAACTTAATCTGTATTTCCGTGATGACTAAGGATGCTGACCATTTCTTTAAGTACTTCTCCCTGAACTAGAAACTGTACATCTTACATTTTGAGCCCACTACTCAGACACAGATAGTTTTTTTCAGGGATTTTTCTACAGTAAATGTTTAGAACAATTTAAAAACTTCTTTTTCTTTATTTTCCAGGAGGAAAGAACTGAGTAGACTTTTGAACTACTTGAATACAGGTAATTATGTGTTCTTGCTTATTTTTAGTCCTTCATCTTGCCTCTATCCTCTGTTGAATTGTCCAAATATATATTGAACATACTGACTCTAACCTAATATTTTAGTTAAATTTTATACACTTTATTAATGTTTACCACAGAGATCTATTTTAGTCTTTTCATCCACTAGAAGTGAAGTGTTTGACATCACTAGCACCTACTTCAAAATGTGATTTCAGCTCCATTTGTGTCCTCATTTGTTTCAAGGACACTTGCTTTCCTAATGCTCTTTCCCTCCTTCTTTCCCTCTTTTCATTCATTTTTTCTCTCTTCCTTTTATCCTTCCATCCCTTTTAATTTTCTGTCCTATGATTACACATGCAAAAGTTAATTCAAGACAAACACAATTCTCTAAGCCCTGCTGGTTTTATGTGACCACTTCATCTAGCTTGTATTGCTTCTTCTTTATTTTACCTATTTACAAAAGTCTGAGGCTTCTCCTGTTCTCTGTCTACTTGTAATCTTTCCTGTTGACGTCCTTAAACTAGTGTCTAGCAACATCACATTCTTTTTATCAGCACTGTGCTTTCTTTAATGGTATCCCATTTGTTTAAAAGGTATTCTCATTTATTAGAATATCCAAAAATCCATACCTTAGGAACTTTAATCCAGTTATGGCAATAGTTGAATTTTATACCTCAGATAAAACATAGCAATATGGCTTAGAGCAAAAGCTTTTCAAATGAAAACTTTGCTGGTTGGTATTCTTTTTCTGAGAAGAACATGTGGTAAGTAATAAATGCTTTCTGGTGATGATGGCATGTTCTGGTTCTACATTATATTTACTGTGGATGCTAAGTAAATATTATGCCAGTCTACTGATACTATGATTATTTTAGGGTGTTTTGTTTGGTGCTAGAGATTGAACCCCAGGGATTCAACCATACTAAGAATTATTTTAGTGTTTTAATTATTATTCCCATTCTTTATCTCCTTGCATGTGCCTCAAGTAGTGAATAATTGTAATAATTACATTTATAATTCTCTCTAAGAATATATTTGTTCCCTCAAAATTTGAGTTAATGCCTTTATGGAGTTTAATAGTGCTTTTTCCTCATTTGGATTATTTTGATATGCTACCATATGCATATGTACAGAAATAAACTTTCTAGATTCATACCATTTTTAAAGGATAGTTAAAAACTTTGGTAGTATATAAAATAATTATCCTATTTTCCTATTTGATACAGCACTCCTGAAATTTTCTGAACGTTTTAATGAAGCTCCCTCAACTTTGGATTCTATGGTTAATGATGCCAATTGGTTCAGGAAAATAGGTAAAAAAAAAATGTGGGCATGGAAAATTTTCTGATATAATAGATTATGTCTCTTTCTTTTGAAGCTATGGTATATATGTATAATTTGCTTAATCTTGGTTTCCTTGTATATAAACTAGGAATGTATACATCTCTTATGTAGGATCATTCATTTATTAAGGATTTCACATGAAACAGTGTATATATCTCATACATATCAAAGTATTCTATGCTTATTTTTTTTCCTATGGAGAGTGGTCAAAAAACAAAATTATGAATTATACTTTATTTTCACAAATTATTTTCATAAAACTTCTCTAGAAAGCTGAATATATTCTTTGATGTGATCCAACAAAAATATGTATACATCTCAAAAACATACTGTTGAATAAGAACAGCCAGACATTAAAGAGTACATAATGCATGATTCGGTTTATACACCAGTTAAAAAACACAAACCTGCTTTTGTGTTGGAAGTCAAATAGTGATGTGTTTAAGAGGTAAGAAAGAAAAATAGAGAGGATAAATGTGATCAAAATGCATTATATTCATGTGTGGAGAAGTTGCTATGACTTTAGCATTTAAATAATGTGAAAATACCTTAAGGAAAGAAGTTAAGGTAGTGCTTACCATAGAAGAAAACCTGGATATAAAAGAAATTTGCAGCGTTCTGATAATGGCCAAAGTCTTTCTTGATGTAGACATGTTTATTTTATTAAAATTTTTCAAGTGATACAATTATGAATTATGCCATTTTCTTTTTCTAAGACTGAATTAATAAAAATGATATAAAATTATGGAGGTAGTTAAGAACTATTAATTAACACGATCACAGTTTGGACTGGTTCTACATGAACCTATTCCTGTTTTATGGAATTATTTTTTGATGGTTTAATCTAGGCAAAAAAAGGAATGAATAAGTAATGTGAATTCTAAGAAATTTGGAAAATAAACATTTTTAAATATAAAAAGATTTAATAACTGACCTTTTGAAGGTTTAGAAAAATGGGGGTATTTTTCTCACTCAAATTTGTTTACCTAGTTGCAGCTTCTAATAACCTTTGTAAGATAGAAAATGTTCCAGAGATACTCTTAACTATTGATGTTAGTAAATTCTGATCTTTCCTAAAGTTTATCTTCCTTTTACCACTTTCAGGTGATGAGTTGGTGACTTTCAGTTGCCGCTTGGTGACTCTCCTTTTTTCTGCATTTTTGTTTGGTGGGAGGGTCGAGACAGGGTTTCTCTGTGTAGCCCTGGCTGTCCTGGAACTCACTCTGTAGATCAGGCTGGCCTCAAACTCAGAAATCCACCTGCCTCTGCCTTCCAAGTGCTGGGATTAAAGGCCTGCGCCACCACCGCCCAGCTTTTCTGTATTTTTAAACAAAAATCTAATTACATCATCCCCCACCCTTTTCTCCCTTCAGCTCCTCCCTATCCCTTGCCCCACAAACATCCCATGCCCTTTCAAATTCATGGCCACTTTCTTTAATTGTTATTATTACATCTGGATGGATGGATGGATGGATGGATAGATAGATAGATAGATAGACAGACAGACAGACAAATAGATAGTACTGAGAATTCTTTTTTGTACATCTCAAACTTTTAAAAAACATTAAACAATGCCTCATGTGTTACCTACTTAGAATGGATGATCAGAAGTGCTAAGAATCACTAAATTTCTTGGCAAAAAGTTTCCCCACAATCATAAAATCAATTTCTTTTTTCAAAAACTAAGTAATTTATTGACCTGATTAATTTCATTTTAAGTTAATTTTACATTTTTAAGTTAAAATATACTTATTTCCAAGAACCCTGTTATCAGCATATTAGCATTGAAAATCGATAGTCGAGATTATGGTGGAGAGAGTCTGTAACTAAACAGTTGATTTTTCACAATTATATTTCATGTTAACTTTCAGCTTGGAACTTAGCTCTGCAATCTGAGAAGGATGTAGAGGCAATGAAAAACTTTTTCATGGTTTCTTATAAGGTAAATCTCATCATAAATATATATTATATACTCTATGGAAGAATAGGGGATTGTGGGTCCAGAAGGGGAAAGGAACTCCACAGGAAGACCAACAGAGTCAACTGACCTGGACCCTTGGAGCTCTTTATAGACTGAATCGCCAACCAAAAAGCATACATGAGCTGGATGTAACCCCCCTGTACTCCCCAACATATGTAGTAGATGTTCAGCTTGATCTTCATGTGGGTCCCGAACAAATGAAGTGAGGGATATCCCAAAAACTGTTACCTTTATGTGGGATATGTTCTTCTATCTGGGTTGCCTTATCTTACCTCAGTGGGAGAGGATGAGCCATATCTGGATCGTGGGACACCCCGGGATCTCACCCTTTCAGAGGAGAAGGGGAAGGATAGGATGAAGGATTGTGGGAGGGGATGGCCAGGAGGTAGGTAGTGAGCAGGATGTAAAGTGAATAATAATTAAAAAAAGAAAAAAGTTCATTATAGAGACTACCATTACATTATAGAGTTCTACCAGTACAGAACTATTCTTTTGCCCATTCCTTTGCCTTTGAAGGGATCTGGAGTTCCAGAGTCCTATATTAAGTATTGTTAGAATGAGCATGCTTCAATGTTAAGAGCTACCACACATTAGGAAAGGTCACACAAATAAGTGTGTAGAAATGTAGCATAAGTACCTGTGAACAGCAAGCACTGAAAAGGGAGATAAGAAGCTTGAGCCTCCTTTATTATGTTTCCTAGAACAGGTTCTGTATGTAAAAAATTGTGAAATTGCTATTATTCACCTTTAAGCATTTAGAAAATAGTCATTTTCCTCTGTCTTAGGGTTTTACTGCTGTGATCCGACACCATGAACAAGGCAGCTCTTATAAAGATAACATTTACTTGGGGCTGGCTTACAGGTTCAGAGGTTCAGTCCATTATCAAGGCAGGAGCATGGCAGCATCCAGGCAGGCATGGTGCAGAGAGGAGCTGAGAGTTCTACATCTTCATCTGACGGCTGCTAGCAGGATACTGACTTCCAAGCAGCTAGGATGAGGGTCTTAAAGCCCACACACACAGTGACACACCTACAGGGCCACACGTACCCCAACAGGTCCACACCCTCTAATAGTGCCACTCCCTTGGCCCAGCATATACAAACCATAACAGCCTCCAAAGTTGACATTAAAAAAGTTTGAAAGTGCTTCAAGTATCAATGGAGGAATGGAAGCAGGAGGTGACAGAATGTACCTCAGCTGCATTTGGAAGTATCACAGTCTGACAAATTGAGACCAATTAAATGTTCAGAATTTTAAAGCTGGAATGAACTAAAGATCACAGTTTCCTAACCTTAAGTAACCCAAGACCTAAAGAGATTGGACAACTTAAAATATTATTAATTCCATGAAGGTCATGGTTGTTACCCATAAATGTTTGCGGAGATTAAGAAAGTCTTTGGAGGACCAGGGATGTAACTCAGTGGTGTTATATCTATCTGGCATGCACAAGGTCCTGGGCTCAGTCACCAGTACTAGTAAAATAAAATGTCTGCAAGTTTATGTATAAATGCAGTTTTGATTAGATGAGATAAGTCCATTTTAGTTTTGACATTTGCAATAATGCCTGTATAAGACTGACATGTAGAAATCAGAGTGGCCTAGAGTTTTATTATAGTAAAAAGCTCTTGAGTATTTCCTAAACCTAGAGGACAAGGGTTAATGATGAGGTTATGTTTAATGCCTGTCAAGATTTGACACTGTCCCCTTCAAGCATAACAATTGAAGTACTGATTTAGGCTCTGTTCAGTATAAAGGGAAAACTACTTCCCAGGGGGAAAATCACGCATAAATGACAGCATCACCCAAGAAGTAAATTGCTAGATAGGCATTCAGGGCCAAATGACAGTACTTGTCATTGAGAAAGAAAACTGAAGAAGAGAAGCTTTTTATCTCTAGGAAGTTGCTAAAAACAATGAAAAGTAATATAAAATTAAAACTGTAAATCAGGGTGATAGTCTATATCATTTTTATGGCAGCATGTGGTTTCCCAGCAGCCTTTTCTCATTGAGACAAGATGTTGCTGATTTTCATTCTGATTGTGTTCACCTGACTGAATCCTCACTATTCATTGATGTTCTGGTTGTTCCTTATCAGCTGTCCCTGTTTTGTCCTTCGGATCAAGGACTACTGATTGCACAGAAAACGTGTTTACTTATAGCAGCTGCAGTAGATTTGCAGCAAGGAAGAAAAGCGACAACAGCTTGTGAACAGGTAATGTGCAGTCTTCAAAGAACCGATGAGGATTAATGTGCTCTTTGGTATATTTCTTTTCCCTGACACATTTATTTTTATTCCCCTTAGAAAATATTTTCCTCCATTCTGGAAGAATCTTGATTTCAAAGATTTATAATGGTCAATCCCTTCTTAAGCAAATGTTATATTTGACTTAGCCTTTTCTTTTTAGATGTACCTCACCATGGCCTAGTATTTCCTAATACATTATTAATATTTATCTTCATTATCTTGTCCCTCTGTGCTTATATATGGTTCATCGAAATGTTTCCTCCAATTTTGTTTTCTCTAACACATTTGCTATGGAAAGGCTTATCTGTTTCTTGAGTTCTAATAGCCAGATGAACTGATTTACTTAGCTTGCTTTCTTTACTCAATTACATTTGCTTTAATACATCAGCATGTCATGTCTAATGAGACAGAATCCCTTACCTTTGCCTGAATTCCATTCTCAATTCCTTTCTTAAGGCTTTTTTGAGATAAGGTTTCAAATTGTAGACCGTACTGGCCTCCAACTCATTGGAGTGCTTCTGCCTCAGCCTTTCTGAGATTGTAGATGTTAGCATCACACCTCCCTCCATTCTTATTTTTCATGAACCTACCTCTTTGGGTAGCATTATCACCTCTCATAACACTTTCAAGTCTTTATCTTTCTTCTTCAAATCAAAGAAAGTTGTCTCTAGTCACATGATTATCACTTTCTGTTTGATTTTAAAGAATTAATGGTATAATATTAGTCAGCTACTAAAAACAAGGACATCATGATTTGTAGGCAAATTTGCAGGCAAATGGATGGAACTAGAAAACATCATCCCGAGAGAGGTAATACAAACCCGGAAAGACAAAATTGGAATGTACTCATTTATAAGTGGATATTAGCCTTAAAGCACAGTATACTCATGCCACAGTCCGCAGACCCAAAGAAGCTAAATATACATTTCACCCAAACACTGCAAAATATACAATCTTCTCTGCAGGTCATGGAACATTATCTAAAGTAGAACATATAAGAGTATAAAAAGCAGATCTTAACAAATAGAGGACCACTAAAATAATTTCTCCTATTAAATCTCATTACTGAAATAAAACTACAAATCAACAACAAAAGAGCTATAGAGCATTCATGAACTCACGGAAATGAAGCAACACAATACTGAATGACGAATGAGTCATTGAGGAAACCAAGAAAGAAATAAAAGCTCTTTTTCATGGCACCTTCTAGGCCATTGCCCCTGTCAAGATGAATCCACTGACTGTCAGAAACTCATTGAAGTTGACAATGGATACAAACTTTGTACCGTCTCTAAGAAGGACATGGCTTACAGAACTGGCTCACAATGCTTTAGGTGAACAATGGAAGAGTGATGTAGTCTAGATCAGTGGTGGAGATGGAAAACAGGTTTCCCATGACTAAAGGTGTCTTGTTCTTCCTAGTTTTATTGTTTATAGAGGTATTGAAATATCTTACTCATAGCCTTTTTCATCCTTTTATTTTCAGTCTGTATTTTTAGATATAAGGCTCATCTCCTATAGACAGAATTTAAACTATATTTTAAACTAGTGTGGCAACCTGTCTTTTAATACATGGTTTTAATACATTGACAAGTGCTGTTATTTCATAGTTAAACTGCCATTTATTTTTGTCTTCTATATATCTCACATATCTTTTCCTTAATTTTTGTGTGTGTGTGTGTGTGTGTGTGTGTGTGTGTGTGTGCATGTGTGCATGTGCATGCACGTATGTGCCTGCTTATCTGTATGTGCGTGATGTGTGTGCAGGTGTCCACAAAGGGCAAAGGGGTCCATCAGACCTTCTGGAATTGTAATTACAGATGGTAGTGAGTGACCTGATATGTGTGCTGGAACCAGACCTGGGTCCTCTCCAAGAAGGCCAAGTGCTCTTAATCACTGGGTCCTAGCTCTGACTTCTAGACATCTCGTGTGTCTTTTATTCCTGATTGCTTCCTTTCTCTTGCATTGTATTTTTAATTGTAGAATTTTTATTTGGTTATTTTTTATTTGTATGACTTTATTAATAGAGATCAATTCAATGAAAATTCTTACAAATTCCTTCTTTAAATGTGGCTTCCTTTAGTTATTTAATTATGTAATAAAATAGCTGTTTTGAAATGTATGTCTGCTAAGTTTAACATCTGGGCCTTTACAAAGTCATTTCTATTTTTATGCATATGTATGCCTGCATGTGGTTGACATTCTTACCTGGTGGTACTGGAGACCAGAAATAGGAACTGAAGTTACAGGCAGTTTGAAACAGCTCTATGTGTGCTGGGAATGAAACCCAGCTCCTCAGCAAAACTAGCAAATGTTCTTAACTACTGTTCTCTGTTGTTTACATCTTGTAATTTTTTTTAGTAAATTGACTAGCCTAGTCCATTGAGCTCTACTTTCCGCATAGTATAATGGCTCAATGTTCACTCTACAGTATGGTTCAAGAGGACCAGGCTTCATCCTAACCACTGTTTTAGATCTGGGGGCAAGGATAGCAGTGGTTGATTTATATCAGACATTCATCTCTGAGGAGAATATGGAACAAGACTTGTGCTCCTTGGTATTTTGCCTTGTGTCTCTTGGCATGGAAAAGCTAACTGACATTAGAACAATTGAGACCAGGTACTTTGAACTTGCCTTGCCCTTGTCCTATAAATAAAGCCTCAGTAGAGGAGACTACCAGGCCTCTCACTTGTTCTTGTTCATATTAAAACATTTATAATCCAGACCTAGTGGTGAGGAAGTCTAGCAGACATGGACCTCCTAGGAATCCCAGCCTATAAATGTGTCCACATCTGATTAAAGCAGTGCTAACACAATAGCGACATGACTGTTAATTTAAACGTGCCATGGCTCATGTGTATAGGTTTTCACTGCTCTTACTAATACTTAGTAGGTCTCTGGGAGCAAAGAAATACATACCCTCTGAGCAATTTTCTATGACTTTATGTGATTGTTTGGTTTTGTTGGGAGGAGAGAGGGGAAAGTTTCTGGACATGGAAGCAGTGCCCCACATCAGCAAGCTCTTAACATATACTGCTTTACCCCCAGCCCTGCAGGATCTTACCTTATAATTTTTATCAGTTATTTTTATTTTGTTTGGAAGAGTTTATGGAGCTCCTCATACTCCTCTCCAGGGGAAATATGTTTCTATATTATTAAAGAAATTGGTAATGGTCAAGGTTTTTTATTAATTTTCACATTCTTGGTACAATAAGGAAGAGAACATTTGGAAGCTAGTATTTCTATACTAATTGCAAAATGTTTGGCTAAACAATTATTTTTTATTTTTTGATTATTTTAAGGAATGAAATTTGAAATTATGTTAATTTGCTTAAAGTTTTTTTAGCTTAGATTAATTATCTCCTTTTTTCCATATAGAACAAGTTATTCAGAAGGGCACTTGAGCAGATCGAGAAATGCAAAACTGTTTGGAATCTCCTGAAAAGAACAGGTACAATGGGAAATGAATTTGCTAACACATTTACAAAGAGAATTTATACTGAGGATGTAGGTTAGTAATACAGTGTTTGCCTAGTGTGCATGAGGTCCTAGGTTTAATCCCCAGTACCACAAACAGAAGTGAGTTTATGATCTGAACAATAAAATCACTAGAAACTTTGGATACCAGAAATTTGCACTGCACTTCATTACCAGTAAAATAATTCTTTTAGAATTTTTCCATACTGTATGTTAGAATTTTTACTCCATATTATAGTGAGAATAATACTTCGTTTCTAAGAAAGTATAATATTAAACTTAAAAACATGCTATTATTGTCTAACATGATGTTATTACTCTTGCATCATTAGATTTCACTTTAATCAAATTTACCAGTAGACTTCAAATCAGATATTATATACTGCTAAATTTTGTGATTATCAAAATTACTGTAATTCAATAGAATAGCTTCTTCCTATTTCCTTAGAAGATTTTGGCTTTTAGATTTTGTTCATGTTTTAGAATTGAGTCAGTGGATATTGAGTTGAATTATATGCTTTGTCAGACTCTAAGAAAATAATCATGTTTTTCTTTTATAGTATGAGTATACTGAATTGTAATAGATTTCCTAGAATTAAATCAAAATAGCTTTTCTAGAATGAAACCTATTTTCTCATAGTCTTTCATTATTTTAATATGTGGATAAATTATGTTTCTTAGAATTTAGAGATTATTGGCCTGTTGTTTTCTTTTTGTGCATGTGTCCTATCTTAGTAATTAGAGGTGAACATAAAACTCTAAGATTTAATTAGTTTTTCAATCTATGACAGCCATTTAAATAAATAAGACCAGCAAAAGTCAAAATGAAAAGACCTATAACATATCTACTATAGAAAATCTTATAAAAACCTAACAATACCTGAAAACATATGCTACATCTTTTTTTAAAGATTTATTTTATTTATTTTATGTGTATGAGTACACTGTAGCTGTACAGATGGCCGTGAGCCATCATGTGTGTGGCTGCTGGGAATTGAACTCAGGACCTCTGCTGGCCCCACTCGCTCTGGCCCGCTCGCTCTGGCATAGTTTACTACAGCTGTCTTCAGAAGCACCAGAAGAGGGCGTCCAATCTCATTACGGGTGGTTGTGAGCCACCATGTGGTTGCAGGGGTCTGAACTCAGGACCTTCGGAAGAGCAGTCAGTGCTCTTACCCACTGAACCATCTCGCCAGCCACACTATGCTACATCTTAAGAACAAAAACATGTCTTGTTTTTTGTGTGCTTCTTTCAATAGCTACAGAATTAAGTATAAGACAAATCTGAATATATTCGAAGACACATAAGGAAATAAAATTATCTGGCAATTAAGCAAAAATTAGGAGTTAGTAACTGAATAAAAAAGTTGAGCATTTTTAAAAACAATATTAAAAGGTATCTGAAAAATATCTTTTTAAAAGATTTATTTATTTATTTTATGCATAGGAGTACACACTGTAGCTGTACAGATAGTTGTTAGCCTTCATCTGGTTGTTGGAAATTGATTTTTAGGACCTCTACTCACTCCGGTCAACCCTGCTCGCTCTGGCTCAAAGATTTATTTATTATTATAAATAAGTACACTATAGCTGTCTTCAGAGACACCAGAAGAGGGTGTCAGATCTCATTACAGAGAGTTGTGAGCCACCATGTGGTTGCTGGGATTTGAACTCAGGACCTTTGGAACAGCAGTCACTGAGCCATCTCACCAGCCCCCGAAAAATATCTTATACTAGGATGGTAAGGAAGAACTTCTGGAGAGGATAAAGATGAATATGTAGACAGGAAAGAGGATATCTGTGAAGGTGGCAGTGAAGAAGAATTTAGATGCCATGCAGGAGTTGAAGAGGAAGGGGGAAAAGAAAGTAGGAAAGTGAAAAGAGGCAGCAAGAGGCAGATGCTGGGGAAAATAATTAAGACTCACAATACATGAAAGATCAAAAACTGCTCAGTACTAGGGAGATTTCTCACTGATTGCTTTAAAAATAGAGGAGGACACTTAAACTACCCAAAGAGCCAAAGAATAGTTCCTGTGACCTTCCATCTACCTTTCAGTCTCTGTGGGTAATCTATGACTTAGCTTGGAATCTTTACCCCAAGAAAATTGTGAGTACTGTTAGATTTTCATATAAGATGTTTTTTTTAAAAAGACTCTTGCTGTAGAATAGATAGCTGTGATATGTGAGTCAGATCTCCATAGATACCAATTATTTTGAGGGAAAAAAAAGGAAAAAAGAAAAACTTTATACTAGAATCTAAATGGCTGGAGCATTGCTTAGAGCAAAATACATTGTCTCAGTGATTTTAATTAATAAAAGTATGTCTAGCTGTCCCTCCAAAATCCTGTATTCTCTCCAGGAGTACAACTAGGTAATAGATGATAGAAGAGAGAGAGAGAAAGAGAGAGAGAGAGAGAGAGAGAGAGAGAGAGAGAGAGAGAGAGAGAGAGAGAGAAAGAAAGGTAGGTAGGTAGGTAGGTAGATAGATAGATCCAAGCATTTATAGTCTAAGTGTGTGTATTCTCTCTCTGTCTCTTTCTCTTTCTCTCTTTCTCTCTCTCTCTCTCTCTCTCTCTCTCTCT
>NC_045030.1:101181035-101200136 GCF_008632895.1 Mastomys coucha | reverse complement strand
TCTGGGAAATGTAAAATTGTGGAAAGAGAGAAAAAAAATCAGAGATTGCCCATACATTTATGAGACAGGATGAATATGTGGATGAGCGAGATTTCTCCGGAAAGAAAAATATTCTGTATGACCTGACAGTGATAAATAGATGTCACCATACATTTACCAGAGCCCAAAAGATACACAACACAGCAGGAACTCTAAAGCAAACCATGGACTTTGTTTGAAAATTATGTGTCAGTGCTGGTTTATCATTTGCAACTAATATACAAACAGGTGGAGAGAGTTTGAGAAGAGTTAAAGGAACCCTCTGTATTTTGCTCTCAATTTTGATAAACCTAAATTTTGAACCTAAAGATGTTTTAAAAATAATTTCAGAGCCAGTGAGATGGCTCAGCAGGTAAGGGCATCAACTGCCAACCTAAAGACCTGAATTTAATCACTGGGACCCTATATGGTAGAAAGAAAGAACTGACTCCCATAAGCCATTCTTTAACCTCCACATATGCATGGTGACACACACAAATAAAATGTAATAAGCTTAAAATGAATAAGTAAATAATCATTGAAAATTTGCTAGGAAATGGCTTAATATATGATATCCTATTCTGAGCCATTTTTCCTTGAAATGTGGTATTTTTCAGTATGTAAATTTAAGTATCACTCTGTTTCTAAAATGTTCTGTATAATTGTTTTTAAATATGTGTTTTTATTCTATTATTTTTATTTTCTTCTATGCCACCTGATCTATTTTAGGTTTCTTTGACCAATTCTCTGTCTACCAATTGTGTTTGGCTATTGCCTTCCATATACATTTTAAAGATTTAATTTTCATTTTAGAGCAGAAATCAAATTTTTATTTAATTCATTAATAAGGGAACTGTTAAGTTTTTACATGTATCTCAAAAACAAACACACAATTTAGAATTCTGAAGTAAAGACTGGATAGATGGCTCCATAGTTAAGAGGACTGACTTTTCTTCCAGAGGACCTGGGTTCTGGTTCTATTCCCAGCCCCCACATGACCACTCACAACCTTAGTAAGTCCAGTCCCAGGAGATCTAAAACTGTCTTCTGGCCTCTGCAAGCATCAGGCACCCAAGTGGTATACAAACACACATGCAGACAACCACCATAAACGTACAATTAATTAAATTATTTTAAATAAAGTTATGAATAAATGTAAAAATATTCAGTGTTCAGTTTTTCTCCCCATGTCAGAACACTCCTTATTCTTTAGACAATATTAACTCACATTAATGAATTTCCTATGACTTGTTGAGTTAAAAATAACTCAGAAGCCATTTAAGTAGAGATATCTTTGAAGGGTACATTAGATAAGGCACTTGGTAATTTCTCTTTCCTCCTTCACAGTCTTTCATAAGTTTTCTTGGCTAGTGTCTCATTCACTACTTTCATCTATGATCCTGAGAATCCTAGGGAAATTGTACTCTTGATCATAAACCACGCTAATTTTACTAGGTTTGCACTGATTACTTACATAGACACAGCAAAATTGGTATATTAACCAAACAGACATCTTTACTGGGCATAATAACACATACCTTTACTTCAAACACTCTGGAGGCAGAGGCAGGTAGATCCTGTGATCTGCAGGACAGCCAGGGCTATATAGTGAGACACTGTCTCAAAATCAAACAAACAAACAAATAGAGCTCCAATTTACATTGTAGTTTAGAGCTATATAGTACTAAACAACTACTAAGGCCACTTCTGAATAGAAGAGCTTATAGGCAATCTCAGGATAGATTCCTGACACCCTCTTACAAGCTATTACAAAACTAGGTAATGAACTCCAAGAAATATTGTCAGATGTCACATGTCATGTGTACGAATTTGGGGAAGTCATCTTTCTCGAGAACATATGAATTTACCAAGCATTTTGAAAGTAAACTTACTCTCTCTTTTAAGAGCCTATAAGTCAGCTCAATTCCCTGGGATACTTTTGTGAACGCTTGCTTTATGAAGTTACCACAAATTCTACCATATTCCCTAAATGGAACCTATCATAACCGTCATGGAGGATTACATATATATCATTTTAATTATGATTCTCTAGGCAAGGCCTTAACTGTGCACTCAGGTTTTTCATTAATATCCTAGTTGGAAAAACAAGGCACTTACAGAGCAATACAAATAACTATATTGTCATGAAAAGTAGGAATACTATCCTAGCTAGTTTATTGTCAACTTGATACGAATTAGAGTTATCTGTCAGGGACCAGCTTTACATCACAGGGTACATCACAGGGTAAACTGATGCAGGCAGCAAGGGTAGCATTGGCACTCAGGGCCCAAACACTTTTCTTTGGGCAATTTAACCCTTTCTATCTCTGGGACCAGAAGAAGCTGATGACTTCTGGTGATTTAACTTTTTCTTGCTATTCCAGACTGCCAAAAGCAGCTGCCTTCTGGCAGTTAACTCTTGTAGCAGGCAAAAAGTAACTTAGGTACTTGGGTTCTTTTCTCTTTGGCTGAGGCTTCTCACTGGCCAGGTAAGAGGCTTAGAATTTCTTAACTCTCTATGAGGCAGAGAGCATTAAAGAAGAGAAAAGAAAAGAAGAGAAAAGAAAAAGAAATGGAAAGAAAAGAAGGAAGAAAGTTACACATAGACACATACCTTTCCCCCTTCACAGACCTCTTTCTAGTACGCTGTCCTCTACACACACCAGCACAGGAGCAAACTTCATTTTTTTTTCCATGAGAAAGAGAAATGCATACTTATTTTTCATTATTGTACATAATATGATTTTAACTATTTATTGCTGTGATTGGGGGAGAGAATTAGTTTTATTTTGTTTTGCTTTTTTTCTTTGAAATAGACTCAATATATATCCAAGGCTGCCCTTTCAATTTGTTATCTTCTTGCTTCTTGAGTGCTGGAATTACAGGCATAAACTAACAACCCCTTGGTTTATATTTAACCTTTACTCAGAATTTCAAGTGCAAACGAAAATTTGAAGACTGCAGTTTCCACAAACACACAGGCATAGCTGACGAGCAGAGATTGTGAACATGTGTGTCATACTTTTTATCATTGTAAGCCCCCTACCCTGTGCTTTTCTCACTTTGTAGGGTCTCACTTTGTAGCTTTTGCTGGCCTCAGACTTCTGATCTTTTTATTATTTAATTATTTTTTAACTTATTCACTTTACATCCCGTTCACTTCCCCCTCCCTGTCACTCCCTCCCACAATCCTTCCCCCATCCTCCCTCCCCTTCTCCTCTGAGAGTATAGAGGACTCCCAAGGGTATTCCCATCCTGGTACATCAAGTCTCTGAGGCTAAGCACATCCTCTCCCACTGAAGCCAGACAATATCTCACAGACAGGCAACAGATTTGGTATAGCCCCTGCTCCAATTGTTCAGGACCCATGTGAAGACCAAGCTGCACATCTGCTACTTATGTGCCAGGAGGCCTAGGTCTAGCCTGTGTATGCTCTTTGGTTAGTGCTTCAGTCTCTGAGATCCTCGAGAGTCTAGATTAATTGACTCTTCTTGAGTCTTCCTGAGGAGTTCCTATCCCCTTTGGGACCAGCAGTCCTTCTTCTTGTTCTTCCATTAGAGCCCCCAGGCTCCACCCAATGTTTGGCTGTGGGTCTCTGCATCTGTCTGAGTCATCTGTTGGGTGGAGCCTCTCAGAGGACAGCCATGCTAGACTCCTGTCTGCAGGAATAATAGAGTATCATTAATAGTGTCAGGGACTGGTACTTGTCCATGGGATAGGTCTCAAGTTAGGCCACTTACCTCCTTCCATAGACCTACAATATCTATTTTGTTTCCCCTTCTGAGAAAGATTCAACCATTTCTCTTGTATCTCCGTGTTATTTGGCTTTCTTGGGTCTGTTGATTATAGCATGGTTATCCTGTACTTTCTGACTAATACCCACTTGTTAGGCTGTATGCCTGCCTCACCGCTGGGATGTGGAGTGCCAGCAGCATGTCTGTTGCTCAGGGAAGGAAGAACACAATCCTGGAGTGAGAAACAGCAGGGGCTGGGACATATGCTGCAGTTTTCTATTTCCTGTGTGCCCAGATGCCACTGGGAACCTCAAGGACTTGAGAATGATGCTTCTCAGACTCCTGCAGCAAGGAGTTGGGAGCAAGGGTCCTCCAGTCTTGGCTGTGAGAATGGAGGGGCTGGAAAAGAGGCATTTTCCAGGAGATTTAGGAGTAGCTTTTTATGACAAAGTTCCCCCACTCCCACCCCATAGTGATCCTTGATAACAGAGAGGGTCCTTGCTTGTACAAACAGTTTTATTGTTATGGTTAATAGGAATGCATATGTCTTACTCAGGGTGAACCAGGATGTTCAAGAAGGGAAGCTCATTGGCTAAACACTCTGGGCCTATTTAAATACCTCATTAGAGGAGATCTCTAGGTTTTTATGCTACCTGATGGGTTGTTATAGTCCTCTCAATGGGGTGTCATGGTTACATGTTCCAGGACAGGTAGACCCTGGCTGGAAGCTGGTTCTGATGCCTGCTCTTCTCAATTATGAAAATTCCCTGGGGTTTTTGAACTTGCTTCCAGCTTACCAGGTCATCTGTCTGATGGCATGGTCCATTTGCTCCACATCTACTTATAAATGAGTACATACCATACATGTCATTTTGGGTCTGGGTAACCTCACTCAGTTCCATCCATTTTCCTGCAAAATTGATTATCTCTTTGTTTTTAATAGCTGAATAGTATTCCATTGTGTATAAGTACTACATTTTCTTTATCCATTCTTCAGTTGAGGGACATATATGTTGTTTCTAGTTTCTGCCTATTATAAATAAATACTTGAAAAAATTCATCTCTTGGGTTCTGTTTTCTAACACTCTATCATTTACATCTCTCTTTTTCTATATGTCTTGTATTAGTAGACTGTGAATCAGACCACCTGGGAGTATAGCTCTCACTCACAGTAGTTGGTTGGATTTCTATGAGCAGATTTTTAACCTTTTAACCTTAATTTGCCCAACCTGGCCCAAACTTTCATTCTTTCTGCTTCAGCCTCCTGAGTGTTGGGATCGCAGGTGTGTACCTGACTCTTGGTCTTATTTTCTGTATTGGAGAGTGGAGGAAACACTCTGCCCTGGATATATATTGGATAATCTCTCTAAAGAGATTGTAAAAGTGGGGCTGTTTCTATATACCTTGACTTTGAATGTGTCATAGATAACTGACCAATCTACCATTCCTAAGATATGTCCATCTAATTCCAACAGGAACACAGAAGGTAAACTGAAATGGATAAATGAACTGTGGTACACCTTTGCAAGGAAATACTATTCAATGCTAAGCTGATATTAAATGTATTTGCTAAGTTAAAAATTGCCAGACTATATCTATATGGATTATATGGATATAATCACATTTTTTGACATCCTGGAATAAATAAAAATATAGGAACCAAAAATAATTTTAGTTATGGTCAGAGGTTTTAAATGAGATGAAATCACTAGAAATGGCAGTATAAGAAGTAAACTAGGACAAAGGGGTGTTTGTAGGAGCTGTGTTAGTATACATATATGTTTACATATGGATATATTATTAAAATCCATGTAACTATATACCATAAAGAGTAATTTCACTGTATACAATATAAAAATAAATCAAATAGTGGAGGGAACTACAGATAGAATTCACACTGTGATAAATGAATCTGACTATATAAAAAATTAACTGCATAAACATACTGAAGGGGCTTAGGAAAGAAAGCTGACTTAAATAGCTTTGAAAAATACTGTTTTGACTTGGACACAAGGTCAAGGACAAAAATAGTATGCACAATACTGTGTTCTAGTTAAGAACTTTGATTTTCATTGGTATATTGGTTAGCAATTATATACATTCTTTGCATGAATAGTCATTTCTACTATAGCATGGCACATGTGTTACTAAAAATGATTCTACCATGCAAATGTGTGTGAATATACATGAGAACTTAAAGACATAACAACCAATAAAAATATAGTTTTAGTATATGTTAAGTGACTAAAACACAATCAATGCTACAATAAATATGCCGTTTTGGCTTGAAATAGACCTGACAGCTGCTTGTGGAAGACAATATCAAAAGGATTGCAGCTTGTGAAATATGAAGTAGTGGAGGGAAGAGTGTCTGAATTTGAGGGGAAGTTGTAGCAATAGGCAGAGACAGGTCAGGTATAGCTCATAACACATGCAGTGCACTGAGATGGCTGATACAAATTTGAGTTGTGCACTTCCATGTGTTTTATAAGTTCCTATACAGCATAGTACAGCTAGGTGTAGTTCTCTGCATTCATCTACTACTTTACATAGAAATTGGAATGTAAGCAAACATTTAATTTACATTTTATATGTGTAAATGTTCCCTGATATACCAATCATGTTAGAGCAAATTGAAACTTTCAAGTATGTTATTCATATATCTGTATGCATATGCATAAGCACACAGGCACACTGATAATGTGGTTTTCATTTATCTGTGCTTTATTTTCATTAATGTTGGGAAAAGTAAGTGGTTTGGTATGGTTAGTAGATACAAGCCATTATACAAAATTAATTCTATTACTCTATTCTAGCAAAATATGATTGAAAAACTTTTAAAATATCACTTTAAGTAGAATCAAAACCCATTAAATATAAAAAAATAAAACAATAAGGAAAGATATAGAAGACCTCTATACATACATGCTTAAAACACTGGAAATTTTTAAAGACACTGGCTGGGGGCGGGGGTGGTCAAAATCAGTGAAGGCATGTAATGAGAGAAGGTAAAAAGGTGAGCTAGTATGAAATAAGAAACAAAAAAGGAAGGTTAGCCTCATTTTATAAGAACCTACTAAAACAGTAACTAATCTAGCCCCTTCAGGATAAGAATTCGTTCACTTCTATGAAAAACAGCTTGATCCATTTTGAGTTAATTTTTGTATATGGCATCAAATACAAATCCAATTTCATTCTTTAACATGTAATTATCTACTAGTCACAGAAGAGTTTTGTTTCAAAGACTAGTTATTCTCTATGAATAGTCATATATCACATGTGAGCAGTTAGTTTGCTATAGATACATGTCTGCATTTCTGGATTATCAGTTATATCTCACTGATGATAGGTCTGTCCTAATGGCAGTACCATAATATCCATCTTTTTGTTCCTTTAGTAAGCTTTGTAATCAGGAAGTTTTAGCCACTCAATTTTTATATTCTTTCAAGATTATTTTGATTAGTCTATGTCAGTTGACTTTCCATATAAACTCTTCACTCAGTTTGGAATTTTGGGGAGGGGATGTTTCAAGACAGAGTTTTTTGTGTAGCCTTGGCTGTCCCATATACCAGGCTGGCCTGGAACTCAGAGATCCACCTGCCTCTGTCTCCCAATGCTAGGATTAAAGGCGTGCGCCACCACCTTCTGGCTTTTTTTTTTTTTTTAAATTTTGTAAGTATTGGCATCTTAACAGTGTTAAATCATTTAATTCATGAACGTGGGATATTTTATCATTTCATTATATTTTTATTTCAATGGTATTTTTGTATAAGTCATGTATCAATAGAGTATTCACTGATAAAATCAGGGTATTTAACATTTCTGTCTCTGTATTACTTTGTTTAGAGATTTCAGGCTCTTCTCTTCTGGTTATTAATATATGATTGATATATAGGATAATAATGAACAATAGTTACCTCACTGTGCTGTTGAACACCAGAACTACTAGTTCTAGTGTTGCTACTTTTATCTAACTATATTTGAGAGGAACAGAAAATAACCTTTTTAGATAGTTGTGAATATAAATTTTTCATACAATACTAAAATTCAGTTGATAGTTATTTTAACTGCCTATGATATGGAAATTAAAACAACATGTTGTAGTTTTCATGCAATAGCATTAAAATCCAGTGTCTGATACTCTAAATAGATCTTTTACTAATGATTTATCAATACTATACATTGTCATTTTGAAAGTTAATTCCCTAATTATGAAAATTGTCCAAACGTTGGCATATTAATTTATCTAATAAAATACTTTTATTTGTTATATAGTAAAATTTTAGCAAGTAATATTGGTGTTAATATAATTAATCTCAGAAAAAAGCTTTAAATAAATAGAAGGGAAAGGACGAAAGGAGAAGAGAGGGAGAAAAGGCTAATATACAAAATTACCTTTGTGTTCTGCATAGACATATAACAAAACATAAAGGAATTTATCTGTAGATGTTTTCTAATTCTCCATATACCTCATTATAGATAATATAATATAATGTAAGTATGCAAAAGTCTAGAAAACTAAATTATTTCTGCTTCTAAACATTTTCAGAAAGGGGACACTATTGTGTAGCAGTTTCCTCTAGGATTAAAACTTTCCATCTTGAAAGAAAGCTCATTAAAACACAGAATGTTAAAGGAAATGCAACAATTAGATATTTAAGATAGGATATGTATTCAAAGGCAAGTAAACAACAGGATACCCTGAGCTGGTGGGTCGCTAAGACTCGGATGCTTGTAGGGAGGTCAAACAACAGGATGCTCTAAAGGAAAGGAAAACATGCCTGCTGTAGGGGAACTCTTTATGCTCAGGAAGTAAATAACTCAGTAGCTTCAGAAAGTCCCTGAAACTGACCAAATGTACTAGGTCCTTCTTTCCCCGTGCATAAGTAAGCAGTAAGAACTGTTTAGAGACACTCAAGCTGAGCTGCATGGAAGATCAGCAAGCTGCCTAGAAGATGCTCAAAACAACCAAGTCTCCCAAGATTACAGGTGTGGATCACCGTAGCATACACCACCATGTCATGGTACTGTATCCAGCTATTTCAAATATTCATTCAACGAATGGCAGATAGAACTCAAGTATGGTGTGTAGCATCTGAACGAATATTCTTTTCATGATGAGGACCAAGACACATTATTGACTGACTAAATGAAACAAATTTGGAAACTCTTTTGCTCAATAAAACTATTGTTAGTTCGTGCAGCATTGTGTTTTCTGTTTAATTCAGCCATGACAGTGAGTGCCCACTCAAAAGATGCAGGGATGCTCATTAGGACCTTAGCAATAGCGCCAGAACATTTTCAGGCCAGTTACAAGTATCACAGCTGAAGTTTCAGAATATGTAGGAAATGCTAGTAAATCTGTTACAGGGTAGTAAAATTAGTGACGTACTATAGATATAAAGGTGTTGAAGGTCTATCAATAGAGACTGGCATGGCCTTTAAATTGTAAGTGAAATTAATTTTCCCTTATGGGAAAACCTGTCCAGTTAGGATAGGAGAGAGTATTAATATTGAAGTAACAGAAAATGTTACACTTTATCTTTTCTTTAGGAGACTTCTCAGGTGATGACTGTGGGGTAATGCTTCTGCTCTATGAATTTGAAGTTAAAACCAAAACGAATGATCCATCACTGGACCGCTTTCTGAATTCAGTTTGGAAGATGCCTGGTTTAGAAAGCAGAACACTTGAAACAATGGCATGTAAGTACTCTATTTGTACCTCTGTAAGGCCAGTGCCCATTTAGATCCTACTGTTTTCTGTCTTCCGACCTTGAGATGGTTTTCCTTGTAGTATATTGTTTCTCCATTTCTGATGCATTCTTAAACTATTTTGAATTAAAATCATTTATATAGTTATCCTTTTCACTATATAAGATTGTAATCTCATTAGGATCATGAACAATAATTACTTACATATATTATACTAATAAATCTTAGTGAAAACATTGCTCATAATAGGTACTCAAATACAGTATATGTAGAATTTAATTAGGTAATGACATGATAGAGGAAGCTCAAACTTTAGAAAGTTGGTTTTATGTAGGTAGCTAAAATTGATAGTTACTTTGATGATCAAAGATGACTCAGCCTTAGTAATTTACTAAAATGTATGGAGACATTTGGAAATTTTTTGAAAGTTTCTCTCTCTTTCTCTCTCTCTCTCTCTCTCTCTCTCTCTCTCTCTTTCTCTCTCTCTCTCTCTCTCTCTCTCTGTGTGTGTGTGTGTGTGTGTGTGTGTGTTTACATATGTGAAGGTTAGCTGGAAACTTGTAGGAGGCAGTTCGCATTGTAGCATATAGGCCCCAGGTTATATGGTTATCAGGTTAGGTAGCAAGTACCTTTTTATACACTGAGCTACCTCACTAGCCCCTAGAAATTTGGAAATATTTTAATACAAGTGTCATTTTCAAAATTCTTTAAGCATTTCTATAGGACTTATTGGCCTCAAAGTCATTTGGGGACTATACTGCCAGAAATGCCAGAAATGACCTGATAATCTTCCCCTTTGCCTGTTACTTTCCACAAGAGCTTAAGCATGATTAGTAAAGGTATTAGGTAGCTTCCAGTACTCTACAGTTACCTTGGGTTTTCAAGAAGTGGACCAATGAAGCATACTCTATGACTACCACTCCTTATAGAATGGAACTGCTCTACAGGCTTCTTAACCACATTTGGAAGTCTTAGACACTTCTAAGACACCATAAGGCAGTAATGTCTTATTATTACGAAAAATAGCCTTTCTATTTTTCGTATCTGGCAGCAGCAGTAACAACAACAAAACCAGTATATTGCAGATTGTTGTCTAGCTTTGATTAGCATCCTTTTATTGATCTGCTTCTATTTCTTTCTTAGCTTGCCTTTCCTTCATCATGGTTCATAAGATAGGAACTGTGTACATAGTTACAGAAACGGTAGCTTTTTGGTCACTGATCATTGAAGAATGAATGTAACCTGAAAGTCCTACAGTGGTACTCTGCCTGGAAATAAGAGAGTCTTTCTGAAAACTTCTGTGGAGTCATCATTTTATAAAATTTGGTGTGTGTGTGTGTGTGTGTGTGTATGTGTGAGAGAGAGAATTGTTTTGTTCCATTAGAGAATGCATGCTATAGTCCTGCATGAAAACTATAATGAATAAGATAACGTGGCATTCAGAACCTTTTCCCTTCTCTTATAGTACTAGCTATGGATAAGCCTGCATGCTATCCTACTATTGCACAGAAGGCCTTGAGAAAGCTTTTATCGATCTACAAAAAAAGAGAGACAGCTAATGTTTTGAAATACAGGTTAGTAAATAAAATTTGACACCTAAATTAAGTTTTATGGAAGCCAAAAAATAAAAACAAAAACAAAACAAAACAAACAAGCAAAACCATCTAGTCAGTGTCCAATAAGTCACCCACTATAATCAACTGGGCCAACATAGAAGATTATAGGGAAACTATCCTGTAAACTTCTCTCTAGTGAAAATTGTATTAGACACTGGAGAATATTAAGCAAGATTAAGGAATCTACTGTTCCCAGGGGAGAAAAAGAAGGGTATATTCTGGTTTCCTTTATTTGTCTAGTCATATAATAAAATAGTACCTATGTATCTCCCTTCTTTCATATCATTTACTAGATATCCCAAATGATCATAAATTGGTAGCTACCACTCGACTTCAACATTTTTCCTAAATTTTCTTCTGTTTTTTTTTTTCCCTAGTACTTTTAAGTATCAATAATGTTATGTGGTTTTGTTTTTTTAGGAAAAATTCAGTGCAGTCTTTCTGTTCTGAAAGTGAGATTTTCATTTTTTGTCAGTTTAAATCCAATTTTAATTCCTTTGTCCCCTTGAAGAGTTAGCATGATTGTTTAAGTGCCCACAAATTGAATCAGCTCATAAAATATGAAAATGGCGTAATTGGGCTGGCAAAATGGTTCAGCAGATGAAGGTACCTGCTGCCAAATATGATGATCTGAGTTCAATCTCCAGAACCCACATAGTGGAAGGAGAAAACCAACTCTGGAGAGTTGTCCCCCAACCTCTGCCCAAATATGTGCATGTGAGCACACACATAAAAATAATGATAATTAAACAACTCCTCCATGAGAGAGATGAAGTTGCCTAAAAAGACAACCAATCACAAGTATCAAAGGAAGGACTCATGAAGCCTTTTACATCTTCAAAACTCCAAGGTTAGAAGCAAGATCAAAATGGAGGAAGGAGCAGAACTGCTGCAAAGTTGTTCTCATCTCAGCAGTGTGAGATGAAACTCAGAGTTGACTGTCTTAGCTAGGCCAGTGATTTCTTTCCTTATGGATGACTTTTTTTTTTTATTTTTCAGTGTATGCCTGCACAACTTGATTGACCTTCTGGTGTCAGGTGACCTATGGAATATATCACTGTATCCCCTAAAAGAAGTTTGGAGCCACTTTAAAAGTACTCTGAGCCTCATTAGTAAAACTGTAAGTCAAAGAGCAATAGTTACCTTGCAGACAATTTAAGGGACTGAAGTGTCTTGTATAGTTGAATTCATATAGAATGATACTTTCTGATAGGCGTTTTATGGTAAATTCACATTACAGTGTAGATATTCACTTAAAAGTATCTCCGAGTTTATAGAATGTAAATAGTTAATAGTAGGAATTTTCTAGTATAAGTTTGCTAAGGTTTGGGTCAGAATAACAAGACTACTATTCATCTTGAATTGTTTTATATTTTTGGAGCCTGATATAATTCTTTCCCCTATGATTATATTAATTTTATGAAAGGCTTATTACTATTCTTACTGTATCTCAGAGGCAGGTGATAAAATAGAAGGAACAAGAATCTATTTTGGTCCCTTTCAATTGTTTGTTTGTTTTCAGTGAAGATTCTTTTGGTTCCTGCCTTCTTTCCTGCCCTTTAAAGTCCATCTATGTTACCACTTTACCAGTATTTCATTCTTTTTGCTGAAAAAATTCTATACCACATTTTGTCTATTCATTAGTTGTTAAGCATTTATGTTATCTATTTTTAACCACTATGAATGATACTTCTATGACCATTTGTATATAGTTGTTTCTGTTTCTGTAATTAATGTGTGTGTGTGTGTGTGTGTGTGTGTGTATAGATAGATAGAGAGGGAGGGAGAGGGAAGAAGGGAGGAGGAGAGGGAAGAGGGAGAGGCAGGCCCTACTATATTACTATATAACTCTGGCTGGCCTGGAAGTCATTATATATACCTGGGTAAACTTGAACTCACAGAGATCTGCCTGATACTGCATCCCAAATCCTGGGATTATAGGTGTGCATCACTAAGCCTGGCTGTAGTATATGTGTTTAATTTTCTTTCTTTCTTTTTTTTTTAAGCCTACAGCACCCGGTATTGTATTTAATTTTCTTAAATGGATATGTACAAGTAGAATTGTAGGGTCACCTGCTAGCTCTGTGGTTAGCTTTGTAAAGAGTTGCCCCCTGTTTTCCAAAATTGCAACACCACTTTATGTCCTGGTTTAGTTATTTTTCTATTCCTGGGATGATTACCAAGGAAACTTACAGAAGAGTTTATAGTTTGAGAGGCAGGGGAGCAGGAAGTCAAGATAGTCTCAATCACAAACACAAAGCAGAAAAAAAAGTAAACTGGAACTTTGAGAGTTCAAAACCTACCACCAGGGATGTCCTTCCTCTAGCAAGCCTGTAGTACTGCCCTAAACAGTACCACTAACTGGAAAATCTCTAAGCCTGTGGAAGATAATTTCCTTCAAGCCATCCTATATTCCCACTATGTACAGATGCTGATTTCTCTATTCTACACCAGCATTGTTATTGTCCATGGTTTTATTATAACCATCTTAGTAACTATGCAGTGGCAACTTCTGAGGTTTGAGATTAGTAGTTTCTTTATAGCTAATGGTGTGTTAATTATATTTTTATTGACTATTTTTATTTCTTTCCTGGAAAAATGTCTATTTGGTTTTCCCACTTTTTAAAAATTGGGTTGTCTTTTAATTGAGTTATAAGAGTTCTTTATATATTCTGGATAAGGACCTTTATTTGTAAATATTTTGTTTAAATCTTTTCCTTTTCCCCAATGTAGTCATTTGAAAAGAAAAGTATTAATGAAGTCTAATTTATCAAGCATCCCACTTTTATAGATATTATACTTTTATAAGTATTGTACTTTTATAGGTAGTGTTTTTGTAAAGAAAAAATTCTTTGCTCAATTCAAGTTTACAGATATCTTCTTTTATGTATTCTTGAAGTTTTATATTTCTATCTTTTGAATATAGGTCTATGATACATTTTAAATTAATTTTTGTATATGGTATAAAGTAAGAGTTTAAGTGACTTCTTATGTACTTTTGCATATGGGTACTTTTCTGTTGAGTTTCCTCGCTTGTAAAATGCTCTGTTCTGAGTCTACCACATTGTACATATTTGGGTCAATATAAATAGTATCTGTGTTATAAACTTATTCATGAATACGTAAGATGTTAACTGCTTTTTTATGAGAACCATAGAACAGGAGAGTAAGATTGCTTGCTTAAAATCATGCAAAAAGTCATTACTTACATCCATGATGATATCTAAGTATATTGGTTTGGGATGTGGCTTAGTTTGTATAGTGCTTGCTGAGGGTTCTGTCTCCAACATCACATAGCCAGATGTGGTGTCACACATTTGTAATCTAGTACCTGGAAGCATCAGAAATTCATGGTCATCCTTGGCTACATAGTGATTTTGAGATCATGAAACTCTGTCTCAAAAGCAAGCAGGTAAAGAAAACCAACAACAAAATCTAAGAATCTTGGCAGTTCTTTATATACAGTATTTGTAAATCACAATATAAGATAGTAAGTAGGATGCCAATCTGATACAAGCTATCAGTGAGTAACGAAATCTAGAATTTTCCTGGAACAACTTAATTCTGGCCTATATGAATTTAAATATGAAAAATTTCAGCACTGAACAATTTGGTTTTTCTTTTGCCACCTTTAACCTTTTAGGAAGAAGGGGAAATTCCATTTCTAAGCCAGAACCTACATTTGAAACTTCCACTGTATTTTATATGCAAACTAAAAATCAGACTTATTGTAACTCCTCACTGATCAATATCTATACCCTCTGTGAGGCCACAGCTTCTCTGAGGAACTTGGTTTTGCCATTTTTATCCATCACACTACAGTTCTAATCCCCATCACTCTTCTGTTACAGAGCCTACTGATTTCTAATTTTCTGATGAGTTTCCTGTCCAGTATTGCCCATACCTGAAACATGATCGTATGCTTAGCTTTTTATACAGAAAATAATTTAGTGACACTATTAGCTCTTTATCTTGTATATGTTGCTTCTTTTCTTTTTGATTGAATGTGCTATGTATCTGCTTTATTTCAAATGCTCAGGAGAAAAGTCTCCTTTTATCATTTTTTCAAATTTTATTAAGTCAATAACCTTTATCAACTACCTTCATACACTGGTAAAATGTCTATTACACAAATATAAAGCCTTGGCCTCATACACCATGCTTTACAGTTAGCATTCATGCTTTACTTTTATATCTATTATCTCACTGTGATTCTATAGACAGTACCACTGTTACTTATCTTGGATTTACAATTGAAGACATTTTTAAAATTCAAAAAGTCAGGCTACTAGTTTAGCTAAAAATCATCTGTGGTTAACAAATGGTCCCTTGTATAGTCTCTGGTAAGAGCCTGCTTCCTCATAGATAAGATAATTTCTTTCTGTAACTTCAAATAGCTAAAAAAGAAAAGGATTGCTGGGCAATGGTGGCATATGCCTTTAATTCCAGCACTTGGGAGGCAGAGGCAGGTGGATTTCTGAGTTCAAGGCCAGCCTGGTCTACAGAGTGAGTTCCAGGACAGCCAGGGCTATACAGAGAAACGTAGTCTTGAAGCCCCCACACACACACAAAAAAAAGATCTCACTAAGATCTTTATAATATATAATGGCATTAACCCTATTTGTGAGGACCACCCTTATTACCTAATCACTTCCTGATGATGCAAACTCTTAATATTGCAATTTGAAGGTTAGGATTTTAACATGTGACTTTAGAGGTTACATAAACATTCATTCAAGTATCCCTTTATTAGTGGAGTCATTCTATCAGTGCATCTTTACCAGTTTTTAGTAGGAAATCTCAGGTTAAATGAGAGGCATAAGCTGATATTCAGAGCTAGTGGCAATGAAAGAGCCCAGTGGGAAAGGGATCACATGCTTAAGTAGGCATTTCTATGTACTCTATAATAGGTTTTCTAGTATTCTAGGTTCATTTTTAAGAGTTAGGTTGTTTAGGTTGCCTCTTAATTAAATTATTATTTTGAAATAATTATAGTTATAATCTTGTACGCTCTTTATACAGCTTTCCACAATGATAATACCTTATAAAATAATATCACAATATCACAGTTAAAAGCCAGGCATGTTAGCACACACTCAAAATCTCATTACACAGGACACAGAGGCATGAAAGTTAGGAATTGAAGGTCATACTCTACTACACAGAGAGTTTGAGTCAAGCATGAACTACATAAAAATACCTGCCTCAAAAATGTAAAAAAGAAAACGAAAACAAAATCACAACCAAAATGTTGACATTATTTCAAGCAACAGAGGGAACCTCTCTACCACCACAGAGATATTTCTTGTTGCCCTTTTATCCCTCCCACTTCTCTCTTAGTCCCAGCTTTAAAAATAGCCAGCTACTAAAATATTGCCAAATTCTCTAATTTTGTCATTCTAAGAATATTATCCAAATGGAATCATATAGTGTGTATGGAGCCTTAGAATAGTACAGTACATAACCTTCTGAAATTGCCATTTTCCACTTGTCATAATTCTTTAGCAATTGATGAAGTGATTATGTTTCACAACAGGATAGATATTATATGACTTCACTTATGTGAAGTACCAAGAGTGGTAAAGTTGAGAAATATGAAAAATAGAGTGTCGGTGGTTGCTAGGGATGGAGCCTATCTAATTTGAGTTTTTAAAGATTAAAGCAGTTTGGTAGGCAATAGGGTAGTGCTCCTAGTAGCACAGCAGTGTGAATGTCAACTGTTCACTTAAAAGCAGTAAGATAGGAAATTGTGTGCTGTGCTTTTCCACTATCTTAAGAAGCCATCGAAAAAATTTTAGCAGATATTATAGCATTTGTGCCATCTCAGAAGTATCGAGTGTTTATCTTTTTGTTGTTCAGTGTAAATATTCTAAGTTCTTAGTTTAGTGAGTAATCCCTCTTACTGAAATCTAGACATTTGTATGTCATGTTGATATCTTGAATCTCATCCAGCCTTCTGTTTTAGCTGGCTTTCTCTAACACCACTGTGCAGGGGGAGAAACTTGACCTTGGAACTTCCAGGTAAAAGCTTGGCACTATCACTCATACACACTTAAACATAAAACATTTTTTTTTCAGCTTAGCCTCTATTGATACTTGAGGTTGAGAACCCCTCATTACTGGTCTGAACTCTAGAGAGAAGAGAATTTTCTTGGGGGTTTTTGTCTATATCTGATTTGGGTCTCTAAGTATCAAGCCTGGTGATATATAAAGCAAAAGAAACCTCAGGGAACCCACAAATCCTTGGTCCCGGTGTTCCTAGCTAGTCTTCCTTCTTTCCAAATTCCAGAGCCTTCTTAGGTTTGTTTTATGTATATGTCCAGGAATTTAATCATAATTCCTAGGAGAAATGGGACTACATTTTTTTCCACCTAATGGAAAGGACTTTTGCTAATTAATTTTTAAAACTATACTGAAATATAAAGATAATGATGAGGAAAAGCCTACTATTAAAATATAAATGTAGTCTTTTATAGCTGGTATCAAAGTCAGATATAACCAAGATAGTGCTTTTTATAAACTTTGTATTACTTTTTTGATTTATTTATTGTTAGGGTATACATGTGTGTGCCATGGTGTGCATGAGCCATGCTACATGTGGAGGTCAGAAGATAACTTCTAGGAATCAATTATCTCTTTCCACTATGTGGAATCCCGGGATCAAACTCATGTCGTCAGACTTTGTTAGAGGCAAGTGCCTTTATCACCTGACCCATCTCAGCCTCAGATCACACACTGAGAAGCAAAATCCCAAAGAAAGTATTTCATTGGGTAAATAACTTTAGCATTCTTTGTAGAAGAAAGGAATGTTCTTTTTTCTAGTGCACATAGGGAGAATGAAAATTTCCTAGAATGTATCAATGGCAAATAGCTTTTTGGTTGAAGTGGGACTTGTGTCCATCTCCTTTTTCTACTGTTAGAACTTTTTCTAGTTTCAACCTATGCAGGTCCTATGCATGCTATAGGACTGTGAGGTTTTTATGTGCATCAGTCCTGTTGTGTCTGGAAGGCATTTCCTTGGAGTCATCTACCCCCTCTGGCTCCTTCACTCTTTCCACCTCTTCTGTGGGTTTCCATGTTAATTACCATCTACTACAAAAAGTAGCTTGTGTGGTGAATGAATCACTGATCTGTGGGCATAGGAGTCATTGTACGTAATCCTATATTTCTTTAGCAGAATAATAGTAGATTTTCCCCTAAAACCCATGACCTATATCTTGTCTCAGGTTGTTGGTCACTTCAATATGAGATATGAACACTTATCTCATGGAATGTGCTTTAAATCCAATCAAAAAGTGACAGGTCACTTCCATAACATTTGTGCCACTGTTGCACCAGTATATGTCGTAAGTAAGATACCATTGTAGGTCAAAGGGTTTATAGATGGGTGACACCGATAATGTCTTTTCTTCTCCAGTAGCATGCAGAGTACCTTCTAGCATATGAATGCTAGTCAATAAGAGTGAAGCTTCTAGCTGGGCAACAGTTGATTTCTCTATGTGTAATGACAGAAGTAAGTGGTATCTTTAGCAATCAGGCCTTATCATCAGGTTATGTAGAGTAACCAATAGCCTTGACAATAGCCTACAGTGTTTGTAGAGGTCTATAAGGCCCCCGTGGCCAATGACTGAACAACATGTAACTCATTCCTGGTACTAACAGTTTTAGTTGCTGGCATAAAATGTCTAGTTGGGGCCTTGTCTACCCCATTCTATGGTGACTACATTTAAATTCCTTTCACATATGTATATATTTTAGGAAGCTTCTATAGTAATTGATATCCATATGGCTTTTCAAAGAGGCTTTCAAGTGTTAGCTTTCCCTTCCTATATTCCATTCTTTACTCTTCCCTCCCGTACCCCTCCGCATTTCATCCTCCTATTCTACTTTCTGGTTTAATATTTACAGTGCTATATTCTCTGTTCCTTCCCTTTTTTTAATAGTGCAGAATTCTTTTCTTATTACATATTTTCTTTATTTACATGTCAAATGATATCCCCTTTCCCAGTTTCCCCTCCAGA
>NC_045030.1:101174467-101180680 GCF_008632895.1 Mastomys coucha | reverse complement strand
TCCTAAGGGGCTGCAAACCCTTCAGCTCCTTGGGACCTTTCTCTAGCTCCTTCATTGGGGACCCTGTGAGCCTCTACTTCTGTATTAGTCAGGTACTGTCAGAGCCTCTCGGAAGACAGCTATATCAGGCTGGATTGTCCTTCCTTTAGTCTCTGCTCCATAGTATGTCTCTGCAACTCCTTCCATGGGTATTTTGTACCCCCCTTTTTGACTGTCCTAAATTGTTTATTGGATATGAATTTTACAAATATCACGTGTGTTAGCGGTAATGGTGGAGCTGGAGAGTATTGCACCTTCTTCTCGAGAACCACCAATGGTGTGGTGGAACTTGTGGCCCTTTCCAAAGCCTCGGCTCTTTAGGCCAGCAGATGTCAGCCCACACATCTCCCTATGCTTGTGGACTGGTTTAGTGATCCACTGGGCGTTAGGATTTCTTCTGATAGCTTTATGGAATGGATCAATGAGGATAACCTCAAAAAATTTATATGTGGAATCTTCACCAACCCAGTAGGAATTCAGAACTCTCAAAGCCCCGCAATGGTGCCCAGCTCTGTCCTCAGCAACAGACTGAAGGCTTCGGGCGAATTTCAGCTGGTTAACACCATGTTGGACAGGCTTGCTGTAAGTTGCACCCTTAGAAACCGGGCTACCAAGGCAGACACGAATCCTATAAATGACATAGCCTTGCTTAGCC
Organism: Mastomys coucha; assembly: GCF_008632895.1. Lineage (NCBI taxonomy): Eukaryota > Metazoa > Chordata > Mammalia > Rodentia > Muridae > Mastomys > Mastomys coucha. The sequence goes on along the minus strand of NC_045030.1, from coordinate 101,179,986 downwards.
TTGTACCCCAGTCTTCTCACTTTATCAGGCCAGGTGGGGCATGGAGCATGTGCAGTGCAGAGAGCTGGCTGTATTGCCAGCAGTGGACTCTCAAAAGAAAACGTATCACATTGGACTGCTTCTTCCTCCATAGCTCCTGGATGTATTTGTATGCACCCATCTTGGCTCATCTGATGGCTGCCTCCAGAGGCTTGTTCCCTCTTTTAAGAAGGAACGAAGTATCCACACTTTGGTGTTCCTTCTTCTTGAGCTTCATGTAGTCTATGAATTGTATCTTGGGTATTCCAATCTTCTGGGCTAATATCCACTTATCATTGAGTGCATAACATGGGTGTTCTTTTGTGATTGGGTTACCTCACTCAGGATGATATTCTCCAGATCCATCCATTTCCCTAAGAATTTCATGAATTCATTGTTTTTAATAGCTGAGTAGTACTCCATTGTGTAGATGTTCCACAATCTCTGTATCCATTCCTCTGTTGAGGGACATCTGGGTTGTTTCCAGTTTCTGGCTATTATAAATAATGGAGATTACAGTAGTGAGTTCTTATGCTTCCATGAGTTTGTATACTTCTTGTTGTTTCTATTCTTAATATCCATCTTTAATCCATGGAAAAGTGATAAGATGCAGGGTGTTGTTTCAGTAGTCTTATATCTGTTGAGACTAACTTTTTCCCCCTATAATATATAGTCAATTTGGGAGAAAATTTCATAAATTGCTAAGAAGAAAGTTTATATGTTTGCATGGAATGTCATTTGATTTATGATGTTGTTTAACTCCAGTGTTTCTCTGTTTAGTTCTTGTCTGGTTTATCTGTCTATTGGCTACAGTGGGATATTGAAAAAACTGGCTATCACTGTGGTAGGGTCACTATTTGACTTTTTTTTTTAGCTATAGTAGTGTTTCTTTTATGAACTTGGGTGCCCTTGTGATTGGTGCATGAATATTTAAAATTGGTTTTGCCTCTTGATAAATTTTCCCTTTTATGAGTATATAATATACTTCTCTATTTATGATTTGGGTGTGAAGCCTATTTTATTAGATATTAAAATAGCTAGATCTCCTTGCTTCTTGGGCCCATTTGCTCAGAAAACCATTTTCTATCCATTTACCCTAGTTGATGTCTTTCCTTGATGATGAGATACATTTTTGGATTAAGCCTGCTAGTCTGTCCTCTTACTGGAGAATTGAGGCTATTAATATTGAGAGTTATTAATTAACAGTATTTATTAATTCCTATTATTTTGGTGTAGGTTTCTTGCCATCTTTTGATTATATGTGCTGGGATTATTTATTCTTAGTGTCCACTTGGGTATAGTTAACCTTCTCTTCAAACTTTAGTTTTCCTTATAGTGAATTCTGTAGAGCTAGAGTGTTAGGCAGAAACTGCTTAAATTTGGTTTTGCCATGAGGTGCTTTTCTTTTTCTATCGATTGTGAGTGATAGTTTTGCTGGGCATAGTATTCTAGGATGGCACATGTGATCTCTCAGAGCTTATAGAACATCCATCCTAGCCCTTCTGGCTTTCAGAGTCTGCACTGAAATGTCAGATGTTACCCTAATGGGCCTCCTTTTATATGTCTTTTTCCCTTGTGGCTTTTAATATCTGTTCTTTGCTCTATGCATTTACTATTTTGATTATGTATCATGGGAAGTTTCATCTATTTGTTGTTCATCTCTTGAACCTTGATATGCATCTCTTTCCTTAGGTTTAGAAAATGTTTTTCTATGATTTTGTTAAAAATATTTTCTGTGCCTCTCACCTGGGTTTCTTTCCCTTGTTCTTTATTAAGAGGTCTGGTCTTTTCACAGTGTCTCAGATTTCCTGGATAGTTTCTGCTAGCCTTTTTTTAAATTCACTTTACATCCCACTCACTGCCCCCTCCAAGTCACTCCATTCCACAATCCTTTCCTTCTCCTCTGAGAAGGTGGGGCCTTCCTGGGTATCCCTAACCCTGGCACTTCAAGTCTATGCTAGGCTAAACGCTTCCTCTTCCATGACTTGGGTTTTTTATATTTAACATTTTCTTTGACTGAACTATCTACTTTTTTTTAAACCTTGTCTTCAAGACCTGAAACTCTCCCTTCCCTTCCTTTTTTATCTGTTGCTGAGGCTTATCTCCAAGGCTTTTGTTTGGCATCCTGACGTTTTTATTTTTGTTTCAGTTTGTGTTTACGTTACTTATTCAATTTCTTTGTTAATTTTTGCTTTCATGCTTTTAGTTGTTGTCAATATTTTATTCAACTTTGTGTGTTTCCATGGTCTTCACTTATTCATATCTTCTTTAAGGCTTTTGAACATATTCATAATTGCTCTTTGGAAGTTTGTATTGTACTTCAGCTAAGTTGCTTTTCTTGAAGCCCATTACAGTGGGGTTGTTAGTTTCTGGAAGAGGCATATTTTCTTAGTTGTTTATGCTTGTGGTTTTGTGCTGGGATCTAAGCATCAGGAGTTATGACATTTGAAGTTTATACATTTCATTTCATCATTCTGTGTGTATTCCATACTTTAGTTGCTGTTGCCCACTCTGAATCTTAGTCAAATGTACTAGCTGTGGGTGCCCTAGTCCCAAATCTAGAACACCCATTGTAGGTCCTTGTTAGAGAAGGTTCTTTTGAATGTTGGCAGGAGTCACAAAAGAATAGAGATATGCTAGAAGGAAAGCCTGAAGGGGATGGCAGGAAAGAATTAGGGGACTCTGGGTCTTCATCAAAATATTGAGTCTCTAGGAGACAGAGGAGGACTTTGAGGAGCAAAAATATGAATTATAACAATACTCCCAAGTGACTTGTACACACACTAACATCTTTTGTTGTTGTTGTTGTTGTTTGAGACAGGGTTTCTCTGTATAGCCCTGGCTGTCCTGGAACTCATTCTGTAGACCAGGCTGGCATCGAGCTCAGAAATCTGCCTGCCTCTGCCTCTGCTTCCCAAGTGCTGGGATTAAAGGCATGTGCCACCACTGCTCATCACACACTAACATCTTAGAAACTCATTTAGCAATAGTGTCTTCTCTCTTTAGATAGTCTCTTAGTTTAGGTAACACTGTTGGACTCTAAAAGATATATACATTTTCATGCTATGACTAGGATAACTGAAAATAGCCTTTGAGGTTACCAAATTAAATTGCTTAAATAGAATCTCACTATATGTTTCAGGCTGGTGTTAAACTCGTGATCCTCCTGTCTCGGCTCCTTGCATGTTGGGGTTATAGGTGTGCACACCCACACTAAGTTGAATTCATTATTTTGTCAATTGAGATATTGAAAGGTTAAGTATCCTATACTAAGCATATAAATACATATAATAGAAAAGCTGAGAAGTGAATCTAGAATTTTTTTCTTCACAGTACAGTGATATTTGGGTTTCCCTTCGTGTAAATTTCATATGTCCCTGGGGTTGGAATTGTGCTTTCTGCAAAGGCATCTTGGAATTAGACTTTGAAAACTTGTTTTTTCCTGTTTCGGTAGTTTGATTTTTAGTTTCTCGTTGGCTCTTTCTTCTTTTATTTTTCTGGTATATTGCTATCAAGTATATCTTCCCAACATAAAACCTTTATATATCATTTTCTTCCCATAAGTCTCTAGAACCTCTTATATTTTCTAAATCCTTACTCTGAACCTCATCCAACTAAAAAACAAGATGTTCCCTTTTCCATACAGTAATCATCATTGCCTTGTTTATCAATGTTTATCCTCCTCTCCCTGCTGTTTACAATTTACACACTATTTCCTGCTACTTCTCTTCCCTTAAAACCTACGTCTAAGAACTAGGCATAGTGGAACATATTATAACCCTAGCACTGGAGAGACTGAGGCAAGAAGACTGTGAGTTTGAGATGAGCCTGTCTACATAGTGAGTTCAAGAAGAGCTTGAGATACATAAAGAGTATCTCAAACAAAATGGAACACATCTTTGTCTTCTATTTCTTAATCACCAGTCTTGTCATGGACAGTTTTTCCTTTCTTGATAATTTCATTGTTATTTATTATTTTATGCAATATTTTTTACCCATCTTAGCAGTTGCTCAGCCTCACAGATATTCCATATACGTAGCCTACTATTCCATTGCTTCACGTTCATTTCTAACTCAAAGATTTTTTTTTTAAGATTTATTTATTTATTATATGTAAGTACACTGCAGCTGTCTTCAGACACTCCAGAAGAGGGAGTCAGATCTTGTTATGGATGGTTGTGAGCCACCATGTGGTTGCTAGGAATTGAACTCAGGACCTTTGGAAGTGCAGTCGGTGCTCTTAACCACTGAGCCATCTCTCCAGCCCTAACTCAAAGATTTTGTTTTGTTGTTATTTTTTAAAGATTTATTTAGGTAGTAATTTATTTATTAATTAGGTATTAACTAATTAATAAGGTAATAAATAATTTATTTATTATTTTAGGTATGTGAGTACACTGTAGCTGTCTTCAGACACACCAGAAGAGGGCATCAGATCCCATTACAGATGGTTTTTAGCCACCGTGTGGTTGCTAGGAATTGAACTCAAGACCTCTGGAAGAGTAGTTTGTGCTCTTGACTGTTGAGCCATCTCTCCAGCCCTTATTATTTTCTTTCTTTTTTTTTATAAAATTAATTTATTTTTTACATTCCATATTCCATTCCCTGCCCCCCCATCCACCCTACGACTGTTCCACATCCCACACCTCTGACTCCACGTGGATGCCCCCAACCTCCACCCCATCTGACCTCTAAACTCCCTGAGACCTCCAGTCTCTTGAGGGTTAGGTGCCTCATCTCTGAATTAACAGACCCAGAAGTCCTCTTCTGTATGTGTGTTGAGGGCCTCATATCAGCTGGTGTATGCTGTCTGTTTAGTGGTCCAGTGTTTGAGAGATCTTGGGGGTCCAGATTAATTGAGACTGCTGGTCCTCCTACAGGATCGCCCTTCTCCTCAGCTTCTTTCAGCCTTCCCTAATTCAACAACAGGGGTCAGCTGCTTCTGTCCAGTGGTTGGGTGCAAATATCTACATCTGACTCTTTCAGCTGCTTGTTGGGTCTTTCAGAGGGCAGTCATGATAGGTCCCTTTTTGTGAGCATTCCATGGCCTCAGTACTGCAAATCCCAGTACTGCAAAAAGAGGGAAAAAAGAATAGCCAGATAGCACCTCAGGAGGTTAGTATAGTTACCATATGACCCAGAAATTCCATCTCAAGAGAAATGCCTACAAATAATAACTCATGCACAGATGCTCAGCAGACTCATACAGGAAGAAGACAACCAAAATGTCTTATTGTGGCATTTCCATATAACGGAATATTATTTGGCCAAAGAAGGAATGGAATACTGATACACACTATAGCGTTGATAAGACTTAAAACCATTATGTAGGGCAAGAAATCTACTAGTTCAGTTAATAGAGTGCTTACCTTGCAAGCATGACGCCATGGATCCAATACTTATACTATATACTGCTGCGGACTGGGATTTCTCGACTATATAGCACGTAGTTAATTATCTGTGCAGAGACAAATAAAGTCTTTAAAACTACAAGGATAGAG
>NC_045030.1:101164516-101171903 GCF_008632895.1 Mastomys coucha | reverse complement strand
CCAGGTCAGCAGGGTCTGGTAGCTAGGTGTGAAGCAAGAGGAAGAGGGGTGGAGCCCTCTCTGTTGAGATATTCTTATGCTAATTCTCAGGTTCTTGCTGGAGGCAGGCAGAGGAGAATCTCGACCTAACACTTTCAGCTAATGTCTTAGAGTGAGAGAAACCTTTCAATTACTCTCTAGTACTTAAAACGTTAAACTAAGATAGTTGGAAACATTGGTGAAGGTCAGAAAGCAATGTCCGAATTTTCTCTTTCTAGCTGTAAGAATATGATATCTTGGTGAGTTCCTAGCACACTAGTACGAGGACATATCTGGGCCATCTCTGAGTTTGGGGTGCCAGGCGACAATGCGGAGGCGGGAGACTGACTTTCCTTGAAGTTTTCGCCTCAAATACCGCCATCACGCAAGTGTGCGTGGCAATATACTATATATACTATATACTATATACTATGTACTATATAGTTCTAACTATAGTAAAGTACTAATGTAATTAATTACAGGAATAGGCTTTATTTAGCCTCTTGTGTATGTTTTTAAAGTTAAGTGTAAAACAAGTAACTAAATCAGGTATACTAAACTCTTCAGAGATCTGCTGAATATGGCATTTAAAATGTTTAATAAAAAAGATTTTTGTGATAGAGGGCATGCCAGCTCCTGGCAGCACCTCTAAAATCTCCTCCAGCCTCTAGCAACCACTGATCTGCTGTCTCTCCTATAATCTCTGTAGATCTAGATTTTACTTCATGTCTCCCCTATAAGATCATACTTCTTTGTTTGATCGCCTTTTCATTCATGTAGTTAAGATAACCACATCCTTACTATGCACCAAATACTGTGCCAGGCTGTGAATACACAAAGGTGAATGACATTTTGCTGTAACGACATTTCACCCTGTTGGGTAAAGGAGAAAGACAGTGATGTATTAGAAGTGCTTTACAGGTTTACGAACAAAATTTCAGGGAACAAAAGTTTATGCAAGAAGTTGTGAACAATCAAGGTAAATGTCACTGAGATGGTAGCATTTGATGCAGGATGGAATCATTTGTTCATTCATTAATTCATTCAGCAAACTTGTGCCTTTATTGAGTGCCAGGCATAGTGTTGTACTCCAAGGATACAAAAATGAAACAAGAAATTCTGTACCACAAAAAATTCAACAGACTGGAAAAAATAAATATATAACATTTCAAAATTAGGTGATATAACTTATATTAGAGAAATATAAAGCTGATAGGAATGGAGAGAAGGGAATGACTGAATTTGAAAAGTAGATGTTTATAAGAATATATATATATATATTGTTTGTTTGTTTGTTTGTTTGTTTGTTTTTCGAGACAGGGTTTCTCTGTATAGCTCTGGCTGTCCTGGAACTCACTCTGTAGACTAGGCTAGCCTCAAACTCAGAAATCCTCCTGCCTCTGCCTCCCAGGTGCTGGGATTAAAGGCGTGCACCACCACCACCCAGCAATAAGGGTGATATTTCAGGCAAACTAGACTGCCTCTGACTAAGCTTTGCTAGTGTTCTTTTCGATCACTGTACCAGGGCACCTATTGTCCATGGTATGCTAACCAACCCTTAATAATACCTTGGGAACTCATTTTCCCATGTGGTACTAGGGGTGGAATCCAGGGCCTCACAAACTAGACAAACACTCTGTCACTGAGATAGGATCTCAGCTCCATGAACTCATCTTTATGTGCGGATGCCTTGTTCCCACAAAGCTGCCACGTGTCCTTTAAGATGAGAGCTTTGTCTTATCTCTTCCAATACCCTCATTATCATAGTGTCTTATACATAGTGTTTTTATAGATCCAGTTGAAGGACAGCTGGGTATGGCAGTATGGGTCTGTACCGGGAGGCTGAGATGGAATGATCACTGCAACCCAAAAATTTCAGAGCAGACTAGGCAACATAGGAAGGTCCCCATCTTTAGCAAAACGATAATGAATAAAAGCCAGTGACATCCTTGCCACTCAAGAAGTCTTCTATGACATCTTTGCCCCCCCAGAGCCTGACACATACTGGGTAAATGAAGCTTCAGCATGAACGCTGTTTCCCATCTCCTGGACAAGGGCAGGGACAGTTGCTCTTACACCAACCACTCCTTTTCACTATTGCAGAATACTACGAAGACATTAATGTAATTTTCTGATTAGTGGTGTTAAAAACCACTGATAAGGGTGTGGGACCATCTCAGAAATGTGACCTTTGTTCGTAGCTTTAGTAGATTATCTCAACACTAACAATTAATATTATTACTGTTGCAAGAATAGAAATTCATTCTGGTCAAGGAAATTAAGAGACTCAGTCAAACAGTTTCTTGACGATCGCGAGATTGAGAAGATAAATGGCTGAGGATGGCAGCAATGAAAGATCCAAGCATATTTTTCTCTTGCTTCTGGGAGACCAAGACCTGGTTTTTCTGAGTTTATTTTCTCTTAGTAGAAGAGGGCCTCAGTGCTTTTTTTCCCATCTTTGTGTCACTTCCTAAGACTTCGCTGTGGAACATTCTACAACTACCATACCTTCAAGGTTCCTGTTCTCCAGGAGCAATCTTTCCACGGTGGTAGCTTAGCACCTCTTATTTAACTGCAATGGAGCATGACAGTGTTACAGTCAGTAGTGGCAATGACAACTGAAAACACCCACTCTTCTTGGATTTCAGGAAGGCTACCCAGAAGAGGAGATTGTATGGCTAATGATCAAGGCTTGGAATATTGGAATATTTATGTATAGCAAGAACAAGTATGTATGTGCAGAAAGGTGGGCTGGAATGGCATTGGATTTCCTTAACCACCTTGGCTCCCTCAAAACAAGCTATGAAGCAAAGGTAGGAGGGAGAACCGTGCAGTGGGTGGCATAACTTAGAGGGCACAGCAGGCATGCCAGGCTCCCATTAGACACATCCTATCTTGTTTGTCTAGGTAAAGATCTTCACCTTTGAAGAGCTCAGTGCTTCTTTAGCACTTCATGTGGTAGGAGGTTGTGTAGTAATTTCTTAGAGTGAAACCAAACAGGGTGGAGAAGAGGAAATGGGGATACTGAATGGAATCTAATTGCAAGGACTGCCAGGAGTGTACTCTGGAAAGATAGATCACTGTCAGTGCCAATGTGTGTGGGTAAGGGCTGGCCTCTGTGCAAACAGTGGCTGGTCAAATGGCCATTTCTCCAGGGACTACTCTGTTTCAGGCATGTAGACCAATTAGCTGATCAGGGTAGGTTTGGTAAAGAAAAAGCCTTGTTACCAAATAAGAACAAGGAATCTTTTCTGATTTGATTACCTATCTTACTAGAGCTGCCTGTTCCTAAATAAACAGACCTACTATCCTGGGATTCCTCTTCCTCAAGAAAGGACTATTTGTATTCCCAATAGCAACTCAGATCTCAGACCTCAAGGGCCAGACTTCTGTGCCATCACTGTGGATCTGGGAAGCTTTCCCACACTGGTTGTTTGTTTTTTTGTTTTTGTTTTTTGTTTTTTCTTTTTTCTTTTTCTCAAAGTCTGTCTGCTGTTTTCTTTCTCAGGTGAATCTTCTGTATGCCAAGCTCATGGAAATAGTAGATAAAGGGCTGGATTTAAGGTCTGCAGAGATGACTGAACAATTAAGAGCACTCATTGTTCCTCAGGAGGATCAAGGTTCAGTTCCCAGCACTAACAAGGCAGCTCAGAACCATCAGTAACTCGGAGTTCCAGGGGATCTGCGAGTTCCAGGGTCACTACGGGTACCATGATGCATGTGACAAAATTAAAGAGTGATTTCAGTTTTTAGCAAAGAGTCATAATGATTGGAGAAAGTTGTAGAAAGTAGTGGCTCACAGCAATTTGAAGGTGTATATTCATGAGCTGCTAAATATTCCAGTGTTTTTCATATGTTCCCTTCAACTTTAGTTTCTTAAGCCCTGTTTTTATGTTGACTGAAATTTTCTCAAATAAAAGCATTTTGACTTTCATCCCAGTGATCAGCTTATTTCTAGAAGAAAAGTGAATGTTTGAAACAGTCCATGCTAGAGCAAGATGCCCCATATGAATAAAATGGAAAGTCCACGCCTGTCCAACACGTAAATATTTTATTCCCCAAATGCCCAAACTCCATACACAAAACCATAAGCATTGTTGGGAGGGCTTAGTGGTCACTGGCTTTTGAATTTATCAGATTCATGAGATCCTTCTTCGAAATCCTTTAAAATTCATTACCCAGTCTATTAAAACACATCCTGTGCTACATAGTCAGAACCTGTCAGAGAGTGGGGGACTGAGAATGAATCATATCCGATGACTGTTCAAACACACCCTTCTCTTTTGGCTGGTCTAATTGGTAAAAAGCTTTTCCTTATACTCAACAAAAATCTGTTTCCCAGTAATAAGTCTGCTATTTCCATTCCAGGTGCCCTTTAGAGAATCAAAGATAAAAATCATCTTCACCCACCACCCCATCATCCAGCTTTTTCTTCTGTGGGTTCAATATCCTTCAGCCTCTCAGCCATTTCTCCTATGATCTGGCCACCTTCCTTTTTCTTCCAAGAACCAACTCCCACACTCCAGAGAGGCCTGGCCACAGGGTTCAGTATGCTCATTCTGCCTGCACTAACATTAAGTAGTACCACATTGCTCTCCCTCTCCTGGTTGATTTCTATTCTATTTATAACATTTCCAGCCATTGATTTCGAATACTTGCATATATGTAATAAAAGTCATGGATAAGCACAAACACCTGCTGTGCACCCTTCATCCAATGGATATGGCTACATTGCCTTATTGCTGTTTGCTTGCTTTCTCAGTCCCTTTAGATTGTTTCACAGACTCTCTGGGAACAAGTACTCTTCTGCATCAAATTCATAGTGACCTCTCAACTTTTTGTGATCCATGAACCGAAACATCTATGAATCAACCATTTAGCATTATAGGGAGAACATTGAAGGTGCAATTAACACATAGGAATGATTGGAGGAACAATCTAGCAATTCTGGAATTTAAGCATGTCACATGCTGGGCAGCTGACATGAGGACACACCACCATGAACCTGAGAGGAGTTCCTGTATTAACCTCTAATTATGCCATTCACTCACTCAGTTCTATTTATCCACTATGTTTTGGTCACTCTGCTAGTTCTAAAACCTGAGAGAGATTTTGTTATACATAGTCTCAATGATAATATTTAAAATTATGTTTAATATTTTGTTATACATATTCTCAATGATAATATTTAAAGTGAATTTTGTAAGATATGATATATTTGAAAGTAGATTTCACAGTTTCTTCTGTATATGTCAGGGCTTGATATCTGAGTTTAGTCTTAAGTATAAATGCTTCTTATTCATGATGTCTTTGCCAGTATAACTTTCTCAGATTCTTAATAGGCTTCTGAAGGCTTCACTTCAGACTCTTTGCATGCTGATAATTTTAAAAAGAAAAGCACTTTTTAAAAATTCCTAAACTGTAAACAGAATGAACCATGTACAAAGATATAGGGGTACCATTTAGTCAATTTTCCATTGTGACACATATCTAAGAAAATCAACTTAGAAGGAAAAAGATTAATTTTGGCTCACACTTTCAGAGGTTTCATTTCATGGCTGCTGGGTGCTGTTGTCTCAGGGCATGTGGCTAGAATATCATTGTAAGGAGTGCATAGTGGAGCATGAGAAGGAAGAGCTGGAAACAAAACATACTCTGCTGGCTACAAAAGTGCATTTAAAAAAATCCAATCCATATATAACAATAATAGAAACATCAGAATCTGAAAACTAGCACTGATTCAATTCTGTCATTTGTTCCACAGGTCCATTCACAGTGGTTGTCCTGTCCTAATAGTCCTTGAGAAAGTCAAGACCAGAAGCTGCACTTAGTTGTCATGTTCTTTTCATCTCCTGCAAATGACCTTAACATTTCAGAGCACAGACTAATGGCTTTGTAGCATGAACTGAACTTTAGGTCAGATGTTTCCTGCTGATTAGATTCTGTTTACCCACTTCAGACAAGCAGAGCCACAAAAGCAGTGTTCCTGGTCACGTTGCTTTCCATTGCCCACCAGCAAGCACTCAGTGTCAATTTACCCTATTACAGACTTAAAGTTAAGATGGTCTCTGCCAGTTTTCTCCAGTGTAAGGTTAATTGATAAACATTTTGTACTTATTTATTAGTAAGTAATTATGGAGTCCTTGGTGAAAGATAATTTGAGGCTAAGTAAATATCCTGTTCCTCATTAATGTTCACAAGCAAGTTTTAGCATCAATTGATAAGTCTTACCTGAATCCATTTTACTGCAGTGGCTTGCCATTTGTTGAGTTTTCTGTCTCCATTGTTCCCTTTACTAGTTGGCTTTAACAAGATAAGGCATTTTCTGCTTCTCCCCTTTTTATTCCGTCCAGGGTCTTGTCCATGTAAATGCTCTGCCACAGAACTTATCTCCACTTATTTATTCATTAATCCATTCCTCCTTTTAACCTACATTTTACTATACATTAGCAGAGTCTTACTTGTTCAGTGGATAATTCACCATTATCATTATCTGTTCTGTGCTCTTTTGGCATGACTCCATTTTCTATAAGCACTTCTTTACCTGTGGCACAGTGAGATGCTCCAGGCTCATCTCATATATTTCCTGCCCCGATCTTGGAATAAGTGATTTCTTCAAAGAGATCTGGTTCTTTTGGATAGAGAATGGTAATAGGTCCCAAGATCTAGTTCCTATTTAACATTCATTGTTACCTGGGGTGACTCTCTTCAGAGTGAGCAGAGCTAGGAAATAAACATGTGGGAATATGTATACACATGATTCCCAACATGCACGCGCACATGTATAAAACCATGGGATTGTACTGATGCTTCCATTTTCAATCCAGTACTCAGGGTTTTTTGTACTCTTCCTTTACCTCTTGCAGCATTGCCATTTTCCCCACCAACTGCCCTTCTGACTATCCCACTCATCTGCAAAGCTCATTCCAGATCCTCCTGAGTCCACCTTCCAAGTGTTGAAATAACAAGCATGCATTGCCACACTCAGTTTATGGGGTGCTGGGGATTGAACCCAGGGTTTCAGGCATAATAGGAAGCATTCATTCTACCAGCTGAGCTACATTCCCAGCCCCATCCTCCAGGATCTCTTAAGCCCCAATAAGACATTACAATGTGTTTTCCTTACAACTGTAGAGTCCAGTGACTAGCACAGCAGCTGGCACCTCTATAAATACTATTTTTAAAATGAGTAAAATGAAATATCTATGCTTGTTTTTCTATATATACTGACATTGATAAATTATCTACCTATATGTCCAGCTTTTAAAAAGGAATCTAGCCAGGCAGTGGTGGTGTTACACGCCTTTAATCCCATCACTTGGGAGGCAGAGGCAGGAGGATTTCTGAGTTCGAGGCCAGCCTGGTCTAC
>NC_045030.1:101155049-101164266 GCF_008632895.1 Mastomys coucha | reverse complement strand
AAAAAAAAAAGGAATCTAACAAAGTGCTCTCATTTAATGGTCAAAACAACTCTGTCAGATCGGTGATTCCAGACTTGTCTCAGCTCTGCTTCACCCCCTTGTCCTTCTATGGAACATGAAGCTTGGAAAGTTTAAGAAACTTAATTGAACTGTCTTGGTTACTTTTCTGATGCTGGGATAAAATACCCTGACAAAAGCAACTTAAGGGAGAAAGGCTTTGTTCTAGCTTACAGGTCCAGATGGATACAGTCCACTGTGGCAAGAAGACTTGCCACAGGCAGGGAAGGCTGTGATGGCAGAAGCAATAGACTGAATAGTTACATTGAATCTGCTCTTTTCAAAAACAGAGAATAAAGAGGAGGACATAGAGCACTCACTTCTTCCAGGAAGGTTCTACCTTCCAAGGTTCCAAAACCTTTCCAAATCCTCAGGTGGGGACCCAGAGTTCAAATACCTAAGTCTACAGAGGACATTGCACATTCAAACCACAACATGATAACTGGTCAGTGCCACAGATGTGATTTAAAGTCAGATCTAAGCTGGCCTTAGTGGTATAATTGTTATCCTACATACTCTTGATGCTGCAGTAAGAGTAGCACAGGTTCAAGGCCAACCTAGTTAACTTAGTGGAAATCCATCTCAAAAAGCAAAAGGGTTAGGAGATAGTCTGTGGTTTAGCCCTTGCCAAGTATGCACAAGGCCCCAGGTTATATAAGACCCCTACCCACTGCCTTCACATTACCTTTATTTCCTCTGAACTTTCTCAAATCTGCCTTCTTACATTTTAAGACAAAACACTTCGGTACTGACTAGCCTTAAACTCACAAATTCTAGGATGATGTATACAGTCACTCTTCAAGTTTCTACTTCACCAATTATTATGGGTCATTTTTTTTTTAAAATGTGTATTCCAGGCTGGCCTTGAACTCTAGATCCTCCTGCTTCTGCCTCCTTCAGCAAATCCTACCGGCCTGCACCGGTATGGGTCAATTCATTATGTATGGGTATGTAATTAAGTTATGAATAGCAAAGAATCTTCTTGTTGATGTTGTTTTTTCTGATTGGTAATCTTGTCAGGAAAAAAATAATCTTTAAATGTTTTTCAAGTGAATCTTTAAAGTAACTTTGGTTTTGAGTCAGGCTAGCCTCCTTGTAAAGCTGAGGGTGACCTTGTGTTCCCAGCCTCCATCCTCCACATGCTAGGGTTACGGTGTGTGTCACCGTGTCCAACACAGCAGCTCTGGCCCAAGTCTCACAGTTCTACTGTATTTAGTCATGTTAAACCTTGTATGCTCCGCATCCATCAGCAATACACAACATCCATGTCTGCCTATTTCCTGGGTGGTGGTATGTAATGTATTACACCCTATAAGTTCTCTTCCTTTCTCCTTATAACTGCTCTAGCTCTGTAGAGGACTCTGCCTTCACCTTTGTAGACATATTTATATAGTTCAATGCCACCTCACATTCTAAAGGATGGCTGCTTAACATTTCTTTTAATGCCAGATTCCTCTTATAAGTTGTATCCCTCTTAAAACTTAATGGCACCTCATCTTGAACGCTTTGGTTAACATTTCAGCTTTTCTACTGTTAGGTAGAACCAAATGAGGCTGCCATTTTGTAGGTCAAAAGTACTTGAATGTTGGTGATTTTATATAGTAAAATATGTATTTGCTGTGTATTAGAACAAAAACATCTAAAGTTGTATGTTCTATTTGTGTGGCATTTTCTAGATTTTCTTTGGCTTCATGAGTGGTCCCTGAGCGCTGTGCTTGCTGTCATATCATAGATTATCTACAGGCAATTGATTTGAATATCAGAGTACTTTTCTCTTTTCCTCTCTGCTTTCAATTTCAATTTTTCTTTATCATATAATCAAAGCTCATGGAGAGATAATTTCACCAGTTATCACAGAGAGCCTTGTCCTTAGCTAAGAGCCCAGTAATCTAGTATTTTATACCAGTTTATTCTAAAATTCTATCTCTAAATACATCCATCTCCATGTAAAACTGTAACTCAGTGGTATAGCACTTGACTAGGCCCTAGGTTAAATCCCTAGCACTTCAAAAAGACAGCAATTTCATTTTTCATGTATTTTCTTCTATTCCAAAGTACCAGTTTCCTTTCATAAGAAAAGAAAAGAAAACAAGCCAGGTACAGTGTGGCATGTCCTTATGATCTCAACCATTAGGAAGGTAGGGAAGGAAGATCTTTAGTTAGAGCCAGCCTGGGCTACATAGTGAGCCCTTGTCTCTAAACAACAACAGGAAAACCAACTGGTTTTTGCAAGTCCTCAACCCTGCCCCCCCCACACACACAACTTCATAGTCCTTGAAGAGTCTCACCTTTTGTGAGACCATTCATCTCTACAGGAGGGCCACTTGTTTGCCTTGATAGTGTCACACAGCTCCATGGAAAATGATGATGAGAATACATGATCAGTGACAATAGTCATGTAGCAGCCCACATACCTACAACCCCTTTCCCTGCTATTAATCGAGAAGCTACCAATGATTACCCATTCATGCAATTAATGCACTTTTATCCATTCATTCATCTGTTCTTCTAGCCAATAAATGATTGTGGTTTAGACCAAGGTTTTCCCCTCTGTGAGTTTTATGTTCTAATAGCAGAAGAAGGTGGGCTTATGTTTTATTAGATTAGAACCAATACAATATTAGAAATACAAGGGTTGTATGGAAGTATCTAGTCGGGGAAGAACAAGGATTCCAAAGTAGAAGACCAGAACATGCTTTGTGGAGAATATTGAAGTAGGCTTTGAAGATTAGATTTGAGCTTGGCATGGTGGGGCTTGCCTATAGCACTGTATGCAATATCTGCCTCTATGTACTCTGCAGGCTAGGCCATCCTAGGCAACAGGTCAAGGCAAAAAGAAAGAAAACCAAATATGAGATTTGGACATAAGAAATGAGAAGAAGGGGGCTGGTGAGATGGCTCAGTGGGTAAGAGCACCATCTGCTCTTCTGGTAATGAGTTCAAATCCCAGCAACCACATGGTGGCTCACAACCACCCATAATGAAATCTGATGCCCTCTTCTGGTGTCTGAAGATAGCTACAGTGTACTCATTTATAATAATAAATAAATCTTAAAAAAAAAAAGAAATGAGAAGAAGGGTGTTTCCAGAGGAAGCAAACAGTAGAGCAGAGACAGTCTTTCTGTATAAGGCACCATGAATGGCTGATGTGTACTTGCTGTATGGAGGATTCAACAGGGCATGCTGGGTGAGGAAAAGTTAAAAGGTCAGGTGACAGATTCCCATTATCTTTCTAAGGACTTTGCACTGTATCATACAGTCCATTGAAGGATTATGTTTATGACACTCAAGAACAATTTTATTAGAGTTTGAAAGAAAAACACACCAGCAAGCAAACTGTAAATCTTAGCATCTGCCCAGATAAGATTGTAAGAGGCAAGGAAAACCAACCATACCATCTGAGTTATGAGCATGCACATGCCATATGATAGTAGGAAGCTACGTGGCAGAGCGATGGAGCTATGGTGGCTATATCTTGGTTGTCAACTTGACTGCTTCTGGAACCAACTAAAGCACCAGCTGCTAGGACTCCTGTGAGGGATTTTCTTGATCAGATTATTTGTTTTGGTTTGTTTGTTTTTGTTTTTCGAGACAGGGTTTCTCTGTATAGCCTTGGTGGTCCTGGAACTCACTCTAGACCAGGCTGGCCTCGAACTCAGAAATCCTTCTGCCACTGCCTCCCAAGTGCTGGGATTAAAGGTGTGTGCCACCACCGCCCGGTGATAAGATTATTTGAAGTGGGAAAACACACTCTTAATAATAGGTGGCACCTTCTGCTTTCTAAGCCCATGTTCTGGGAACTTACCTGATGTGAAATAAAAAGTAATAGACTAATTTCTTTGGCAAAGGAAATCTCAAGATTGCATGATATCTTAACTATCTGTGGTATGGTATGCTGGCTAGTTTTATGTCAACTTGATACAAGCTATAGAGTCATTTTGGAAAGGGGAACCTCAGTTGAGAAAATGTCCTTACTAGACTGGCCTGTAGGCAAGCCTGTGGTACATTTTCTTCGTTAATGATTGATGGGGGAGGGAACAGCTCATGGTGGATAATGTGTCCCCTGGGCTTGTGGTCATGGGTGCTATAATCAGGCTGAGCAAGCCATGAGAAACAAGCCAGTAAGCAGAGTTCCTCCATGACCTCTGCCTCAGTTCCTGCCTCTAGGATCCTGTCTGGACTTCCTTCCCTGTCTTCCTTCAGTAATGGATTATGATGTGGGAGTGTAAGCAAAAGAAACCCTTTCCTCACTTGCTTATAATCATGATATTTTATCATAGCTATTGAAATTCTAAGAAATAAATTGGTACAAGGTCATAGGGTATTGCTCGGATAGGCATGGCCATGTGTTTTAGTGGCATTTGACCTTTGGGTTGGAAAAAATAAACATTGACTGCTCAGAGCTCAGTGGGCTGTTCTGTGGGAGCTTAAAGAATAAGGATGTTGGGAGACATGCACATGAAGGAGGTTTATGAAGACTATAAGGGCAATTCTATATATTTTAACTAAGAATTTGTGATTCCATATGTAGCAGATATACAGCTCGGTCTTCCTGTGGGTTCCGAACTGGAGCAGCGGCTATCCCAAAAGCTGTTGCCTGTGCTTGGAATATGTTCTTCTAGCTGGGCTCCATTGTCTGGCCTCAGTAGGAGAGGATGTGCCTAGCTTTGCAGAGATTTGTTGTGCCAGGGTGGAGGGAGGATACTCAGGAGGCCCCCACCCACTCAGAGGAGAAGGGGAGGGGGAGAGGGGGTGACTGGGATGGGGGCAGTGAGTGAGGTGTAAGGTGAAATAAATAAATAAGTAAATAAATAAATAAATAAATAAATAAATAAATAAAAGAATTTGTGGTTCTGGTCATGTGGGGCTGAAGAGTCACCTGTCATTAACAAAAGACCAGAGCCACTAAAGTGGAAGCTGGGACAATAGAAATCTTCTGGGAAGTGTTTCCTGGGAAGTGAAACAAACTATGGTCCCGAGAAGTCTGAGGCTGAATCTCATGCTGGCAGCTGAATTTGGTGTCTTAAGAGTCTTAAGGGTTGTGGTGGTGCACGCCTTTAATCCCAGCACTTGAGAGGTGGGGGCAGGTGGATTTCTGAGTTCAAGGCCAGCCTGGTGTACAGAGTGAGTTCCAGGACAGCCAGGGCTACACAGAGAAACCCTGTCTCCAAAAAAACAAAAAACAAAACAACAACAACAACAAAAAATAGACAAAAGAGTCTTCCAGATGTTTTGAAAGCATAAAGGAGGCATGGAGAGCAGCTGAGGATGGATGGACACCATGATATGCAAGGACAGGTCATTGGTGACACCCAGGATCAGTATGGAAGGAAGTTAGAGAGAGACTGAGGCTCTGCACTATGCGGCAGGTTTAGAATCCCCAAAGAGAACCAAGAAGACACTATCGGTGAAGGTATTAGCAATGCTATTACAGCCCCAGTTGCAATGGAGAGTCGGGCATTGTGAAGATGCCATTATGCTAGGACAACAGAAACCATGAAATTAGTGCTGACCTGCAAGACAAGCTATGCATGCTGTGTGCCCAAAGATTATGAGTGAATCTCACATATTGGACACAGGGTTCTTTGCCAGCGTTAGAATTCAGTTTTACTTTGTTCAGATTCCCACTATGCTCTGGTTCTTCTTGGAGTTAAATAACAATGAGACTTATTTTTTCATTTTATAGGACCCACAATTAAGAGACTGAAATATTACAGAGGTTTTAAATATTTTAGAGAGACTTTGGATATTTTTGAGAAAGTTTGGATATTGTAGAATAACTTTGAACTTTGAAAGAAACTTTAGATGTTTTAAACTTTTACAGACTGGGAAATGTTAAAGTTATTTATGTTGCATCAAGATATTAATATTAAATATGCCATCTTGGAGATAAATAAGAAAGAAATGGTTCTAGTTGAATAATGATATGTCTGTGTCAAGTTGACAATGGTTCTGTGTAGTTTTATGTCACCTTGACACAAGCTAGTCATTTTGGGAAAAAGAATCTAAATGAGAAAATGACCCGTCACCAGACTGGCTTGTAGACAAGCCTGTGGTGCATCTTTTTTGATTGGTGGATGATATGGGCCCACCCTCGGGTCGTCCTGAGTGCTGTATGAAAGCAGGTTGAACCAGCCACAAAGAATAAGCCAGTAAACAGCACTCCTCCAATGCTTCTGCTTCAGTTCCTGTCTCCAGGATTCTACCTTGACTTCCTTCCCTGACTTCCATGGATGCTGGACTATAGTGTGGAAGCACAAGCAAACTAAAGCCTTTCCTCCCCAAGTTCTTAGGGTCATAGTGTTTCATCACAGCGACAGACGCCCTAAGGAAGACATTGTGATGATTGAGTTTTCTTATTTGAGGGTACAATGTAAAGAGCAAGTTGGGTAGATGGAAATCAAAAGCATACAGCTTGGACAGAAAAAGACCACTCAGAAGCCTAATGTTACAGCATGTGCTGAGAGAGACTGCTTATCAAGGAGATTTGTGCCACCAAGCCTTGGGACAATGGGAAGGGTGCCCTCAGGTCAAGATTCCCACATAGCTAAGCTTCTAATTTCTGAAATGAAAAGGTCCAGTGAGTTTTCTGCTCCCAGAAAACAGCATACAAACATTACTGCAAATATATCTTAAGGGGTCAGGGTCCATCCCAAGATCCACTCAAACTTGACTGGAGTGCTTTGAATGTGATACCCCGCACCATAGACTTATGTATTTAAACACTTGCTCCCCAAGTGGTAACGAGTTTTGCGTTTTAAAACCCTTAGGAGGTAGAGCTTTGCTGGAGGAAGTACGTCACTGGGGGCAGGTTTTAAGAGCTCGTAGCCCACCCCACTTGGAGTCTGCCTTTTCTCCATGTTTGCAGTTGGTACTGTTCTCCTGCTTCCTGCTCTGGCCACCTGCTGCCTCCCCCATCATCGGGGACACTTCCTCTGAAACCGTGAGCCAAACTAAAATAAACTGTTTCTTCCTTATTCTGCTCATAGCATTGAATCAAAGGAATGGAGAAGTAACTAATATGGGACCTGTTGAGGAAGACTGAGGAAGCCCAAAGGATCAGAAAAAAAACATACTTAGGTTTTGAGAGGCATCCAAAAGAAAGAGTCAGGAAAAGCTGCTCTTTTCTGAGTCAGGACCAACTTAACCACTGAAGGAATTTAAGTCGGGGACTGGTGGAGTCAGAAATGACCCCTAAGAATGTTAACCTAGACAACAGTGGGTAAATTGTAGAAGGGAGAGTGGAGAAGAAGAAAGGTTAGTTTGCAGGCCATTACAGTTACTCGTTGAACCTTCAATAACAGAACTTACCAGTTAGTAAATATATATTTTTGTGGTTGTTTGAAGACTGTAGTTTATACAAGGATAGAGACCACAGGTTGGAGAGTAGCGTCCTCTGAGTATACCAGCCATTACTTCTTCCTGAGAGCAGCTGTGATTATCTGTAAGGCACCCTTGATCATGCCTATCGATGCTTCGTCATAGAAGGCGGTGGGGAGGGTCATTAGACGCTACCTGAGATCCCAGCCACATCTTCCTGCAGCTTCTTGCCAGCTGTGCGCAATCATGCCTCAGCTGCGCGTGGTTTTCTGAGACCTGCGTGTGGTTTTCTGGTCTCAGAAAGTGAGAGAATACACAGTGTGAAAGACTCATATTGAAGGAGGCTAGGTTTCACTTCTACAACCATAGAGAAGTCCTCATTCACACGGGGCTGAGGCTTTTTCATGATGTGTCTGTTTTGAGGTCACCCACGCTCCTTAAGTAGTCCCTCCCTCACCCATGCTTCTATAAGGATGTCAAGCAAACTCATTAGTTTACCAAATTGGACTTTTTTCTTATCTAGGAGAAGTAGGCATTTGTTCATATGTCTCTAGAAAAAGCTCCCCAAACACTTGGTACCTAAAATAGAAACATGACAGAACCAAATAATAATAATAATAATAATAATAATAATAATAATAATAAGTTTGGGAGGGGTGATGTGGCCCCTTCAACAGGTGCTGAGACATATAACTGCAGCGGATCCCTGTAGCAGTAAAGTCCACAGGGGCACCCTGATATGGCTACATTTCCCCATGTGGTACAGGAGGGTGTGCCTTCCTTGCTGTGGTGGTAATTTCATGCCTTCTGCAGTGGATGATAGGACATGCAACCAAAGAGCTACTGAGAGGTGAGCATCCTTGGTTTGAATCCTATGGGGACCATCTCCTCTATTAAGTGTTGGATGTCATGCCGACGTGATAAATGGGATGTCCCCCAAACCACCGATGAACTAGAGAATGTATCAGTCCCTAGAAGGAGCTGTGGTGTCAGTTGCATGGGTAGGTGATAAGACATGCGACTGAGGTGCAGCTATCATCACAGAAAACTTGATCATGTAAGGGGGAAGTTCAAGAAGAAAAAGACCTAGCATCCTCCATGGTGGCCTCTGATTTGTAAGCTGGGAAAAGGAAGGATGACGTGGAGGTGCTGGCTTACTGTGCTTTAGTGTTTGTTTGCTTGAGTCAGGGTCTCATGTGGCCCAGGCTGGCCTTGAACTCCCTAAGTAGCCAAGGGTGGCCTTGAACTTATGTTCTTTATGTCTTCATATTCCTGGTACTAGACTTACAGGCATGCGCCACAGAGCCCAGTATGTAGTACTGTGTATCAAACCCAGGGCTTTGTGCATACTAGGCACTCTACCAGCTGAATTGAAGCTATATTCAGCCCCAGCCCAGCCTTGGCTTGCTGTTTCTTAAAGCTGTCAGGGTGCAAGGAAAGGAGAGCATAAGTTATATCTACGCTAGAGAACCCTTCTTGTGATCTAAAACCTTGGGAACCATGGGAAGAATGGTATAGCAAAAAGGAAGGTTACTGATAAGTGGATATTAGCCCAGAACTTCAGAATACCCATGATACAATTCACAGACCACATGAAGCTCTTAGAAGAGGGAACAAAATACCCATGGAAGGAGTTGCAGAGACAAACCATGGAGCAGAGACTTAAGGAAAGGTCATCTAGAGACTGCTCTACCTGGGAATCCATCCCATATACAGTCACCAAACCCAGACACTATTGTGGATGCCAGCAAGTGTTTGCTGACAGGAGCCTGATATAGGTGTCTCCTGAGAGGCTCTGCTAGTACCTGGCAAATACAGAAGTAGAGGCTCACAGCCATCC
>NC_045030.1:101147437-101154821 GCF_008632895.1 Mastomys coucha | reverse complement strand
GGGGGTTTTTGGAGGGGAAATGAGGAAAGGGGATAACATTTGAAATGTAAATAAAGAAAATATCTAATTAAAAAAAGGAAGAAGGTGAGGTGCACCATAATACAAGCTAGCCCTTAGATCCAACATTTATTATAGCAGAAGGGAAAATCCACGACTCAGCATGCAGACTGGAGTCTTTAAATGGCCCAGTACAAGAAACTATGTTAATCGGGGACACCTACCACTGGGGCTGCTTGAGTTAAGGGAAAATTCTTACAAGTGAATGAAAGAGCCTCTCACAGCCTGGCTTATGAGACTGTCAGACATGGGAACATGTAGGATGACAGTGCTTTGAAAGTAATAGAAACCGAATAATATAACTATGTATCCAAAGCTGCATAACCTCAGGCAGTATGAGGGAAATCAGTCACTGGACTGGTTCATGTGAGCCATTAGGGACACTTGGTTATCACAGGCTGAGGTCTCTATGTAGATCAGTGATGGAAGACAACAGAGGAGTCCGGAGTTACTGAGAGAATGCCAGGGGTGATGTCTGCTGCCATCTGATCCCCAGAGTTAAGAATTTAATTCAATATGGACTTTGGAACTAGTAAGGAACTTGAGTGGCTTTGGCTCTGGCTCATCTCAGTGACTTAGACTGACATATAAATTGGGCCTGTAAAGTGGTAAAATAACACAGAGATGACTCAAAAAGAAAAAAAGGACGAAAAGGTGTCTGTTTGACTTATTTGAAGGCAAGTATAGCAAGATTTGTGTCAAGTTAGCCTTCCCAAGGGGGAAAAATGACAGCCAAATATTGTGCTAGTGAGCTTCTAGAAGGCTTTAAAGCCTAAAAAAAAATAGTTCATAGAAGGCATAAATGAGAAAAACGATACAGGTGCAGATGGTATGTCCCAGGAGTGGGTAGTTATCAGTCCAGAGTACAGTATATACATTTCTCTCCTACAAAAAAAAAATATGCTAGGGCAGAGATTGTTAGCCATCCCAGGCCCCTCTCAGCAGCCAAATATGATTGATGGAGAACTCTGGGTTAGAATAGATTCTTTGAATTTCATGAAGTTGTGCTAGGGAAAGTAGGGGATGAAGATGTCAGAACATACCCCAGATACACCTAGAAGGTGCCCTCATGGGGACAGCCAAGACAGTGAATAAGCCAGGAGGTAACACAACCTCATTCCCTCTGGACCAAGCCGAGCAGCTCGAGTCACCCCTACCAAGCCCATTTGGTCTGGGCGATGTGTGAGTGCCCGCAGCAGCACCACTAGATGATGGAGCAAAATGGACTATGTAGAATGATTGATTATAGAGAGGTACAGAATATAGATTGTAGAATATAAAGATTATAGATTATATAAATAGTACCTACCTCCCATCATGGCACTGATCCAATCTTTGCTCTTTTGATGAAATAACCGACAGGAGTGATGAGATCTTTTTGTGTATTGAACCTTGCTAATATTTTTCTCAAGTACCCATTTTGATGCTGACTCCTAGGTCAACTGATACTTGCTTGGTGCCATGAATATAGGAGGACTTTCAGAGATCCTGCCTAATCGCTATAGAAAGATTTCATTGGATTGATTAGGTATAGTGCTAACCTCTGAGTATTTTGAAGATGTAGAAAATCACCCCAAAGACAGTGTGCCTACATTAGCAAGCATGGAAAATCAGTTCAGATAAGGTGTAAAGGCTAGGCGTGGATGTGATTCTTGGGAGCTTTTGTTTGTGTAAGGCACAGATTATACACAACAGGGTAATTGAGAAAACACTACAATAGTTTGTACCTGTAAATGTTAGAACAGCAGCTAAAGAATGAACAAAAGTAGTCTGTGTTGAGGGGGAAAGATGTTCCCAGAAGCGATAACTAATAATTGAAAAAGCTCTGTGCCAGGAATGGGCTACCACCCTGACTTACTGACCAGGGAAGCCCTAGAATACCACAAAATGATAAAGGCTATTGCTGTTGGTTGTATGCCACAATGCTTTAAGGATCCCCTCTTCCATCGCCAAAAATAGTTTGTGCTTTGGTTGCAGGACATGAAGAAATCAATCTGGAACTGAACTGAAGGTTCCCTCCCAGTTGGCTAGCGTTCACAGTGCTTGAAGGTGCATTATGCATCATCATCTACACTGTAGGCAAAATTGCTAGCTACTACACGGCACATAGTGTTATGGGTGCAACTAGCAACTTTCCCATTGGATTTAAGGCCTGCTCCAAAGGAGGAAAGTTATAACTGGTACTATGAGGTAGAAAAAAACTTGTGGCTAAGGAGGTCATAGGCCCTGGTGGGAATATAACTGTTATTGTTAAATATAATGTTCCTGCCTAGTGCCTCCTAAATATGTGTGTTTGTGCACATAGATTATTGCAGCTATCAGCCTTAATCAAGAACGCTTGTTTTGCAGTGAATAGCTACTATGGAGGCACAATCATTCAAGCCACTCAAGAGTTAAGTGACTGTTGCTGTAGCATAGTAACCCAATGCTCAGCCAAATGGAAGAAAATCGTCATTTATGTCACCCTCTCCAAAGCTCAGGTAACATGCAAGATGTTGAAGCAGAAAGACTCAAAGATCTAGAAGAGGTGGAGTTAGAGCTATAACTACCCCTTATCAAAGCAGCTCACTCATTCCAAGATACCTTCCAGATTGGATCTGTTAGCATTCCCTCCTAAAAGGGGGAGTGGGGATGGCCACTGGAAGCTCACCTAAGCTTCTAGCCACTCCTTCTTATACTTCTCTTGAAAATGTATGCAATCCTCCTGGTCTTTGGAGGCAATAACAGTCTGGTGTAGAAGTAATTCCACCTATGCACCTACAGGGAAGTCATTCATCCTGAGGTGAGACTTGTGGTGTGCTGCTTTGGGACCAGTCATACTCTGGACCTAACCCTCACCCGTATTCTATAAGCCCACCAGAAAGACAAACTGAGCCCCTCTCTAGTTGCAGGACACTGGGGGGACAGGACTCAAAACTGGTTAATCTCACCCAGGATTGCTACCCTGTCACTTTTTTGCTGTTTCTGTAGCCTCATCTCAAACTAAGGACCACCTCATCTCCCCAAAGGCAGGCATATGGGTATTTTTGGACACCTTCATTCCCTAATCTCCCTAGCACAAGCTTTCTCATTTTTCAATCTGTTCTGGAATTTGACCCCACTGCCAGCCAATAGAAACATTCTTCCCTGCTCACAGCCCCATGATCATTTGCACCTTTGCAATTTCCTTTCCTATTAGAGGAAAGCCCCTAGCCTGCCAACAAGTAGTGTTTGGTTGTATGTGTAGTGGTTTGAATCTGCTTGGCCCAGGGAGTGGCACTATTAGAAGGCGTGACATTGTTGGAGGAACTGCATCCCTGTAGGGGTGGGCTATGAGACCCTCCTCCTAACCACGTGGGAGTCAGTCTTCCACTAGCAGCCTTCAGATGAAGATGTAGAACTCTCAGCTCCTCCTGCACCATGCCTGCTTGGATGCTGCCATGCTCCTGCCTTGATAATGGACTGAACCTCTGAACGTGTAAGCCAGCCCCAAGTAAATGCTGTCTTTATAAGAGTTGCCTTGGTCATGGTGTCTGTTCACAGCAGTAAAACCCTAATTAAGACATGGTAACATATCCTGTTCTTCAAGAGCAGTTGTTACAATTTTTATGTCACCTGCCTCATTGGCTTTAAGTGCAAGTTCACAAAACGTAAAGGTTTTGTGAAGGCCTTGGCAAAGCCACACCTTTTAGGATTCTACTGAATCATTTTAGGTATCAGAGTTGGGAGAGCCTTAGTTTTAAATAAGACTAAGGCCTAGAAGGGGCCATTTCAATAGTCATTTACCGGCACCTGTAATATGCAGGGCATGTATCATGGAAGCATACACCAGATAGACCCCAGGCCTTCTGGAAGCATCTTGTCTATTTGGAGAAGTACATGTGGACCAACAGCCAACATGAAAAAAAAAAAAAAAGGGCAAGTCAAGAATCTGCTAGGAGTGTACAAAAGGGGGTTTCTTCTAGAAAACTCAGCGACATTCACATGAATAAGCTTGAAGGTTTTGTAACAGAAGAGATGTGGGTTACAGAGACTTGCTCCTAGGTTAAAACAAAAATCAAGGAACCTACACTGCTTTCAAGAACTATCAGGCAGTAGCATTGCAAGCACAGATGGCCAGTGTAGTGAGGAGTGCTCAGCAAAGCCTGTCCCCTTCCCAATTCTGAATAGACCTGAAGATACTAAAGGCCTCAGTCTGAATATCACTGCCAGACAGGCCGTACCTATGCACTTTTTCTAACAAATCCCCTTCCTGGGCTTTTCCTTCATCGTCTTCTGCCTTACTATAAAATTCTATTTCTTCCTTCTTTCTGCCTGGATCCCAGGCTCCTCCAGACTAGGACTGTCTAGTGTCCTTGTCTTTCTACCACCAAGAGGAAGGGCCTCTTCCATGAGTGCTCTGCAGGCAGCAACCCCGGACATACAGGGTGGAGCAGGGTTAGAGACAAAGAACCCATACTAAGGAGCCATCAATATTCAACATGGCTTAGCTGGAAAATCTACATGATGACCCAAAGAGTCAGATCAGCATTGAGCCTGGGGGTAGGAAAATGTGGTCCATCCAGAGGGACAGGGCCAGAGCTGCTGGCTGGGGGAGCCAGTGGAAGGGGAGGGGTATGCTCAGAGTAAAACGAAGTCCCCTGGGGAAGAGTGAGGACAGGGCCTGGTCAAGTTTCTAGGGTCTTGAAATTTCCTATTGGGGAAGTAAATGCTGGCCTCTGACAAGCTCTCTGTTGTGTTAAAGGATGGCCCTAGTTGAGCATGCGTTGTCACTTGCATGAGGCACAGCAGAGTAAAAAGTGGAATGAGCTGAGCAAGGCCAAGCGGCTGAAGAATGGAAAGAAAGCAAACGGAGCAAGATCCCAGTGGAAGGTGTGAGGTCAGAAAGTCAAGCATGACTGCAGGCAGGGGTCCAGACTGTCCTATCCTCAGGGTTCAGACAGACTGTTGCTCATCCATCCGCCTTACTCTCTGGGGCCACACTTGAGGGCATGTGTGAAAGAGCAGACAGCTCTCTGTGAGAAAAGGCATGTAAACAGGGATAGGACGAGGTCTTGAGCATAGCCAAAGATCAGGCTGCTGGGGTGCCGAGGAGCACAGCTACTGGAGCCAAACGCTGTGCTTGGCTCACCTCTGTCACATATTAGCCAAACAATTACACTGTGCCTCAGTTTCCTTACCTGAAAAACAGTGAGACTAAGACATCTCCTGCATAGCTGTTTTTAGCAACTGATGAAGGAACAAACGTGTGAATGGTGACAAATGACTATGCACGAGAAGAGGTCAATTCCATCTCCCTGTGAGAAGAGTGGCCTTGTGAGAGGCTGCATGAAATGGATGAGACCCTTGTACCAAGTCTTGACATATTAAGGAGCCTTCTAGGTAAACTAAGATGGGCGAGTGGGCCTTGATAGGTACAGAAAGACCATGAGCCAAGATCAGGTTTGGGGTCAGGGGAGTGGTGCTGCTTTTAGAGAAAGCAAATGGCTACAGAGGGGCTGCTGTGGAAGAAAACGGCCAAGATTTGACAGATAGGCCACACACCAAAGAGCAATGGTCCTGCAGGGCTACCTCTCCTGGGGGTGGACAGTGAGGCAGGCAGCACACCTCAGGCCCCTGCTTCTCCCAGGCTGAGTGCTGATGGGCAAGGCAGTCAGAGGGGATGGCTGTACAGAGTAGTTCATGCAGTCTCCTACATATGGAACGACCCACTAGAGGGAATCACTGTGCCCAGTAGTGATGGCTCTGCATATACAAATACTTGAGGTGTCATTGGTGAAGTGCTATCTTCTGACAGAGCATGGGTATCCACCCACCTCTGGGAAGGAATCCAGAAGTGCACGAGCTAGTTTTGCTTTCTCCTGAAGTAATGGAAGCAGAGGCTTTTGAGGAAATTGGAATTTGAGCTTCCAAAGTTATTCACAATGACAATACTATGTCCTGGAGGTGCCAAAGAAATTACTGAATGAATTAAAAAAAAAAAAGTGGAATTGAAGTCATGGAAGCCCAGCTGGAAACCAAGGCAACAGACACAACCTGAGGAGTGGCAAGACTAAGCGGAGACAGGCCATCCATGTGGAGGAAGAGGCCTCCAGGCCTGGGCTCTGTGCAGCACAGTTTACCCTGGAAAGGTGGACGCTGGGAACCCCTGCTCATCTAATTGCTTAGACAGGGCTTAAAACCAGGCAGGCATTGTCCCATCAGAAAAGACTGGTGGCCTTTAGTTATGCCTGTTGTGCTTGAGCCAAGGTCCCTTCTCAGAGTGTCTCAGTCCTCAACCCCACATTCTTCTGTGCCCTTATTAGCATTACCCCTGGCCCCTCAATATCCGCACTCACTTCTGGTAAAGAGTGTACTTCCTGAGCTAATGTCTGAAAGCACTGAGAGTAGGATAAAGTTGATCATTTGTGTTTGTTTGAATATTTCATTTAGTCATAGGCATCACACTGTGGCTACTTTTGAGTTCTTCCTGTTAGAGATGAAGAAATTTAGTCAGGCATGGCTTCAGTCAGCAGCAGACTTGAGAGGACCCCACCTGACTCTTCACAGAGACAAGGCCCTGCTGACAGTCTGGCCCCACACACCAGGGGGCCTGTCTCCCTTTAGGGTTTCCAAGTTACTCCTGTTGTTTTCTTCTGCTGGGGCTTAATTTCCTCCAGCTGTACTTCCTGTAGACAGGACATCAACTGTGAAGACAGTCTCAGCACGGTGCACTTACAAGCCAAGTGAATGTCCTCAGGCCCACAGAGCTCTTTAGGGGTTCCCTTTTATTAGGCATGTGAGAGAATATATGGAGGCAAGCTCTGTGCATACCATGAAACCCCACAAGTGAGAGAGAGAGCAATCATCTTTCCTGGGGCTCAGCCCACACACCTTAGGGGTGGCTCAACCATTCAGGTTTCACTTGTGTGTACCTTAATTATGGCAGCACCACTTCCGGTTTCTTCCCACGAGCTGCCGGCATGACATCAGCCATAGACAGAAATACCTGCTTCAAACCCTTCTCCCACCTCTTGAGGGCCACCAGGAGGATTGGCACCATCTCTGGGCTGGGCCCATCCCACCTCCATGGTAGGAATGGCAGGCAGGCAGCTTTCTCTCTTTCTCTCAGTGCTGTGATGGCAGGCTGGCCCCTGCTTCTCTAACATGCTTCTCTGTTAGGGTAGCATTTTCCACCACACAGAATTGTTAGAAAAGTGTTGGCATTTTGCCACCAAGGACATGGCCCCTACCCAGCTGAGAGTGCTAGGGGCAGCTTCTAGGCCAGGGTAGAAGCCGCAGTATACACTTTTAGCTTAGTTTTAGGAAAGGATCCAGCACCACCCAGGGCCACACCTTTCTCAAGGAC
>NC_045030.1:101134878-101147258 GCF_008632895.1 Mastomys coucha | reverse complement strand
ACCCTCTCACCCCCCCACCCCCGCACTAGGAAACATTGGTCTGAATTCTTCCTGCTGTTGGGCCCCAACCACCCTACTTCAAGAAGGTCTCTGAGCCATTGTTCATTGCAACTATCATTTATTAAAAAATATATGTCTCCTTGGAAGGATCACTGGTAAACCAACTATTATCATGCTTACTTTGAATCTTTGCTTTTCGTCCCTGGGAGGGAGGGCTGAGCATTGTTCACACCTGTCAGTTACCATCAGAGAATCAACACTCCCCGCTCACCCCCCCTCACGAGAGTCACAATCATCTGTCACTTTATCCCTCTTTGCCTTCGATCCAGTGTACTGCCCAAGAGAAAGCTGCTGCCTTTTCTTTCTTCTAACTCTGGGCCCCACGAGTCACAGCCTCATTATGCTGGTAGGATACCTGTGAACAGAGTTCCTGAATGTGGCTGGTAGTGCTTTAAAGTGTCAACACTGCATCATCTGCAATGGTCCTAACCCAGTTGAGGGCCAAGCAATTCTATGTTCTCCCCTGCGTCATCCCTCCAGTGTGGAGGTGAGGGAGGCACGTTGGCTTCAAAGGAGCATAGTGGGGTGGGGTAGGGCCTGGACCACACCTGCTGCCTGCACTGGCTGTGGGAGGAAAACTACCTGGACCAGTCACTGCCATCAGACTCTGGGAAAAAAGCAACAAGATTTCACAGCTCACCAGTAAGCGAGTCTTAGCTCTACAGCTCGAATTTACAGCATTAAAGTCTACTTTCCTCTTGAAGAAACAGTAAGCTACCAGCTGTTGGCGAGGGGGCTGGGGTAGGGCAAATGGAGCAGTTGCAAAATAAAAGAACCCAAATCCAACTTACTACATGGCTGGCCAAGCCTGGTGCTCTTCCACTGTCCCAGCACAGAGCCAGAAGGCAAGCACCTCCCTATGCCTGTCAGTGGCCCCATGAAGGAACCCCTAGCTAAGTCCAGCATGGTAACTCTGAGCCCCAGTTTGTACTCTCTGCCCTCACCAGCCCCTGCTTTCCCTCTGTTGACTGGATGGCCAGGCCTAAGTTACTGCTGTATCCCAGGCCTGGCTCCTTCAGAACCTCACAAGCCTTTAGAACACTGGCAAATAGGATTCTACGCATTCACTTAAATAGTAAAAGTAAAATTTGGAATAATGAAAAGGCTGACACAGTAGCACAACATGGTTTTGGTTTAACAGCAGCTTAAAAATGAACAAAAAGGAAACCTCTCATGCAGACACATCAGGCGGCATAAAACAATAGGCAATTTCATCCGGAGCATCATTAGCCATTCATTCTCTCTTTCTGCACAGGAATGACTGCCCTGCAGGGGCAGCAACTGCTTTTAGTCACGTCTCCAATCTCAAGCTCCCAGCCAAAGCCCCTTCTCCTATGCTGTAGGTTGGCCCCACCTGGAGCAAACCTTAGCTCTGAAGAGAATGACCAAATTCGAGTGCTTTGGTATAGCACTTACTACTGTTGCCAACCCCTTCCCAACCAGTGGAATATAAGATGTCATCTGATTGGAATATGAAAATTAAAGCATTTCTCTAATAACATAGTACCATTGATGGACGTCTCCATAGATTTTCTAGTCCCAATGTATGTGAATATATATATATATTATAGGAGAGTGTATAATATATATATATAATAATTTCTATATATTTTATATAAATTACATATATATATCTATATATAAATAAGATACTTTCTGTAGCCATTACGTTGCACCGTTCAGAGCTGCAAGCCAGCAGTACAGGGTAGAAATGCCCAGGAGCACCTCATCACGTGGGCTGTTTCGCTCACTTCACAAGCTGTGCAGTTGTCCAGAGTCTGTCTTTCCAGTCCTCCTCTCTTCTCTTCGCTTCTGCTGGGTGTTTATGAGAACAACAACTCTGATGGATTTGCACCTGTGCTAGCGCGTGGGAAAGGTCCATGCAGGAATGGGCACGGTCACATGATGAGAGAGATGGCATCATCCCAAAAAAGAAACCAAAACAAAACAACATTTTTTAAAAAAGAACAGGACTAGAAAACTCAATTTTTGACATATCTAAAAAGGGGGACAAGAACAGTAGTCATTTGTTCTCCCCGTGGGGACAGGAATGAAGAGGAAGGAGGGAAGAGGGACTTGATTTCTTCTGTTCACAAGAGAATGGTTGGAAGGGATTCTTCAGAGTTTTTCAGGGGATGGGACCCAAATGTAGTGCCCAGACTGGTCCTCAATGATTTGTTTGATTTTGTTATAAATCTCTTCCAGTGAGTCACCCTGTACAATGGCTAAAGTGAAGAGAGAACAAAATAAAATTACCACTGTGGTCCATAATAGTGACCCCAAGCCCCGGCCATCCTGCCTCTGGTAATAACCCTCCTATGACGTCCCCAGGGTATGATGGATGCTCACAGAAGCATGGGGTCTGGCCTCTTGAGTTATCTGCCTAGGGTTCAGAGCAGAACTAGATAGCTGGCTAGGTGCCCAGAGTCAGTGCCTGTAGTCAGTGAGGCAGTGAGACTAGCAATGCACAGGCAGTGTGTTGACTGGAAAGATGCTTACTGAGTACCCACTGCGTGCCAGACACGGAAGCTCCCATTGCTTTTGCCATGGGCTGGCAGCCTATAATTCTAAAGCGGTTTCACTCAAAGATTTGGAAAATCCCAGTAACCTAGGGGAAGAGCAGAAAGCCACAATTTCTGGCAAGAGGCAGAGCTCCTAGGGGCCATCACATCTGCTGTGTCAGGGGTCGGCCCAGCAAACAAGGACATACATTATGGATGATAAAAGATTCCAAAGACCCATGGTATGTGTGTGAATTCTTTACTTGGCTAACCCAATGTTATGAGTTTGAATTTACTCATTACTAGCCTGCTCACGTACATCTAGTGCTGTACTTTAAAGGGAATCTTCCTCACTTTTCGAACTGACCTTCATGAACTACGTACAAGCCGACTGATCAACAACTTACTAAGAAACCACCAACAAACACAACTGATGGACACCAAAGCATGTGAGGCAAAAACATTCAGGAGGAAGAACAGGGAGGGAAAACACAAAGGAACCTGCAATCTCACAGAAGATGCGAACAGTTTAAACAAAGGAGCCAGCGAAAGCCATGCCTGGGAGTTGCTTGTGCTAGAACCTGGCTAACTGGTGACTTGACAGGAAACCTGAGTGCCTGGGGAAAGGTCTGTGCTCAGTGACTACAAAGCTCCCTGGGCATTTTAGCTCTGTCTATGTCTCCCTGAGCTAGCATCTGGCCTGCCCAGAGGACTCCAGATTCTTACCTGTAAAATATTCTCCAAATTCTTGCTCCAGTTTCATGGCTTTGTCATAGATCTTATTTGCTTGTTCATATGTCTGCCTTCGGTTCATTTCCCTGCCAAAGACACAGAAGCAATCCATTTCCAAGGGAGATCCTATGTCTTAATTAACACAACAAAATGGTCGAGGTTTCCTGAAAATCGGCTAAGCAGCCACCTTAAAGAAGACCATGGCTAACTCCCTCCTCAAAGCCTCCAAGTCTAAAAGCCCAACCAGGAAGGATGAACATGCCTAGGCCCCCAAATAGGAGGAACAGCAGGTACTCAGAGCTGGTTTCAGCCTTTCTCTGCATGCTACCCCTGCCCAGCAAATCGATTTTCTTCCCTCTCCAGGGCCATTAGAGGCCTGTGGATACTTACATAAGTGCTTCAATGGACTTGGGCTTGATGAAAATGGCAATGGGGTAAAGTTGTGCTTGCTGCAGTCTCTTTATAGCGTTGCCGGAGACATCTAAGATGCAGTGCTTGCCCTGAAAAAGTAGACCTGTATCAGCTCATCTAGTCCCTGGCCATAGGTCCCCAAGAAAGACAGTAGCAATCTAAACATCGGCCTTAGAAGACCCCAGAACCATACATCCTCGAGGCCCCGAAAAGTTCCTGGAAGTTTCTTGGTTCTGTGATGGTTCTTTATGATTGTTAAAGAGATCAGGTTAAGGCTCAGAGGCTAAGAGCACTGGCTGCTCTTCCAAAAGATTGGGGTTCAATACCCAGCACCCACATGGCAGTGAACAACTGTCTGTAACTCCAATTACAAGGGATACAACACCCATACACCATCATACATACAGGAAAAATACCAAAGCACATGAAATCAAAATAAATACTTTTTTTAAAGTACCACCTTAGAGATTAGTGAAGCTCTCTGCTATGTCTGTGAGGGTCTTCCCTCAAGGGCAGCCAGACCACCTTCCTCTTTGCTTACCCTCTCTGCAACTGCCCGCACAGACTGGATGCTGGTCCCATAGAGATTATCATTGAACTGGCCCGCCTCAATGAACTTGTTGTCCTGAATATCCTTCTCCATCTGTTCCCGGGAAACCACAAAGTGGTAATCCTGTCCATCTACCTCATTATCACGGCGAGGCCTGGTAGTATCTGAAGGAAGGACAAAGAAGGAAGGAAATGTTGTATGCTCCAAGCCAACTTCATCCCTTCTCACAAGAAGGACACAAGGCTACTTTCAGATGAAGGAGAAAAACATGTGGAAAGATTTGTCCGGCCTATTTCCTCTTCCAAACTCCAGACATTATACACAGGGTCCTTGAGGGTAATATGGACCAAAAAGGTGGGGCTTCCTGAGATATGGCCTGGTAAAGGATGCAGTACTTGGCATTTAAGAAGCCCAAAAAATGATTCCTCAAACCACATGGGGTACAATGACCTGGGTTTAATTGCCAGCACAAGGAAACAAAGACCAAAACAATGATGGGTCTCTCCATTTGTAAAATTAATCCTGACCATCACCACCCAAACTTTAACTCCATAGCATGAGGCAAGCAGCCAAGTTGAATGCCAAACCTACCAATGCCACTTACTCTGGGGGTATCCATTGCTACCTACTTTCTTCCAGGAGGTGCCAAATGGCCCTGAACCTAGACACTTTCGAAAAAGTAGCACTTCCCAGAGTACCAAACCTGGCTCATCTGGGCCTGCCTGGGCTCTTACGTGGCACACAGGATCCAAATTTATGCGGGAACTCAGAGATGAGGTCATCATTGACTCGGTCCTTCATTGGGCCCAAGATGATCACAGGCCTGGCATAGTGAACTGGGGAAGGAGAGCACAAGAAAATGAACAGAGGTCCCACAGGATGACCGGCCCCACCTCCAAAGAAAGAGGCTCTGTGGCCACCACTCAGATAAGGTGAAGCAACTACGGCTATTCTCTGGCTTTTAATTAAAGACAATCTAAAGTCTCAGGCAAGTCTGAAATCAGAAGCCTCTCCATTTCCAACAGACTCAGGAGCAAGTTCCACACAGACCCTAGCAAAGCAGATGCCCAGGGGAGGGTGCACGTCCTTTGCCTGTGCAGCAACAACTGCCTCTGCTGAAACCAGCCTTCCCTTGCTTTCCTCTGCAATCCACCTACCCATTGGAAGGCATCCTAGCAGTGGGCAAAAGTATCACAAGAGGTGTGTGCAGCATGGCATCCTCCCAGTGATGCTAGGGAGGAGCCAAGGGCTGGATGTGCCAGGCCTCCTCTTCCCCTGCCCCCCAAGCTACCCTCTTTACTAAACCCCATGACCGGGAGACTAGCACAAAGGCAAGACTCTCAGAAGGGGGCTTACTTTCTTGTCGTGTCACTGGCTCATATGACAAAATAGCATCCTCTTGTCCTTCTGCAAAA
This sequence comes from Mastomys coucha, assembly GCF_008632895.1. Taxonomy (NCBI): domain Eukaryota; kingdom Metazoa; phylum Chordata; class Mammalia; order Rodentia; family Muridae; genus Mastomys; species Mastomys coucha. The sequence continues at coordinate 101,141,589 of NC_045030.1, read as the reverse complement.
AGGGAAACACGTTAGCACTTTATGATCTGATGACTTTGCACAGCATTCACCACACCCTACGCCCACCACAAAACAATCTCACTTTCTACTGGCAAGAAGGCTAAGGAGCCATTCACCAGCCCTGGGCTGGGCTGTTTTCATTCAGTGAAATATTGCCCAATTATGGGGCTAGGCCCAGAAGTCAAGCCTCCACCAAACAACTACCCCAAGCTCCAGGGAATTACTTCTTATAGGTATAGTTTGGTTATATTCAGTAGCCCCCCCCCCCTATTCTGAGAAAAATCAGAGAAGCTCCAACTGGTTGAAACACACTTGCAGAGTCACTTTACCTGAGTCCAGACCCTTAGGCCCAACCTCCAAAGCTACAGCCTAATGATGCCCCTTTAAAGGTCTATTTATTTACCAACATCACATCTCTAAGAAGCATCTAGGGAACTGGCGCATGCCTGAGTACTTGCTACAGGGCTCCTTCTGAGCCTGAGACTCCTGGGTGGAGTTTTTAAGACTTCTAGTCACTGCAGCTCCTCAAAGGCCAGTGTTCCCAGAGCTTGTGAGATTTGAACTATGCCTTCAATGCTGTGAATCATATGATCTCCCAAGGCATTTGGGGCACTTCCTTTCCTGACTATGTAACCCAGCCAGAAGGTAAGGTGGTCCTAGGAGCCCAGAAAGGCAGATGGAAGGCAGAAGCCATTTTACTTTTGGTCTCTGAGCAAATCCGTCCAGCTGGTAGTCTCAGCAGCCTATATGCCCATGGCAGGGACCTGATCAGTGGCAGTTTATCCTCCCCAGTACCCCCGGGATGGTTTCAAGCCAGGCCCTAGCTAGAGCTGTAGGGCTTATTCTCTCCCTCTAATCTACAAATTCTATCCCACGGGGTGAATGAGCTGACCACAGCATCTCCAGGGGCTCAAAGTATACATGGCTAAAAGGAGCAGCAGCCTCTGAGTGGTGATGGTAGTGGTGGACACTGGAATGGTGATGGCAGGGAGACAAGGGGGAGCTACAGGACATGGGGGGCATGACACACACTTACTGGAACTGCTTTCGCTGTCACTGGTGTTGGATGTCACTCCCTCTGCAAGCCAACAAAAAAGAGACTCCAATTCAGAACACACCACTGAGAGGTCACATGCAGCACAAACTCAAATGCGCCAGGAGTGAGACAGAGAGCTGCCAACCAAGGCAGGCCACAGGAGGACTACCACATCCAGGCCACCAACTGGGAAGCACAGCTCCAATCCTGATGTTCTGGCCACCTCCTCCATGTCCCCAGAGCCCACTCAGTTTGCCAAGTCCCTCCATAGGCACTAAAGCCTTATTTCCTTTCATAGCATTTTCTTCATCTGAATCAAGCCAGCTGATTTGGATGGTTTCCAAATCCTGCCTCAGAACTCATCTCCTAAGGCTAATGGGCAGGAAGAAAATGGATAGGGACGGTCAATGAGAAAAGCTCAGGCATACGCTGTTCACGCAAAGGTACAGAATTGTGTGACGCTCTCCAACTTAGAGGCCCATCACTGAATGGATGTAACAGTCACAAGGAACACTACTCTGAACTTTGGTGTGACCTACAGCCCCCCTTCTACCAATGCTGAGGAGAACTTGGCTTCAGCAGTGAGGGGGATGCACCTCGATCCACCACAAGACACATGTCAAATACACAGAAACAACAAGCCAGTAAGACTATCTGGAAGACAGGCTACTCCTCCCATCACAGACAGTTGGGACCTGCCCTTCTTGGAGTGTGGGTGGAGAAAGCTCAAGCAAAGAGCTGCATTCACAGGAGGCACAGACATGGCAGCCCTCTCAAAGAACAACAGGCAAATGGAAATGAGACACAGACACACCAAACTATGGAGAGATGCTGCTCGTTTCAGCCAGGACCATAATATGCTGTGCACACCTCCCCGAGGACTTGCTGGGTTGTCTGTCACATGTGGCTAGCCCCTGAGTTCCCCCTCAGGACAGGTCCTATGTTGTCCACCTTTATCCTTTATTCAGGGACAATATATGCAGACAGAGCCCATCTGGAAAACTGTACTCTGGATTTGCAATGAGCAAAGATGGCTGCTAAGGAACCTTCACCTGGTTTCTCCAAAATGGAGAAGTCAGTCAGAGCTTTTCTGGGATAAAAATCACTCAGTGGTGTAGCTAGCCCCACCAGGCCAGCTTGGCTTCTTAGAGATGTTCTACAGACAGCTGGCCTTGTGGTAACACCTGAACTCCTGAGACCACTCAGATGTGGCGTTTGTTCACCCTGCCCCTGATTAGAAGAACTAGTAAAGCTGTGGTTCCCAAGCTCAACTTGTTGGCATAGGGTTACCTGGGAGAAGATCCAACCAGCAGGCCTCCTGGTCTCCAGGAAGCTCCACATCAGCGGAGCACTCACCCTGACCATGCACTTAGACCCAACTCACTACTATGAGGCCACTAAGCTTGTATCCTATCACCCAGAGGTGTAGAAAGAATGCAGACAGGAATACTAGACATTTGTTAGAATACCAGTGACCATTTGGAGTCACAGATTTCCTCCTGCCATGGGAAAGGGTCTCCCCTCCCTTACCCTTCCCTTTCACCCATGTCCCCTTACATCCCCACCCCCACCCCATGAGCTCCATTCATGCCACAAATACAGTTAATGGTGTGTAACTTTGACTTACTCAGGTTCTTTGCTCCATAATAATCGTCACTTAACCCAGGGAAGTCCTGATTTCACAGACAACAGGGACAGAGAAGGTGAGGGAAGGGGAGGGAGGGGAGGAAAGGAGAAAACCAGGGAAAAGAGAAAAAACAGAGAAAAACAACGAAGGGAAGGAAGAATACAGAGGTAGTTGAGCATTAGTGATAGGAGTATCCAATGAAGACTTAGAACTACAGTGAGGTGAAGATATCTGCTGAAGAAAGAATAGCCCACGTCAGGTAAGATGTCTGGTGTTATGCTAGTCAGCTTGTGGCCAGAAAGCCTTGGAGTAAACAGGCTTTCTGAGGTAATCTACAGCCCACATACCCATAGCACAAGACAGGCAACACTCCAAGGCTTAAAAGTACCTTCTTTGACCAAATGTATAATTGTAGAGGACAGATCTCTGCTTTGCCCCTGCAACACATCTCCCATTGGTACATGAAAGAGACATGCCTATATGCCAAGTGTGCAGACAGAATTATCATCACCCTGGGAGCTGGCCCCCATACCACTCCTTAGTCTGTCCAAGCCCTTCATAGAAAACTTCCCGGTGGTATCGTGTACAGAACTTCCCTAAGCTTTGTTCTGGAGAACAGGTACCCGAAAGTTGCAACCCTATTGGCCAATGGGCATCCCTAACTGGCTAGGTCATTAAATAGTGACATGTCCTAGGCTGGGCTCCTTGGAGAGGTTCAGGGCTACTCTAGGAAACTGTGGCAGCATTATCTCAGATCTTTGTCTTAGGCTCGCATTGCTCACAAGTCCAATCAACCTCCTCTAGCCCCTATCACTGAGTAAACCTTGGACAATAAGCCCTAGTCTTCATCTTTCTGAAGACACCTCATTCTAGCAGGGTTATCCCGGGAGGCCACAACCCACACACAGCATGATCATAAACCAGGTGAGCCTACTAGGAGCCATTTTCTACCCAAACTAGTCAGTCTCCTGTCAGACCCCATGGCCCTGGATGACAAGATTGCTCCATGAAAGATGGAGGAGTGATTGGTAAATGAGACATTTACAGTTTACAATTTCACAATGACATGAATGAGAAATTACTGTACAAACCTGACCTGGTGTTTAAGATTACTGCCAGAGCAACTTGTTTCTGAGGCATGTGGTAGAGTAAGGGGATTTAGTTGGATTGAATTGGTTCCTAATGCAGCCCAGTGTTGTAGCCTGTTCTACCAAATCAGCTTTGTGTTTCTCAATAAATCTTTATTTAGATAATGCTAAGCAACACTGTGTCCACATCAGTTCATATAAGCAGGAAGGTTTTCTTGTGATAACTGGCTCTGCAGGTGCCCTGACATAATAGGAAGCCTGCTGTGAATCATGTGGGTGTCCTGTTTGCTTATACACATACATGAGCATTCCAGACCTTAGGGATCTGAGGAGGGACAGGCTCTTTTCTTAACATTTATGAATGGAATTAAGGGAAAGAAAATACAAGAGGCGAGAGCCAAGAGAGCAACACTTAGTCCCTTGAACTTGTTCTCTTGAAAAAAACATTTTCTAACCCTGACACTAGCTGAAAACCATTCCTTATCACAATAGCACAGCTCTGTCTCATGCTTCTAACATAGGTGCCTGGGATATCCTCAGAGCCTCCAACACTCCAATCTAAGTGGGGAGCTGGACAAATAAGCCCCAATATCTCCCTGTGCAGGTCAGGTTCTATCCTGACTACAAATAAGGGGAGGGGCAACTAAGGACGAGAAGGCAGGGCTGCAAATTGTCTGCTTGCTCTCTGGACTCTGCTGCTACTTACGTTCCTGTATGCTGTTCTCCTGGGCCATGTTTTCTTTGCTCTTGTAAAATGGAAACTTTCGAGAGAGGCGAAAACTCTTTTTACGTTTCGTTTTGATCGACTGTGAAAGAACATGAAGATGGAGGGGGGGGGGAGGACAGAAGGAGAAAAAAAACAACAATGGATTTTAAAGCATGCAAGAAAAACTAAAATGGAGACAATGATGGGCTAAATAAAAGACCATCTTTCACAAATGGAGTCTATGAGATTAAATGAAAGTTGATGTTAAGAGGAAAATTATGTTTACAGGAAAATGTAGAGATGTTAGATGCTCTACTGAGTCCAGCATCACACTGACCTTCCTACAGAATAAACTGTTGCCTCCTAGATACAGCCCTACAGTGCCACTGATACACAGCCGTCTACTCCATGCCTCTCTTCCCTCTATTGCTCCTCAAGTTCTTTGGCCTTTGCTGCAAAGCTCATAAAAGGAAATGTGTGATGAACTAGTCCCCTTGCCCCGGGCTGTCTAAAGGCAAGCAGATGCTCTGGGGCTGACCTTCTTGGCAAGATGGTATGGTAACAACAGGTTCTGCTCAGGGTCTCCACAGCTCTGGCAGGGTCTGCTACCAGAAGGCAACCAGGAGTGGTTTCATCTTCCCTTCCAAGTCAGCCGGCTCCACCCCTTCCGGAGCCAGACACCCAATAGCAGGGCCACACACTAACTGTTGTGGGCTTTCAGGGCTCCAGCAGCTTGCTACAAAGCAGGCAATTTCCTAGCACGACAGAGCCAGCCCTTGAATAACAGACAGCTTTTCATGCTTCCCAGTTCTCCTGTATTCCAACCCAAACTCCAAGCCTCTCACCCTCTTTACACTCTCGCTGACTGCCTTGGGAGGACAGGGGTCCCCACTTACCCGATTAGACTCAATCATCCCTGTCCTGGCATGGAACTTCACAGTTTTCAATCGAGCTCGCTCTTTCTTTTCAACCCTGTTTGGGAGTCAAGAAGTCTAGTTACTGGCAGCACAAGGTCTCAGGAATGGGCTGTGGCGGGCACAACCACCACACTGGCTCATTCAGTGAGTACCATGTCCCAAGTACTGACTCTATTCCAAAAGGCCTAGCAAGGCATACACAGGGCTCTCAAGTAACTCACAGTATGACAGGCAAGCAAAGACAAACACAAGGACTGGAGTGCTGGAACACTACTGATTCCCAGCACTCAGAAGGCAGAGGCAGTAAGACTGCAGCAAATCTAAGGCCAGTCTAGGCTACAAAGGAAGTTCCAGTCTAGCCTGTGCAACAGAGTGAGACATGGTCTCATAAAACAAATAAAGCAGCCAGAGGGTGGGTGAGGGGGGGAGGGAGGGTGAGATAGGGAGGGATAGAGAGGAAGAGAGAGAGGAGGGGGGGAAGGGGAGAAGAAGAAGAGACAGAGACAGAGAACGAGAACAAGAAGCCAGGAAAAACCATGCTTTAAAACCCTGACAGCTCACCTCTTTTTACTAGGGATCACACCAATCTGTTCACTCTCTCCATGTGGAGTCACCAGCCTTGCTTGCCACCACTCATCATCAGAGGCGTTAATGACGTGCAGAATGTCACCGTAAGAGAAACTGAGTCCCTGGCTTGGTAGGCAGCTGTCACGAGTCCGATCATAATCAAACAGGGCCCTGAAGCAGACATAAAAAGTGAAGAGAGATCATCCTCCTACTCCTGAATTCTGGGAGACTGGCACCCAGATAGGCTATTGAAAGAGAGACAACCTAATAGCACAGCACACAGGAAGAGACTGTGTGAGATGGCACCTCGTTTCAGGCCCCAATTTGTGTGTGTGCAAGTGCACGTGTGTGTTCTTCCACAAATCACATCTCCTGCGAGCTTCCAGACACACAGTAGCAGTCAAAAGTAGGACCTGCTCCACTGCCTACGCTCCACCCTAAAATGCAGAGGATATGAGAGAGGAGGAGATTTAGAAGCAAATGTAAAAGAAAGTTCCAAAGTTGAGGTCCTAGTGAAGCTAGTCTACCATGTACCACCAGAGCTTCCTGCTCAGGGAACAAACTAGCACATCTAAATAAATCTAATCATTTCATCCCTTGGTAACTAAGTGTGTGGAGTCAGCACAAATAGGATACTTCAGTAACATTATTTATGCATATGTATGTGTGTTAAAGCGTATGTGATATGTATGCCGATATCCATAGTGGCCAGAAGAGGACATAGGATCTCCTGCAGCTAATGTTCTTAACTGCTGGGCTACCTCTCCACA
>NC_045030.1:101129299-101134868 GCF_008632895.1 Mastomys coucha | reverse complement strand
GTTGTCCTGAAACTCATTATGTAGACCAAGCTGGTCTCAAACTCACAGGGATTGACTTCCTCTGCTTCTCCAGTGCTGGGATTAAAGGCATGTGCCACCATGCCTGGTTCTCTCATTCTTCTTTAACAGTGCACACAGGCTAGGGGATCCAACACCCAATGCTAAGACTTTACTTTCATCCCAGTTGTCTCACTTAGCAGGAAGCAACAAGTCCAAAACACTGTATCTCCATGTGTACAAGCCCAGATGAAAGACAGGATATAGAAACAGAACCCTCTTGAGAATGGTGTCAAGACAACTTGAAGATGAATATATCCAAGCTCTAACAAAAAGCCCTTTAACTCACAATGCATGCACTCCTAGCAATATGGGCCAGCAGAGGCCAGCAGATAAAGCATTTGGTCAACAAGGTCTTTTCCAAACTCTGTGTAACAGGAGCAATTTGAAATGAATTGATTTCCATGCAACCTAATGCAGGGCAGGCATCTGTCAGCTGTTCTACAAAGACCAACAAGCTTGAGCAACGTAATTCTAACTGATGAGCAATACACAATGGCATTAGGAGTTCCAAAACTGAAGTAGAAGAACAGAATTTGAAGTAGAAGCACAGGTTAGTTTGGAAGTTTTGAGCGGGGAAATAGAAAGAAGCCAAAATGAATCAGGAATGGGATATAGTGACACAGGCTGGTAGTTAAAGCACCAGAGAGGCTAAGGCAGAAGGATCATACATAATATGATGGTTTGAATGAGAATGTCCCCCATAGGCGTATACATTTTAATGCTTGGTTCACTTGAAAGAACTGTTTGGGAAGGATTAGGAAGTGTGGCCTTGTGGGAGGAGGAGTGTCACAGGGGGTGGGCTTTGAGGTTTGCCATTCTCAGCTCTCTTTACTCACTGCTTGATGATCAGATAAGCTCTAGCACCATGCCTCCCTCCCTGCTGCCATGCTCCCCCAACACAATGGCCATGGACTAAGTCTCTGAGACAGTAAGCAAATCCCTAATCAAATGCTTTCTTTTATTAGTTGCCTCTGTCATGGTGTTTTATCACAGTAATAAAAAAGTAACTAAGCCAACTAGTAAGATCCTATCTCAAAAACTGAAACCAAAACTAAAGTCAAACAAAAGAACTGAGGTAGATTTCATAGATAGATAGACAGATAGATAGGTAGGTAGGTAGGTAGGTAGGTAGGTAGGAGAACGTCGAGTTGACTGGGTAGAAATATAAGGTGTGTTTTAGCACCCAAAGAATTAGGCTTGACCTCTTTGGTGACAACAACAGCAAGCAGGGGTCATTGGGGAGAATGAGTTTTCTAGATGCCAAGAATGCAATAATTTGTCATTTTAAAACATCTGAGAGTTTGACTAAAACCTATATGGCATCTACTTCTGAGATAAGTTCAGGCGCGGCACAACACTTAACACACACAGAGCCAAGCCAGCATGAAAGCCACATTAGGACCGTACTGTTCACTTTGTTTTGTAACCACAGCATGTGTTCCCTTTACAATTTCCAAAAATGTAAGTCGATTAATGGAGAAATTGAGAAACAGCTCCACTAAGTACAGGCTTGAGCCTTTTACTTCAGGAGAGGCTCTAAGCACCCTGGCAAAGTCAAAAGGTTATAGAACTCCAAATTCCCATTGAAAAGTAGCACCTGTTCCATTTGGCTTTTGTTTGACAGCTTTATGAATGACTGGACAAGGCTATATCAAAGAAAGGGATGGACAATGCTTGTAAGCTCTGACTGTTAAGGACATGCAAACATGATTATCTCAGTTCTAATTTCTGAACTAATATGTGCAGTAATGAACTCAAATGGATGCATTGGATCAATGGATGCATTGAGAATTTCCCTTTCTATCAATCAGGGTTGCCAATAGGAAGAGAACTCAGTAGAGCACTGGGGCCTTAAAGTTCACTCTGTCCGCTTTGCTGTCTAAAAGAGGAAATTTCTTAGACATGCTTGAAGCTTCTTTCTAGCTCTAGCACTTAACAAGTCGGGGTCTTTCCTTTAACAATTCCTTCCTTTGTCCTGATTTTGGTCTGTTTTCAAAACCCATGATATGGGTTTGTCTCCAAATCTACTCCCCTTTTCCTGCAGAAATTCTGACATGCTAAGAACTAGAAGATATCCTCCAAATGAAGGCCAGACCTAGAAGGACACAGGACATCATTCGGCACTGTATGGTAGGCAACCATCAGACCAGGGCCCTTAAATGTCAAAAGCATTCATAATGCTAGGTCCAGGGAACTTGACCCTACCTTCTGACCTCCACAGGTACCAGGCACATACATGTGCATATACATACATGCAGGCACACACATAAGCTTTAAAAATCTAAACAGTGAACCTCTAACATGGTTGCTGGAAGAGAGGGGGTCATCTTCTTCATTGATAAGTTTCTCAAGCTCCAGTAAAGAATTCCATTCGTGTTCAGGCAATTAGCCATAATTAACCTCAGTGGGCCATACACAAAAGAAACAAGAAAGAGTAATGGGAGAGAAATTGACCAAAATTCAGGCTTCCCTCAACACACACTTATGAAATTGTCAAAAAAAAATTAAAAGAAAAGGAATTGTGGCCTTCTGTCAATGACAGTTGGCCAAGCAGCCTAGAGTCCTAATAAAGGGACAGGCCTCAGACTTTTATTCTAAGCACCTCCTTCCTCCAAGCCTCTCACAGTTCCTCCCTCTCCACCTTTAGCCTAAGGGAATTAAGGTAGACAACAGCTCTTTTAAAGCCAAACTGAATCACTGTCCCAGAATTGAAGTTTACCATATGCAAGGTCCAAATGGCACAGAACCATTTCAACCTCTGATTCAAAGAGACAGTAGGAAGGAAAAAAGAAAGCCAAACCTTTGTCCTCACACACTTAAAAAAAAAGGACATAATAAAAAGATCTGCAGGGTGTGTGTGTGTGTGTGTGTGTGTGTGTGTGTGTGTGTGTGTGTGTACAAGCTTACAGGTGTGTTGGAAGACTAAGAGTTCAAGAAACCCCCTTTTCTTCTGAATTGTAGTAGAATTTTTAACTTCTTCCTCAATTATTATTGTTGTTGTTGGCCATGAAATTGTGGAAATCAGAGAACAACTGTGTGGAGTTGGTTATCTGCCTTAACCTTCAGGTAGGATCCAGCCAATCAAAGTCAGGTCTTCAGGATTTCAGATTCCATGGGAAGCACCTTTACTCACTGAGCCATCTTGTTGGCCCACTAACAAGAACTTTATGAAGTTAGGGTTAAATTAAGAGCCAGTGAAGTCACTGAGAACCTCCACTGCTGTTCCATCAGCACAAGGCAGGATAGACCCAGGAGTGCCCAGGTTCATGTTCCAGACTGATCTTCAGCATTGAAGGCCACTACCTGCTCCTCTAAGGAGACAATGTTTCCAAAGGTCTTGGGAGCTATATCGTTTAAGAGGTGACTTTTCAAATAGCTTCAAAGAGATAAACTTGTGAGGGTTGCATATAAAAGATCCAAAGAAGTCATGAGCACCTTGCACAGCAACTGTGGCACCCTAAACTTAACAAGCAAGGAACTACAAGGAAAATGCAACTTCCCCGGGGGTGGGGGTGGGGAACTGGTAAGGCAGGTTTCCCAACACAGAACAAACAAGAACAGTTTAGTACTAATGGCCTAGAAGGAAAGGGGCTGCTTCCACAGAACTCATGTAGAATGGTGCTGACCTCCTACATGCCACCTGTCTTGCCCCCTGTACAAATCCTCCATGGTCCAACCCAAGTTCTCCTGCTTTGTGATACTGCACGCCCCAAATTTCCTTTATAATCTATTCCAGACATTTGGTAGCAGCCTTCCTTTATAATTTCTATCTACTGCAATTTAATTCTTGCATGATTATTTTTGAGTTTTCATAGCAGATCACCAGGGAAGCCCTTCTCAGTGCTTGTAGAGGATGGATGAGCCCAGGCTATCCCACAGAACACTCTCACATTACTATTCCTCAGTGTTCTGCTGTGTTTCCCTTCCATTAAAGCTGGGGTCTGGAGTATCACTAAAGTGTTAAAGGGAGCATATAATTTGAAGACTGAACAGCCAATCTATTGCCTGGTTGGCCTAATATGAGCACAGGAAACTATAAAGTAGCAGTTACGCTTCAGCTCTTGACTTTAGTAGAAAATTAGAGTTTCCAGCAGCTGCCCAAGAACAACTTAAACTTCTAAAGCCAAATTTTCAGGGGACACTGAGTGTGGCTCATAAGGGTAGCACACCAAATGTGGCTACCAGAGTCAAGTATCTTAATGTACCTTCAAAAAAGGAGCAGGTCGGTGACTTCATCTCTAGTCTATTTAAATGTGCCAGGCCCTAAAGGGCAACCATGAATTTTAAGAAACATTCAAGGACCAACAACCCATAATAAGAGACCATGCAGGGCTCACAGGTCCTGCAGATGCTAAGAAGAACCGAATGATTACTGGCACTACTGCTTGGAAGCAGGCAGTTCCAGCAGCCACTGGTGGCACCAATGATTCCCATACATTTACTGGTGCTTTTAACATAAGCCTGGGTGTGCAGTTCAGTTCGTCAGTAGAGTGCTTGCTAGTACATGTGAGGCTTTAGATTTGACCCCTAACCCTGCAAAAATAAATAACATTGTCACCACCTTCCAATTCTGTCAGACAGAGAAGCCTGCCAATATTTTGTTTTTAGCATCTTCATCCCCTACTGGAGCTTAATGAATAAATCAAGCTGAGCTTCAAAGAACACCACCCTGGGCAAAGTGTCCTGTTGTTGACGGAAGAAGCACGCTCCAGTCTTTTTTGATGACCAAACCAATATACTAACATTGTTTCACTGAACCAAAACTACAGATGCCTCAACAGGATTTCCATTGTGGAGTGGGAAGAAGACTGGGAGATGGCCAGCCAGAAGACCAAAATTCCTAAACTGCCAGGATGTTGTCCTGAGGCTGCAAAGAATGCAGTCAGATGAGTCTGCACAGACATTCAAAAGCTACTTTCACAATTGAGCCTCTTGATAAAACGTTTAGAGTCCTAGGTCATTCATTCATTCATTCATTCATAAAATCAAAGTCAGGTCTAGAATTTGAACCTACTCAGCAGCTTTATCTTGCCTTCACATGCAAATGGCCTAAATCAAACATCTAGCACAGGGAGCCAGCAGCAACAGAGGTGATTTCCGTGGTCCAGTCCAGTAAACACCACAGTAGCAGAGCAAAAGCCCTAGGCTGGGTACACATAAAAAGGCTCTCTGTTCATGACACTCACCCAATAAAAGATGGTTCTATTGTAGTAAAGAGAGGAAAAGGCTTTCTCCTTCAGTTCCTGGTGGTTTTAAAGCTGACTGCCAGTGTCCAAACACTGGCATCTTTCCTTCTTCCCCCTGCTCCCCTCTTGAAAACTCCTATAACCCCCATGTTCAGAACGGTTGCAGCATCTTAGAGTTCCACCTGGTACAGTGCAGTGTAGCTGGGAGAGGGGGTTACCTCCTTCAATATAGCTTTGCTCCTTCAATATACCCATGTAAAAAAGGAGATAGATCCTTGTGACAGGAAGGCAAGGGAGGGCAGAAGGGAGAGGAAGGGCAGGGG
>NC_045030.1:101123913-101127492 GCF_008632895.1 Mastomys coucha | reverse complement strand
ATGTACCATTATTTAAAGGGTTTTAAAAAACATTTAAAGAGAATAATAAAGGTCATGGCGCATGGGTAACCTTGGGTTCCCTATAAGCTGAAGATGCCCGCACTCTACTAAAAGCTTCAGAGCACAACAGGCCGGGAATACTGCTTTAGCTCTAACTCTGCAATGCCCAGGCTCTTGTATAACCCCTTTAGTGACAAAAAAAAAAAAAAAAAAAAAAAAAAAAAAAAAAATCAAGTATCTTCTCTCAAGAGCCAGCCAGTCCATTCCATTTCAGACTTTTTATTCTGAGCTCTTTCATCCTTCCATTGAACTGAAATAGGCCTTGGGTGACAGAACAAATCTAATCCCTTTGCACATGACAAGGTAAGGAAATTAACTTAAGGAACACTAAGAGGAGGGAAGGAGTCCAGTTTGAATATGCCCTGTCAGAGGCATGAGGTGAGCAACTTTATGTTCTGCACATGTCCATCAAGTTGTTGACAGGCAAGTTTGAGGCTGTCATTTATACAACAATATGATGTAAAGCTCTGAAAAGTGATGGTATTGCCATCTCGGGCCCAGAGCTAAGGAGGTGCTTAGGGACAGTTAGTAAGGCAGACGGATCCTTTAAAGCAGCAAGCAAATGCCTTGTAGAAATACAGGTGATGAGGAGGTCAGACCGGCCTGGAAGAACCAGTGAAGCAGACGTTGAATATGGCGGCCATAAGGTCACTGCTGATCCCTGCCAAAGGCTCCTCTGGAGCCTTCTTGGACTGCTCAGGAATCACGTCACTGGGTTGAAAAGTTGGTGCTCCCAACATATGAAGCCACTGAAGAAGTGACTGGAAGAAGTGGCAGTGGGGAGTATGTGACTCCAAAATTTCCCAGCCTGGATGTCAGGAGGCTAGGCTTCTGCAAATGATAGTCCTCTGTTCATATTTCTAGGGCTCAACATGGCCTGCCGCCCAAGACAGTGTTTTCTGGACACTAAAAACAGTGAAGAATTTTGTTCTTGAGGGTGGGGACACGGCTCAGTCAGAAAAGTACTCGCTGTGCAAACATAAGGACCTGAGTTCAATCCCTAGCACCTGCACAAAAATCCTGGGCATGATGGTACATGCCTGCTTGCAAGCCTAGTACTGGGGAAGCAGAGGCAAGGAGAAATCCCGGGCTCACAGGCAGTCCACCTAGCCTTCACACCCCGCCCCCCCCACAAGCATATGCATGCACATACACACACAGGTATGCAGGCATAGAGTTGTTGAGTGCAACATGCACAAAAAAAGAACCCCATTTTCCTCTATTAATGCCTGCATTTGCCCAGTTTCACTAAAGGACTTGTTCTACAGTCAGACTAGTCTCTCAGGAAACTTGTGTTTCCTGCCACAGAATTCAGAGAAAGAGAGGAGGTAACAGTTTAGGGAACTATTAGTATCAATGGATTACTTTTTCCCTTTTTAAGAATATAAGAAACAAGTTGAAACTAGTTGTGCAGGCCTGTACTCCCTACTACTCAAAGAACTGAAGGAAGAGGATCATAAATTCAAAAACTGGCTCGGGCTACAGAGAGCAGGCCAAGGGGTTAACCCAGAAAAGGGCTCCCGCTCCCAGCACTTCACCATAAAACACCCTGATTGCCTGATTGATCACAAACAGTTCCTATTCTAAACCTTATCTACTTTCTTGGAGGACAAAGTTATTGAGCCAAGGTTAGGAGCAGATTATATAAAACTAATTCACTAGAAAGAGAGTCATGGCCTTTCCCTTCCTTCCCTCGCTTCCCAGAGACCAGGTGAGTAGATACCTTGCCTGAGCCACAGAACGGTGTTCCACATCAAGAGCCAGTGCCCGGTTCCTCTACCCAGGCAGGGACAGCACTAGCAGGGGCTAGGCGGAGAGGAGAGATCTAAAAATAAAGCTCTCTGAAGGAACTGTCTTGCCTAAAGAGAGCTTCCCACGCACACTGAAGTGCCACATCTGCGGGGGCTGGAAGCATGGAACGGAACAATCCTGACCAAGTCGCATAAATATTACCCACTTTGAGGGGTGACAGCACATGACGACAGAGACCCCCACATCAGAGACCCACTGTCCATGTTGTAGATCCTGAGCAAGAGCTTTAGTGACCCTCAACAGGCCTTTCTTCTCCAGGAAGGGGACTGGAAAGATGGCTGGGCCTAGCCAAGCCTCTCTCTTCTCCTGTGCTGCCAGCAGGAGGTGAAAGCAGCAAGCATTCTCCACAAAGAGCAGAGTGCAGGGTTCACTTTAGAAAAGAACTCTAAGGAGTCTAGTGGGCCTCAGATGCACAGAATGCTCCCTAGGCTGACTCCCTGTGTAGCAGGGTCACTGACAACCAACTGTGGAAAAAGAAAAGCGAGCACGTGAGAGCTGCAATTAGCATTGACATCAGTTAGCTACCGTCATTTCACACCCCAAGGACACAGTAATTGTCACGTTACCAGGCAACTGGCCTCTCCTTCCCGCCTCCAGCAAATATCAGAGGCCACCATAAAATGTTCAACCAGTTAAATAAGCCTGGGAAGACTACTGGCTCTGGGGAGTAACCTTCCCATAAGGCGCTGACCTTAGAGTATTGGTGAGCAGCCTGTTGGTGCTCAAGAGCATGGCAGGAAGAAGGAAACTACCCCTAATTCTGAGAAAAGTTCAGTGTTCTCTTATCAGTCTGCTAACTGAAGGTTTTATACCTTGACCCTTCAAGGGTCAAAGGCTCAGACTTTGACAATGCCACTACCTACCTTTCAGCAATAAGCTGTCCCTGCCTTTCCCTTCTTAGGGTGCATACGCCATCATGTTCTATGAATCACATGCCTCCGGTGAAGAGAGGGGGACAGAAACCTAACAAAACATCTAAAATGCAGTAACCTGCCAGCTCTTTGGTCTCGTAAGAGGCCCTGTACCAGGACACTGTGATAACTGAATATCCTCAGACACAAATCCTCATGTCTATCATGCATATGTGAAAGGAGATGCTAACTTTTCCCCTCAAAGCACAGATTGCAAGTACCATACTTTAAATTTGCAAGTGTTCTTTGAATGCTGACTAGCAACAATCGCCTCAGAGTCCTACAATGAGAGCAAACGGAACATTTCCCGGACTGAGTCATCTGTGAGTGGAAAGGAAGAAGGCAGTTCACAAAAGGGAGGAGATACTGACCATAAAGTCCACACCGTGAGCACATGGTCCAAGGTGTTGGTTTAGTGCAGGGAGTACACAATCCCCACCCTTAGTCAAGAGCAGCTAGGCCTGGTGCTCAGAGGGGTGGCTTACCTGACATACAAGGACCTCTTTTCACTGGTGCGGAGAGACCCAGACCCAGAACTCATGCTGCTGTTCATCATTTGTTCCCGCAAGTCATGGATCTTGGATTCAAAGCGACTGTACTCTGTCAGGGAGACAAGGGGAAAAAGCATGAACCCAAGGAGCTCAGGTGGCCAGCACACCTGCGGCCCAAAAGCCAGGACACTGGGCTTCAAAGCAACGGGGAGATGGAATCTTTGCTTTGATAAGCAGAGTCCCTCCCCCAAGTTGAGAAAGACAGACCAACCCTCCCCACCAAGAAGGGAAAAAAAGCGCCTAGA
>NC_045030.1:101123047-101123656 GCF_008632895.1 Mastomys coucha | reverse complement strand
TAAAAAGAAACAAGCTGCAACCATTTGTCCAGCATTAAATCTAGAGCTCTCCTTACACAACATTTTCAGGTCTATAATTGCTTTGTAAAATGGTACTGGGAGGCACACACTACAGAAATGTCAGGGAAAAAAAAAGGCAGACTTCAGTGACAAGCTGACTTTAAAGGCAGTCAAAATTTGTACTGAAGGTTGAAGGTTGAGCAATTGCTTAAAAAAAAAAAAGCTTCCAGGGGAAATTTTTCACAAAAGCATTTTTAGGCACCATAGAGGGGGTTGGCAAGAAGCAACCCCACCTAGTCAGTGTGACTCTGTGGGAGAAAGCACAACACCTGCTCCAACACCTGCCCTCCCCCTCCGCTCCCTCAGCTCCCTGGGCAAAGCAACCTGACCTTCAGCTGGGTGAAAAGGGAAATGTGCAGGCGCCAAGGTGAGGAAGACGGGGTGGAGCTAAAAAGTCACTGTGGTATCAATGGAGCCAACTGGTTAAATTCGCATGTTCTTTCATTCATCACGCACTGCGTGTTAGTGAGATTTGTCCTCATTACTTACCCCTGTCCCTACAATCCTGGAGGAAGCAGTTGATTCACTGACTCACCTATTAAATGGTGG
>NC_045030.1:101108352-101122742 GCF_008632895.1 Mastomys coucha | reverse complement strand
AACACATTAATATAAATAAGCTGTCCTAATCGAAATGGAAAGGGTGGTGACTGATTTGTCATAGAAGCCTTGGGCTGCTCAGAGGGACAGGATACTTGCCTCACCCCAGGGCTTGGCCTCTAACCCCTGAATCAGGGATCATTTCTTGCTCCTTCCTTCCAGGCCCTCCCTTCTAGCTCCCTCACTCAGGGAAGAACCATGCAGGCAAGAGATCTGACCAGACAGTACTTCCTTGGTGATGATGAATCCAAGAACTATACACAGAACCTGGACTGAGTCTAGCACAGTGGCTCATACCAGTAACCACAGCACCCAGAAGACTTGGGCAGGAGAGTCATAAATTCCAGGCCAGCCTGCAATACAGTCCAAGACCCTGCCTTACTAAAACAGCACAATCCCCAAACTCAGAACAACAAAGAATGATATCCAATCTATCTGCAAGTGTTTCGCTCTTGTCTATGCATTGCCTTCTTTGGAGGTGACCCTGCCCATTGAACTCTAACAGAGCAGCAGCAGTCCACAGCGGTTGCTTAGCAACTATGTTTCTCAAAAACAAAACAAAACAAAAAGAAACCCAAAATCCTTTAAAAACAGCCACCAAGCCACCATTTCCTCAAAACTCATAATCCAAGGTTGATAATTCTGAGCCAGGGGACCCAATTAAACTAAGAAAGGGAAGGGGAGCAAAGTTGCTGCTTTGAGGAATCTGTTATTGGTTTTCAAGTTCCTTGGACTGCGTTATTCATTTTTCTTATTCAGATGAAACACTGCCCCCCAAGAGTTTCACTCCTTATCAGTTTCTGGCTTCTAGCTGGATACTTATCTACTGACCACTAGACACAAAGTACCCTGTGCTAAAAAATTGTTGAGGAAAACTCTGTCCATATGGAAGCATCTGTTATCAAACTAATAAAGCAAATGATTCATTTAACTGATGGCCACCAGCTTCACAGAGGATTTCTAAAAGTAATAAAGAAGTATTGTGGGGCTGGAGAGATGGCTCAGTGGTTAAGAGCACTGGCTGCTCTTGCAGAGGACCCCAGTTCAGTTCGCAGCACACATATGGCAGCTCACAAGTGTCCATAACTGCAGTTCCAGGAGAGTTGATACTTTAGTTCCAGGGGTTAACTGCTGGGAGCAACTGAGGTTGCTCAACGTTTTAGGACGTTAATAACCCCCACTGATTACATAGTTAATAGATTCACAGTGCTAGGGAAGGAACAGAGGCCCAGACAAGCCCCTTTACCAGTAAGCTGCATCCTGGACTGGTTAACACACTTTATATAGAACAAAGACAAAGTCATTCCAACAATAATGTATGTGGCATGGACTTAAGACAGTGACTCTTAATATTATTAAACATTTCCCCAAGACAAAAGCTTCACTTATAAAACAGCTAAATTCTAAGACTTCCCAAGACTGTTCCTTCCCTTCCACTTACCAATAGAGCAGCCATTATTTGGAGGGCATCTCTTAGGCCCAAGTCACTGCGTAGGAAGCTACTTGACCAGTCTTCCTTCTGAGAGAGCCCCACTTCAAATAGGCTACTTTCCAGAAGCACCACATATTACTAAAATCTCAAGTCTATTAAACTGCACTTTATTCATTTTCCCATTCAGATAAATGCAACCATTTGTGACCCACAAAGATATCCATGATGAGTCATACCCTGCTTCCTCCTTCCCTTTTACCAATGCTAATCCCACAGGGAGAAAGAAGCCAGAGGTGCACAAGTAGAAGCCAGTACAGAAAGAGGATTTTTAAGGATCAGAGTGTGCCTTAAGATCATAATTCTTGGAAGCCCCCCTACCCTGCCCCTGATACACTATATCATTAGCCATTGAATGGAGCAGAGGCCAGAAATCTGTCTTCAAAATGCATTAAGTAACTGTGATGCCCCATCAACTTGCAACCCGCTGGTCTGGACCTAGAGAAGTCAGTTTGGTTTTGAGTAATGGCAAGGCAATGATCCTGCAGAAAGTTTGGAAAGGAAGGCAGGACAAGCAGGATGGCATGCTCCCCCCAAGAGTTTGATAATTCAATCCCAAATCCACAAAAAGGACAACAGTGGGATTTTTTTTAGCTTTCTGAGTCCCCATCCTGCTTTGTCTGTTACATATATGTGCTTCTTCACCTCCAATAAATGCCTTTTATTTGTAAAAATTTGCAGTACTGGTGCTCAAACCCAGGGCTTCATGCATGCTTGGCAGGCCCTCTACCACTGAGCCACATGCCCAGCCCCTGACTTTCAAAAACTGTTTCCAGTTTCTACTTTAGAAATTTCTATCTTGTTTCCTCCTTCCACTATTAAGAAACAATCGCTGTCAGCATTTTTCATATGTGTCTTTCCAGGCTTTCCTCCATACATATCCATGCATTCACAGCTCAGAAAGATTCACACACATACTTGTTCCTATTCTCTGATGACAAAAAAAAAAAAAAAAAAAAAAACCATTCACATCAGCGACACAAATAAAGACCACATACATATCGATGGCCAAATAGTATTGCATATTAGAGAGGACATAATGTTTCTTATTCAGTCAAATCCTGGTCAATGTATATTTAAATTGTTTGCTCATTGAGATGGGGCTCTTGCTATATATAGCAAGGATATAGCCCTATAACCTAGCCAGGATAACCTAGTGTTCACTTGCTATATATATATAGCCCAGTGGGATTATAGGTGTGCACCAACACATGCAGCCTACATTTTTTTAAATGTTCAATCAATGCTTCATTGTATAATTGTATGAATCTGCCTGAAGCATAGATTTCTACATGTGAAAGTGCAGAGTCAAATGCACAATCAATGCACGCTCGAATCATCACATGGCCGAGGGAGGACACAATCCAGTGGTAGCACACTTGCCTACCATGCATGTAACCCTGAGTTTTATCTCAGCATTGCAAAATTTTGATTGTACCTACTGTCTGAAACCCTGACATTCTGAAACTATTCTGACTGTAGAAATAAAATGATATTTGGAAGCTTCCAGAAGCTTTTTGGTTTCTGTAGAAGTAGAGGCAAAATTTACTTTTGAGGACAGACTGATCTTTTGCTTGGGAAACCTTTTGTTTGGGGACTAGACTTTAATGAGCCTTTCAGCTATGCAAAAGTGAAGCCAAGATTTTACTCTGGAACAGACAACCACTTCCTGGCCTTTTGGTTGAGATGAAGTATGCGAAAGGATAAGAAAGGAGATGTAATGTTCTCTGCACAGTAATGCCAAGGGCTGCTCTACTAGTGAGTGTAGTACTCTAGCATTCGGGCCCAGGTCACAGGCCTCCCTCTCCTTCCAGGTACTGTTAAGTCCTTTTCAGCTACTACCTATCAGATGGTCTATCTGCCTTTATATGTATCTAGGACTAGCTTTGACCACCCACTGTACCTTCTCCTACATGAAACCCAAGCCTTTCTTTCCTTACACTCAAATGTCCCCTTACTATGACTGAAACTCCACTTTTCTGTGCTCAAGTTCTGATCTTTCTTCTTGATCACATCATGTCCTCACTCCATCTCTCGCTTTCTGTCGATTTAACTTCATTTTCTCTTGACTATTTTAGTTTCTGTAAAAGACCAGTCTCTGTTGCCCAGGACTACTGAAAATCCTGGCCTCAAAAGATCCTCCAGCCCCAACCTCCTGAATAACTGGAACTACAAGTATGTGCTATGACACCAGTGTCATAATGTGTTATCTCTGCCCCCCAGCCATGACTTAGGTCACATTGCCTCTGCTGTGACTTAGGTCACACTGTGTCATCTCTTTTCCTCTGGGCCACTACTCTATGGTGGTAACTGGTCTTTAGAGCCTTATTTGGCCACCATAAAACTACAGTTTCTAGACTTTCCCATCCCATCCAAGTATGTACAATCACAACAACTAAAGAATCTTACCTTAATACCTGAAGTAAACATTCAAGGACTGTTCTACCATTCCTGCATATTATCTACCTGTTTCTCATTCCACAAATGCTCTTGAACTCCCTGGTCTGGGACCCTTGAACACAATTCATTCACATCTGTTATGCCCTGCTCCTGCATTGATTTTCACTGCCCGAAGCCAAACATTCTTTGTGCCCTTCAACAGCATTCCTTCATCACTGTACATGTTTTATCCATTCATGTACTTATTCAGGTATTTACCAAGTGTCTACTGCACACCAGTCACTGTATTAGCTGTAGAGAACATACCAGTAATCAAAACAGTCTCTATAAATTTCAATCATATCAACAAACAACTACTTAATTACAATTTCAATTACAACCTTTAAAACTGCAATGACTAAACAGTAGAGGGAGATTCAGACAGAATAAGCCAATCTACTTGGGGAGATAGATTTCAACAAAGTTCTCCCTGGGAGAAGTGACATTTAAGTCCATAGGAAGGAGGGGGTGGAGGAAAGAGAAGGAGGAAGAGAGGAAAGAGGAGTAGGGAGAGAGAATATGAACTTTCTAACTTTGAGGTCCCACAAACTGCTGAGTAGAGAAGGCAAGGCTGAATCGTAGCTAGCTCATGTTCTGAATGAATCAACAGCTACCCAAAAAGCTCATCAGTTCTTATGGAAGTGCATCCGTTCAGATCTCAGACTCACACAGTTCTCATTTTCCATTGCTGAGCTGCCCCCAAGGCTTTAAGGAATCACCAATTGTGAAAAATTACAGAGCACTGGTGGAAATAAAATTACAAGCTCCACAGAGAGGCACAGATTCTGATGAGTGTAAATTGTTTTAGCCTTCTAATGTTGCCTTTGGAGTATGAACCTTTGGGATTGTGTGAATTACAAGCACCTATGGAAATGTTACAGCTCTTCATGTCTCCAGAATAAATGGATGGAGGTAAAGAAGTCAATCAAGGTATGTATTAGCAAGCCAGACATGGTAGCATACACCTGTAATCCTACACTCAGGAGGTCAAGATACAGGACTGCCTCAATGTCAGACTAGCCTGGGCTACACTGTGAGTTCCAGGCCAGCCTGGGCTACAATGATACATGTCCCAAAACAACAGCAACAAGAAACCTCTAAGTAGAGCATACATGAATTGCCAAAAAGTACATAACACTATGATTTCAAGAAAAATCAATAAGGTTCATGAGGAATCAAACCTAGCATAGTCTAATTTAATTTACTTAACAAATTTAAACATCTACAAATAACCTCAAACTCTTTGCATTAAAAAAAAAACAAAATATATAAATTGCAAAAATATATCTCAAGGGTGTATAAGCCAGCAGAAGTGACAAACAGCTTCCATATGGACAAATATGGCTTAAGGAAAAATAGTTACAGCTCTGCCCTTAGAACAATGACTGGAAATTATGACTAACCCTAAACAGAAACCTGTTCTAGTCCCTGAACTGTCACAATGTACTTCCTCAGAGACACACACTCAGCCAAGGCTCTGGAGAGCATAGTGAAGGATGCTGAGAATAAAACAGAAAACAAGATGTACTCTGTAAGCATGCTAAAAAAATTCCAGTTTTCCCTACAGACTGTGTGCAGTTTTGTTGGTGTTGGTGGTGTTAGTGTTGGTGAGTTCGTGAGTATGTGTGTGTGTATATGTCTGTCTGTCTCCCCAAGAGGTGAGGATGTAGGAAGAGCTGGCTGTTTAGGTGAAAGTGTTATGCTCACTAAAAGCTTTATTATACTCGGCCACCTGGTCTGAAATGAGTACAAAAGCACCTTGCTTTCACATCCATCAAGTAGTCAGTTGGGGAAAAGCTTCAAACAGGGCCAACTCCCTACTTCAAAGGAAATTTCACATAGCATGCCTCAATGAAAGATTACTAAGTGTTTAGCTCCCTTAACCCACAAGTCAAAGTATATGGAAAGGTCACCCAAGGCAGGTCTTCTCTTGCAGAAAATCTGAGAACAAAGGCAGAATTCTACCTTTACTGTGTGCTCTCAGTACCAAATAGACATTCTCAGAACAATGTTCTACACTTAATGGTGGTGCTACCTCATAATGACCAAAAATACACACAGCTTAGGATGAAGCTTGCCAATGTAAGTTAATATAACCAATTTCTATATTTTACCAGGTCAACAATCCAGATGCAAATGCTCTTCACAGTAATACTCCCCCAACCCCCCAAAATCACAAACTCGCCAACAATCTTTACTGTAGTATCATCTGAATCTCTTTTAGGTCAAATTTCTGTAAAAGGAAACCAGAGAAAAGGGGAACCTAGAGAAAGACCACTCTCCTCTAGTTTATAGTTCCTAAGATATCTGTGGTTGCTTTCAAGCAATCTCTTTGTAAAATAATCAATAGTCCAAGGTAAACCACGACAGAAGAGAGTAAGAAACCCCAAAATCCAAATTATGAGAGTATAAAATAATTTTGCTCATAATAAAGGTAAGACTTCAAGTCAATGGCTTTAAATATAAAACAAAAACATTAAGTAACCACAAAAAACACAGTTGAGTATTTATTTTCTCTCAGAATAGGAAAGGACCTTCTAGATCTCTCAATAAAGACCAAAAGCATGATTGGGAAACACTGAACGATTACTGATTTGTAATCCCTCTCGCATAGGGAGTTGAAGCAGGATAGTTGAGTTCAAACCCTGCCCAGTCTACACAGCAATACCCTGTCTCAAACAGAAAGGGCCAGGAGTGTAGCTCAGCAGTAAAGAGTTTGCCTAGCTCATGTGAGGCCTTGGGATTTGATTCTCTCCACTGAAATAATTAATGAACAACAAAGAAGCAAATTACAAAAGCCTTTGCAATATATCTAACAAAGAACTAGTAGTTTACCTATATTAAACCTTCAATAGTTGAACGTGCCACAACAGGGAATGAAGAAAGGGCCTAAACAGGCACTTGGGGAGGGGGGCAAGAGATGATACCCACATGGGTGGCTGTACAACCTATAAATCCTAGCATTCAGGAGACTCAGAAGGTCAAGATTGAGGCCTGCCTAGACTACATGAGGAATTCCACTTGTCTCAAAAAGACATAACCACAATCACAGGGCAACAACAACCAATAAACAGACACAAATGTTCAATTCTATTATCTCCTTTTGTTTGTTCCATCCAGTGCTGGGGACCAGACCCAGGGCCTTATACTTGATAGGGAAGTGACCTCCCACTTTAACCGCAGCCCTTGGTTTTGAGTCATAATCCAGTTATGTAGCTCAGGGCAGCCTTGGACCTCCAGAGTGATAGGTTGACAGGCTTGTTCCATCACACCTGGCTCAATTTTATTACCAACAAAAAATATCCATCAGATAGAGTTATGTATCAAATGTGTGGAGGATCTCTAATAAAGTACACCAGGTACACATAGAGGCTAGGAAGTTAGAACAAACATTAGAAGGAAGGGAAGGTGTGTGAGGGGGAACCTTAAAGCCAGGGATGAGAGATTATAAAACCCAAGTGATAGGAAAGTGGAAAGGAGACTGCCAGGGGTGAAAGGTGTGGTAGGAGACGGGGTGGGAAGTGGGTAATCAATACTAAGGATTATGTAAAAGCCATAAGGAACCTATTATTTTATAAGTTTATTAAAATACAATTTAAAAAATACTTAGAATGGAGGTATCCTGCACTGCACAGGGAGATGTTTCTCCCAGAAGCCCCAGGTTATTTTTTTTGTTTTGTACTCCTGCCTAGCAACTCACTAACTAGACCAGGATGGTCTCTAACTCAGAGAGAGATTCAGGTACTTCTGCCTCTCAAGTGTTTATAGGAACTATCTTGATGTGTTTTGTTTGTTTGTCAACTTGACATAAGCTAGTCATTTGAGAGACGGGAACCTCAATGGAGAAAATATCTCCAAAAGACTGGCCTGTAGGCAAGCCTGTAGGGCATTTTCTTAATTAATGATTGATGCGGGAGGACTCACCAATTGTGGGTGGTGCTAGCCCTGGGCAGATGGTCCTGGAGTGTAAATGAAAGCAAACTGGTGGCTCGAGCCATTGCTCGGTGGCTAAGAGCACTGACTGCTCTTAGGTTCAATCCCCAGCCCACGCTTCAGCATCTGACAACCATTTGTTACTGCAGTAAAAGGAGGAACCTGCCTGATGCCCCCTTCTGCCCCTTTGGAGATTCTTACACAAAATATAAATATAAAAGAAAGGTAGTGGTGGTGGAAGCCATTAATCCCAGCACTTGGGAGGCAGAGGCAGGCGGATTTCTGAGTTCAGGGCCAGTTTGATCTATAGAGTGAGTTCCAGGACAGCAAAGGATACACAGAGAAATTGTGTGTGTGTGTGTGTGTGTGTGTGTGTGTGTGTGTGTATGTATACCCATATATATGCATACACACACACATATGTACACATATGCTTATACATATGAATGAAAGCAGGCCTAACAAACCATCAAGAGTTTTTCTCCATGGCCTCTGATTCAAGTTCCTGCCACCAGGTTCCTGCCCTGAGTTCCCTTAGTGATAGAGTGTGATCAGTGAGTTGTAAGATGAAATAAACCCTTTTTTCCTCAAGTTGTATTTAGCCATGGTCGTTATCACATAAATAGAAACCAAACCTAGAAGCCATAGATTATTAAAGAAAACCCTAGTGGGAGATGTGGGCTAACACCCTGTAAGTTGTTGGTCAGAGAGGCCCCTGAGGCCCCCAAAGCAATACAGGTTGGTGGCCTTGTTGGTTACCCACCAGAACTGGATGGTAAGATCCTACTGCTGAAGATACCACACACTGTAGTCACGGGACATGGGTAAATTATGCTGGAGCTGAGCTGATAGCTTCTTCCTAGCTGGCTAGTGTGCATAGTGCTAGAAAGTGCTACCCAGGCTGCTACAAGAGAGGTTAGGAACAATCCCAACCTAGCTGTGAATCCTGTGCGCTACAATAAGGACTAGCTTGGCAAGATGTACCTGTTAGTGCAATAATGGCATGAATACTGTGGGGTAGTTAACACTTTGCCCAATCCACATGAGGAATCCATGATTAGTACTGTCACCCTGGTCAAGAGCTGGTGGCTGGAGAGATCACAGGCCCTATCTTTTTTTTTTTTTTTTTCCTGGATGAACACGTGTTCAAACAGCCTTTGGAGCACTCATGTTTATGTCATGTTTATGTTAAGTCAGTGCTGTTCTCAGCTTTCGTCAGAAAGCTTCTTACTGCACTGGATGGTGGTTAATGAAGAGACTCATAAGTGATAGAAGTGCTGAGAGTAACGGATGTTAAAGTTCAGCCCTAAATGCGACAGCACCATAACCCATTTCCAAGGCTTGGGTATATCAAGATGGGGTGAAAAGAATGGAAGAGTTGGGGACTGGAGAGGTATGCTGCAAAAAAAAAGGCATGACCACTTCACACACAAACTCACTGCAACTCTGCTTATCTACATAAGACCGGCACAAGATTGGGGAGAACCGACAACTTTTCATCCTGGAAGGGGGAAGGGCTCATGAAGCCCCAGTCCCACAAGGAGCTATTGCCAATTAACGGTGGCACAGGAAAGGGGTGTCACTTTCTTTAATGTTGTAGTGATTGATGATAAGTTGCCCATGCTCCAGTAAATAACCTCCCACCCATGTTCACGCAAGGAACTCTAATTAAACTCAGTGGGGGCCCACAAGCAAAAGGACATGAAAGGGTTCAGCAGGGGAGGGAAGGGGAGGGAAAGAGTGCAAGGAGGTGGCAAAGGTTGAGATTCATTCTATGCATGTAGAAAACTGCCAAAAGAATGAAAATAAATAAAATTACTCCACATTAGTGAGAAGTTTTTTGGTGGGGGGAGGGGATCTTATACTGCCTGCAGAGGTAAAAGCTAATTTGGAAAAAAATGTATCAAAAGCATTAAACATGTTCATATCCTTTAAATGAATAATTCCATTTGAAGGAACATATTCTCAGGAAATAATTATAGATTCAAAGAAACCTTGTACAAGGATATTCATTAAGGCATTTTTAAAAGAACAAAATCTTGGGGGAAAAAACTAAATATCCATAGCCACTAACAGAAGAATGGTTACCTGAATTATGGCACACACATGAGGGACTATTTGTTAACTACTTCAAATATTTTTTTCAAATAATATATAATGACCTAAGAAAATATTCATGATGTAGTTTAAAATAATGGAAAATAATATAAAAACTGCCTCAATCTAATAATCCCATTTTTTAAAGGTACAGATGCATTGCATGATATATAAAATATAAATATATATGGTTTGAAAAGAAATATACAAAGATGTACATGCACTAGTCAGTTGATTGGAACTTTTTGACTTTGTATTTTCTAAATATGCAATTATATGTAAATCTATTTTTGTTTTGTTTGGTTTGGTTTGGTTTTTCGAGACAGGATTTCTCCATATAGCCCTGGCTGTCCTGGATCTCACTCTGTAGACCAGGCTGGCCTTGAACTCAGAAATCTGCCTGCCTCTGCCTCCCACGTGCTGGGATTCAAGGCATGCGCCACCACCACCTGGC
This sequence comes from Mastomys coucha, assembly GCF_008632895.1. Classification (NCBI taxonomy): domain Eukaryota; kingdom Metazoa; phylum Chordata; class Mammalia; order Rodentia; family Muridae; genus Mastomys; species Mastomys coucha. The sequence goes on along the minus strand of NC_045030.1, from coordinate 101,112,330 downwards.
ATAAATCTAATATTTTTATATCCAGGAATAAAACTTAAGGGATCTGAGTAAGGAGACACACTGAACAGGCTAACAGTATACCAGGGCAAAGCCAGGGTGTACTTGCACTAGAAATTTCAGTCTACATTGCTCCTAACTTAGTTACTAGATGCAAACAAATCCACATGAACACATAAGCGCTATAACCCAGGCTAAGTTTAGTGCCTTACTGAAATCTACATCCGCCACAGCCACACTTTCCTGACCCACAATGCAGTAACCCTGCCCACTGAGAGAATGTGAGCAAGCTGCCCTGTCTGACTCTAGTGCTTATCGCTTCCTTCTTCAGGGAAGTTATAAAACATTAGAAAATCCAGTTTGGAATTTAACCCCACATTTACAAAATTCTTTCCCTTTTTTTAAATCCAAATCCTTAAAGTACATATTTATACAAAACATGTTATCTTCATTTTTTTATCTAACAAAATATTTCATAACTCAATTTTGTCAAACAGAAAATTCAAAAAAATCTCTGGGGCCTTTGCTTTTAGAGGAGCTATGAATTCAGTGAAAAGTGAGCAGAAGCCTTTCTCAAGAGGATAAAAGCCTCCTCGGGAGAGCAGGGAGGAAGGGACCTTTGTTAAAGCAGAGCAGTTATTAGGTCAAGACCATGCCATTTCATAAGTTCAAACAAAAGTTCATAAATTGAACTTCATCACTTCCACTTATCTAACACAGAATTTTAGCTAGAAAATATATCACAAAACATTTTATATAATCTCATTTTAGACATTAGGAAACTGAGTTTAAGAGTTAAGAATTTTTACTCATTTAGAGAAAACTCAGAAGTAGATCTCAGAAGCTTGGCTTCTCTGATATATAGAACACATGACCTCTATATCATGTATGTAAGAGTCTAATGTTTATATATATATTGTGCTAATAGATATGTATGTGTGGGTGTACATGTGTGTGTGCATGTATCTTACAAGAGTAGCAAAACCAGTAGTTTTAATTTCAGTGACAGTGGCAGTCCCAAATTATTCTCCTCCTGTTCCTCTGTTTAAAGCAACTGAACATTTACCACGTTGTAGAACATACTAGTGTTGTTTTATCTTTTAAAAAAAGTCACTGTCAATATCAAGGTCAAGATTTCAACACCTAACACAACAGACAGAAAAAGAAGCCATCAAACTCTATAATTACATTAAGAAATACTCATTCTTATTACTCCATATCATTGTAATCATTCCACCTAGCAGGAAGATCTGATATTTTACAAAGAGCAAGTTCCTAAGATTTTGATTCACACCACCTAGCAAGGACAAGAAAGCACCTGTCTAGCTAGGTTCAAAACACAGTGCCAAATTTCACTCCAATGTCCTTGGGCTACAGAAACCCAGAATATGGAAAAGCCCAACACAAACACACATGCAGCTTCAGGGGACAAAACTGTAGGGAAGGAGAGCTCACCTTCCCTTCTAAGTTTACAAAACTGGGTGGGCCTAAAAGGGTGTAGTCACTTTAAGAAGTCTGGCAGTGCCTCAAAAATGTGGTTACCTTCTGACCCACAGCAATCTTACTTCTAGGTGTAAATACAAGAGAGCTGAAAACATCTGTTCACAGGAAACCTTCTTCAGGAATGTTCGTAACAGCAGTATTCACAACAGTAAAAAAGCGAAAAGAACACAAATGCCCATCAACCCAAGAACAGATAAACAAAATGGACTCTAACCGTAGGCTGAACTAGTATCCCACCGTGAAACAGTGAGGAACAGACACATGTCACAACATGGCTGAACCTTGAAGAGGTTACATTAAGAGAAGCTGGGCACCAGGGGCCACACATATTGCAAAGTTTACATGAAGTGCATGCAAAGCATTAGAAGGTGCCTAGGGCTGTGAGGTGGGAAAGAGCCTGGGGGAAACACGACTGACTGCTAATAAGTCAAGGCTTCTGGGAGTGATGAAAGTATTTTAACATTGACTTTAATAAAAACTGAAAATTACAGAAAGAGCTGAACTGTATATTTTAAATGGACATGCTCATACCATGGCATGTGAATTATATTTCAATAACCTGATTCCAAAAAAGGTGGACCCTATTATTTTTATCAGATCAGCATTTCTAGCTAAAGCATCTTCACTGGAGCACACTCAGCTGATAGATAAGACCGAGAGCTAGTGACCCTCTGGTTCCTTCTAATCACTGCAGCAATAGCATGCCTGGCCCTAGTTATTCTCAAGTTAATTTGTACACAGGATGAGAACCAAATCAAAGCAAAATTGAACAATAAATAATAAGCCCTTAAAATATGCTCAACATTACTATTGGGGAATGCAAATCAAGACCACAAGGAGATAGCACTTCACACCCAGCAGGATGGTGACTACCGAAAGGACTGAGTTTTGGGGAGGATGCAGAGATGGTGCAGGCCCAGTGGAGAGCAGCCTGGACAGTCCTCTAAGGGGAATGGTAATGAGATTTGATCCAGAGACTATATCCAAGAAATGTGTAAGCTTATGTCCACCGAAAGATTGCACATAGACGTTCATGGAGTATTATTTATAACAGTTCAAAAACTACACACACACACACAGAGACAGAGAGAGAGAGAGAGAGAGAGAGAGACAGACAGACAGACAGACAGAGAGACAAAGAGAGAGACACAGAGAGAGAGAGAAATGTTATTTATCCATAAAAGGAAAAGAAGTACCACTACATACTACAACATAAATTAACCTTGATCGTGTGCTAAATGAAAGAAGCCAGTCTCAAAAGGCCACATACCATGTAATTTTGCTTACATGAAAAATTCAAAATAAACAATAACTTCATAAGCATCAGAAAGGCGATTTGTGGTTGCCTAGGGCTTAGAGGGATAAGAAGTTTAGGGATGATGGTTAAGCTATTAAACTCCATTTATGTGTAGCCTTGAATTAATTGTTGCCATAAAAATGAATGACAGGGTTGGGGTGTCACTTAGTGGCACAGCCCCTGGTTAATAAGGCCCCGGATACCATCCCCAGTACTCAAAAGGAAAGACCCAACTCCAGTTAAAGAAATGAGAAATGCCTACTTACACCATTACTATTCTAAACCTGCCTGGTCACATTCGATATTCGATTGAACAAAGCAACTCCCCCTCCCCAACAAAACTATTCCCCGTGGGAACTCACTTTTCTTCTGTAAGAGAGACTCCCACATGCTTCCAGAAATCTCTACCCCACCACTAGTTCTTTTGGTGTGGGCCTGTATGATCACCAGGACAGAAAACCTGAAATAAACAAGGTGTAGTAGCTACACCTTTAATCCCACCAGGCTTTGGGAAGGCAGAAGCAAGATCTGGTCTGCCAACCAACATGATTGACACAGCAAGTTCCAGGCCAACCAAAGCCAGGTAATGAGACCTTATCTCAAAAACAACACAACATAAACACACAGAGACAAAAAAGGAAAAAAAAAAGTACAGGCCAGGCAGTGGTGGTGCACCCCTTTAGTCCCAGCACAGGGAGGGAGAGGCAGGAGAATCTCTGTGAGTTTGAGGCTAGCCTAGTTTACAGTAGAGAGGTCTAGGACAGCTAGGGTTACAGAGAAACCCTGTTTGGAACCCCTCCCCCAAAGTATGTAGAAGCCCAGAGATTAAATGGCATCCACGCCCTACTTGGACAAGGGAGATACATTAGGAAGCAAGTGTCCTAACCCTATCACTCACCCAAAGCTTATCCCTCTCTTTGTCTATTAAAAAGAGAAAATCCCCCATTCCTCCTCTCACTAGAGCCCTAGGTCTTCCGCTCCCATCAATTTGCCTCTCATGATCAATTTATGTAAATGAAATCAAGCAATATGTCTGGTTTATTTTTGCTTGTGTTGTTTTAGTTTGTTTTTTAAGACGGGGTCTCACTATGTAGCCCTGGATGTTCTGGAACTCACTATGTAAACTGGGCTGTCCTGGGACCCCAGATCTGCCTACCTCTGGAGTGTTTGGAGTGTTGGTG
>NC_045030.1:101105780-101108342 GCF_008632895.1 Mastomys coucha | reverse complement strand
GGTTTTATGGTAGTACAAAAACTTCGGTCTAATTTAGAATGTATTTTGTTTACCCATTCTAGGCTCGATGGACATTTAGGTTCTTTCCATCTTTTCACTCTGAGGATTCATCTTCATTCGTCCTTGCCTTAGCCTTGCTCTAGGAATGCAGGAGTTTCGAAACTTTCTTTGCAGTTTAATCTCTGCCCTCGTGAGAGATCATACTGATAGGGTAGCAATGTTTACATCCTTCATTCCTAAATATGGGGAAATGTTATAAAAAAAAACAACCCCTTTGGAACTTTCATGCTATCAGCCTTGATCCCTAGCCCTTCCAGGGTTTCTGTGGAGGGATTTCTGTGATGAACACATTAGGCACCTTAAAATGGAAAAAGAATTCTCTCACTTAGCACACTTGTACCCTATGTGGACTTACATTCCAGTAAAAACCAAAAACCAAAAGCAAAAACCAAACCGAACCAAAAACAAAATTTCACATGGGATCAGTCCCCAGTTGGGCTACTTTAAATGATCCATTTCTGGCTCAATTATTGACTTGGAGATCAGGTTTATACTCTAAAAACAAAAGGTCTTTCCACAAAAACACTAGGTCAGTTGAAAAGCAGGGGCTGGAAGAGAGTAAGCAGGTGAAGGTGGAGATCTCAAACTGGTGTAATGCCAAGGCCATCTCTACTTTGCTGCTGCAGTTCCATGGGCCAGTGAGAAATAAGACCCATTTCAAAATAATCTGCAAGAATGCTTTTGCCTCATGCCAGTTGTTTAAATTTTCTATTTTAAAGAGACTTTTAGCTAACAGGTAGGATTTTTGGTATCCACAACAGTTTGGAGCAATCAGAACTGAAACTTTAAATTTCTTTCACTGTGATATTTTGTCATTTAGCACTTCTATTTCTATTTAATATTTCCACAACTTCATCATGAAAACACTTTGTAAAGCACCTGTGCTAGGCACAATACAAAGCTCAAATAGAAAGACCCAATTTTTATACCTCATTATCCACACTAAGCAAGCCACATATACCAAAAATTTCTTTTTAGGAGCATGTCTAAGTTGCTACCCAGCCCCCAGTACCCCCCTCCAACTGCATGCTCAAGGGAGAGACAGTCAGAAGCAGCTGCCTTAAGCCTATCACCTTCCCAATGCTTGTCCCTCTTTATGTATTCCAAGGAGATGGAGGATCATGAAAATGTTCTAAATTTATCTGTGGCAACACAGGCACAACTCTGTGTCACTGAACTATAGACCTACATGTGGGAAGTGAATGCTATTATGACTTATATCTCATTTAAAACATTTTAAGAGGCAGGAAAAAAAGTTCTTATCCTGACTGTTCTAATTAGTCAAAGCTATTTTTAAGCTCTCATGCTAAATATGATGTAGTCAAAGGGGGTGCACTGGAATGGTGCTTCTGCAGTCTCACTCCATCCACTGCTTACTTCCCCTCATTCCCTCCCTAGTCCCCTACTTGTTATTTCTTTCTAGTTATCTTTCCACTCTAAACTAGTCTTAGGTCTCAGTTGTTACAACCACTGTATGTGTCTCCCCACCCCCCATGGACCTCATCAGCAACTTTCCTCACGTGACCTCAGGCCAGTTGAGTTCTAGCTCCCCCGGTGGTTGTTCCAGTCTGCACAGCAGGGGTGGAGAGTGTGATCAGACCCTCCTCCCGTGCTCACATTCTATGAGAAAATCCAAATAATGAACAGTTGCTTAGCCAACAACATTCGAAGTCTCTGCCACTTTGGCCAACAGATGAACTTATTTATTTATTTATTTTTTAAAGATTTATTTATTTATTATATGTAAGCACACTGTAGCTGTCTTCAGACATACCAGATGAGGGCATCAGATCTCATTATGGGTGGTTGTGAGCCACCATGTGGTTGCTGGGATTTGAACTCATGACCTTCACGAAGAGCAGTCGGTGCTGAGCCATCTCACCAGCCCCCATTGACTGCAGATGAACTTATTTATTCAACCTTGCAAACAGGCACCAGGATGCAATCCTCCAATGAGCCATATTTAACGTATTTTTTTACAATTATCAACATGTAACCCTTACTCTTAAATACAAGGATTTAATTTAAGAAAAGTATGGATTCAGTGAAGAATGTTTGATGGCCTATCTAGACCAGCACCTAAAGGTCCATTTTCAAATGGAGAAAAACTTTGCTTATTAGGGCTCTGTTGTATTGAGCAAACCAAAGAAAAATTAAGACTGGGGAGGTATGGCTTAGCAGCTTTTCACCTCATTCCTGAAAGGAAGGTGTTGAGCAGCAAGTGGAGAAAGACCTGACACAGACAGTATCTCAGTCTACATCTCACAAACTCTCAAAACTACACTGAGAGAGCAGCAGACACTGCACGAATGACTTTGGCCACTCACAGCTTTTTATGCAGACCAGTTGCATTCCCCAAACCAAAGTCATAGAAATATTTAGTCACCAGTTTTCCAGCATACTGCCACAAGGCAAATTCACAGTATTGTTTCCATGTGCCCAGCATCAGAGAGAATAACCATTTTCTCTTACACAAACACACACACACACACACGCACGCAC
>NC_045030.1:101102630-101104684 GCF_008632895.1 Mastomys coucha | reverse complement strand
CACCTGGCGCCCAGTCGGAGTCCAGGTCTAGTGTCGAGAAAGCGCCGGCTCTTGCCGGTCCCTCTGTCCCGCGCGGGAGACCACGGACACAAAGCGGGGCGCGCGGGAGGAGGGGAGAAGGGGAGGAGGGGGAGGGGATAGAGGAGGAGACGCCAGAGGCGCAAGGGGAGGAGGGGCGCCCGTCGCCCTCCGCCTGGGTCAGGGGGCGGGGCGTGCGGCTGGAGGCCGCGCTCCGCGCACCAATGGTTGTCCAGCTGGCTGGCAGGCTGGGGTGCGCCTTCCTACAATTCACCTCCTCACCTGGGCCTCCGCGGGCTCGGGCCAATCAAACACCTTTGTTTGCATAACTGGCTCCACCCACTCGCCCCTGCAGAGGGCCTACTAGCTGAGCATACAAAGATCTCCGTATGGGTGTGATTCTATTCCTGAATCCCCCATCCCAAGGGCTTAGTATCACCTTATTTTGATGAAGGGAAAAAAGTGAGACCTCCAAGATCTCTTAGGAGGTCGGATTTCTTACTCTCTGAAGTTCTTCTAACCGAGTTACTCTTTCCCAGGGCACACAATTCCCAACGACCGCCTCTGAGCCCTCTTTCTCCCTCTGTCTTTTTTTCCATTTGCCCTAAAATCTCTTGGTGTTTCTCGTGGGCTGCTGCCCGCTACAGGCTTCCTGCAGTACTGCATTCCTTTTCTGCAGGATCTTAGCACTGTCTTGATTGATGTTCCCAAGCCTCCATAGCTACCACACTGGCTAGAGGGAAAAGGAAATAAGAGGTGACTGTACTAGAATACCGTGGACCTGGTCAAATGGCTTTGTTACCTATGGTGGGATAACCCATGCTAAGTATACCTTGAAACTCATCATTTCTCTCCACCTTCCCTTCTCTTACCTTCAGGTCTATACTGGGCCACAATGGTGACTGATTGGCCAGCCCGTTTCAGAGCAGCTGCTGCCTGCTCATGAGTAGCATTCCTCAGATTGACTCCATTTACCTGTCCAAAGAGAGGAGCTGTGAGCTACCTCAAAGACAAGAGAGAGAGGTTCCCCCACCCATAACACTTATAAAGAGGATGTACAACCTATCTCCCAGCCTATTTGGATTGGTTTTCCACAAATTCCATCCCGTCCCCACAAACTAGGCCTAAAGGATACAATACCTCTGGGGTAATAATTTATTTTGTGGAAGTCAAATGCCAATCAAAGTTAAGATCTAGAGACATTCATTTCTTCCTAAAGCATAAGCCTAGTCTTGTTCTCTTTTCCCTAATTAAAGATATTTATAAAAACAATTTACATTTTCTTCAGTTCTCAGCCCTTCCCTCATCCCAAGAAACAGTTTTCGGTGGACACAGGGGTTCCCCTCCTCCCTTTTATTTTAGCCTGGCATAACACCCATCCTCCCACCTTGACTTTGCCTCACCGATAAGATCCGGTCTCCCCTTCGCAACTCCCCACTTAGGTCTGCTGGGCCTCCTGCCAGGATGAAGGAAACAAAAATGCCTTCTCCATCCTCTCCTCCTACAATGTTGAAGCCCAGGCCTGTAGAACCTTTGTGTAGGATGATCTTGCGGGGCTCTCTGGAGAGAAAGGAAAAAAAAGATAAGACAAGAGAGGTCAGGAAAGGATGATAGATAAACTGTTGATTCTGTGAGGACCCATCACAAGATCCATACTTGCTGAAGGAAGTAAAGACTTGGGCTTCTATATGTGATACCCTGTACTTCCCTTTTGTCTCTTGAAACCTGCTTGGCTGCTCTTTTATACCAGGTGCCAAGTTTCAGTTCCTTGTCCCTCCTTCCTAAAGTCTCCTAGTGGATTTCCCAATGGGTATTCCTCAGCACTCTCAGGTCCACAAAACCTTATCCAGAACTCTGGAGTCCAAACTTCACAGCTCACTCACTCACTTTCTTCCCTGAGTCTTCTGTTCTAGTAAACTTTGTGAAAGACCCTGGACTGAAAGAGAATCCTGTTAAGGGCACTGGAGTCACCCTGGTTTGATCTCCCTAACCATCCAAAAGATTTCATTACACCCGCTGCTAGGAAGTTTTGAAAT
>NC_045030.1:101096451-101101947 GCF_008632895.1 Mastomys coucha | reverse complement strand
CGGACTAGCTGGGCGGCCTCTCTGACTCCCGCCAACCCCGGGAGCTAAAAGGCCTTCTTCAGCGACTATGGATGGCTGCGGAAGAGAGGATTGTTACTGTCGCGGGGCAGGAAACCCCTGTTGCCCCCACTTCCTCAGTCCCCTAAACGCTTCACCCCACCCCGGATCTGCATTTTCTGATCTGGTCCACTTGCTTGGCACTCCCCCTGACGGCAGTAGTCGTTCTTGCAGTCACCTCTCCAAGGCCTCACAGAGAAGGGCTCCAGACCTTACTGTTGGGAATGATGAGGGTCTTGCTTGCCCTTTTGCCATACTACAAGAAGGCCGGTCACCGGCCAGAAAACTTCTTCTCACCCCGTCTAGGTTGAAAGAACAGGGGAGTGTCTCACCTGGTAAAGTCTTCCTCTGCCAGCATGTGTCTGGGAATAGGAGAATAACGAGTAGGGGGCACCTGAGGAGGAGCAGGGTAGGTGACCTTGCTCTCCACTGTCCCAAGATAACCCAGGCTGGAATTATGGCTTATGTGATTGTCAGCCAAGGCAGTGAAAGCTGAGGTAGAAAGAGAGAGAGAGAGAGAGAGAGAGAGAGAGAGTCCAGAGATGTCCCACTATAGAATTATCCCCAACCCCCTCCAAGAATTTTTCCTCACATCCTACCTCAGGTACAAAAAGGACCAAGAAATACTGATTCCCTAGGCCACTGCTGTCTGCTCTACCCACTACCCACCCTCACCCCAGGGTTCCTCCTTCTCCGTCCCTTTCTAAACCCTGGGCTTACTCCTGCGAGTCTTAGAAAGAGGAGAAGTCAAAGCAGTCTACAAAGAAAGGCATGACTAGAGGTGTGACTAACAATAATCCCTTATATCTCTGTAGCCCTAATAGTTTTCCAAGGGCTTTCTCATCCATGATCTCATTCAATCCTTGTACCAGTCCTATGAGGAAGGCAACACACACACACACACACACACACACACACACACACACACACACACACACACACACACACACACACACACACACACATACACCATTAGCTTATTTGGTCTAAAGAGGAAGCTAAAGTTGTGAAAAGGGCCTGCCCAACTCACAAGCACAAGGCTGGGACCTGAACTCAGTTATGACAATACCATCTGTACTAGTTCTTTCTGAACAAAGGACACCGTCTCCGCTGAAACCAGGGCCAAAGACCAATGGGTACGTACTGCTGGCATAGTCAGGGGGAGCATACATGTCGTTGAGGTGGATGCTGCCTGGCTTGGCCACCTTCAGATAGACCATGTCTGATGTGTTCTTGAGTGAGGCCACAGCTTCCTCATGCCTCACATCCTGTAGATTGGTGTTGTTCACCTAGAAGAGGAGACACCCTAGGGTGGGTCTTAGAAGGGAAAACCTCTCCGGGGCACTCAAAGGAGTCTTCTTTCAGTATACAAACAGGTCCAAGTATGGTAGGGTTAAAGGGATATATATGTATAAGTGTGGCTGGCCCCACCATGGAAAAAACTAGGGCCTTGTTAGCTGAGTAAACACAACTCAGGTGATAGTCTTGAAATTTGCCAAAATGCCTCATCCTCTACTGAGGTTTAGATGAAGTGAGAGGGGGTACCAGAGCTGTTCCTCCCTACCCTACTGTCTGGGCATCCCCTTGAAGGCCAGCTCACCGCAAGCAGCCGGTCCCCAATCTGTAGGCGTCCATCCTTCTGAGCAGCTCCTCCTTCAATGATCTTGGTGATATAGATGCTGTTGTCTCCTGGGATGTGCTGGTTGCCAATGCCCCCAGCAATGCTGAAACCTAGGCCTAGATGGCAGCCAGCAGGAAGTGGGAGAGAGCCACAAGGAGAAGTTAGCATGTTTCATCCATTTCGAAGCCAATTCCCTCCCTCTGTCCCCTCCAAAAGCTTCTTTCCCACCAAAGACCAGCCTATCATCCCAAGGTCAGGAAGGATCGAAACCTGAGGTCAGGAAAAAAGGTTATGATCTGGGACTCATGCTAAGAGAAAAGCCACGCCCTTCCATTCACCTATGGGGTGGCCATGAACCAGGGGCTGGGAGTGGGTTGCTAGAGCATAGGAACCAAGAGGGCTGCACCTTTTGGCCCTTTGAGCAGGTTGACCTCCATGATAGTCTCAGGTGGAGGCTGTCGCCTCCGCACCACCAACCGGACCACAGGGCCTGCCTCCTTCAGTGCCTCCACTGCCCGGCTGTGCACCACCTCGGACACGTCCACCTCATTCACCCGGAGCACACAGTCATTCACCCTGTGGGGAAAGCCCAAGAGGTATGACAGTGTGTGCTGCCCCTCTACTATGTCTCCTGTATCCTCCCTCTCCTCGTCTCTCCCTTCCTCCTTTCCCTCTCCTTCTCCTTTGCCGATATAATGGAAGGGTCATCCTGCCCTTGTTCCTCATCTCCATCCTGTCCCTTCCACCCACAGCCCTGCTTCCAGGTCATCTCACCCCAGCCTCCCATCCATGGCAGCTGCTCCACCAGGAATGATCTTGGTAATAAAGATGCCAGGGTCATCAGGGACATGAGGGTTGTCGATGCCACCTGCGATACTGAAGCCCAGGCCAGAGTTGCCCTGAGAAGGGGGTGGAAGGGCACAGTCATTTCATTCTGAGAGCACACTGGAGGGTTCTTGGCTCTCTGTCTCCCTCCATATCCCAGAGTAGGTTCTCCAGGTCCCAAGGTAAGGGTGGGACACACTCATCAGAAACCTAGCAGTTTCTCAGTCTATTTGACCATTTTGGTGGGGAGGCCTCAGCAAACCAACCCCCACCCCAAGTTTCCAGGCCTCAGTTGACAGGATCAATATTTGTTAGTTGATTGATAGCTGCAGCGATGTGGCTTCAGAGGGCTCTGTTTCCTCATGCTCTCAGTATGGGCTCCCTCTTGAGCCTTGAAATGCTGCTCAGGGCCCTCCCCTCTCCTGGATGTAGCCTTTGCCTCCTGTTTCCCAACCTCCCTCCTCAAAAACTCACCCGCTCCAGTACTATCTCCTCATACTTGAACATGCCATCACTGCCGTTCACCTAAAAGAATGAAGCAGCTCCTTCAGTGTCTTCTGCCCTCCCAATCATCTGCCCTCTGGTCAGTTTGCTTCCTTCCCCACTCCCATAAAGATCCCGAGCACACAACAAGGCATCTCTAGGCCACAGATGGGGACAGGCTGACCCTGAGCGAGCACATCCCTCCCCTTGTGTCCAACCATATCAGTCCAAAACCAGCTGCTTGTTTAGCCCAGATCAATTGTCTGAGGCTGAGCCAACCAGTGGTGCACTCACCGATAGGCTGGGCTCCAGGGCCTCAGGGTTCACTAGGAGGGGTGCAGGGCTGGCCTAAGGGGGATGGCAGAGATGGAGCATGGTGGGCAAACCGTACCACACCCAACACCCGTAGGAAGCCTGGTAAGGGAACTTCTCCATTTCTGAACAACAGCTCCCCTTGACTTTGGGATCATAGGCTCCCACAATGTCAGATATGGAAAGACAACAGATACCACTTTCACATGACAGTTGGAGACATGAAGGCCCAGAGTGGTTGTGGGATGTGCCTAAGCGCACACTGGGAGTTAGGAAATAGAACTTGCATCTCCAGGTACTCTTTGGGTTCTAGGAAGCTTCAAGGCCAGTGGTAATTTGGCTGACCATCCCTTCCCCATGTTATTTCCATCCGAGTTACTTCCTGGAAGCCCTATTTTTTACACCTCCTTAAGGCTCCAGAATCCAAGTTCTCAAATGGACAGGAGTAAAAATCCTAATCCATTTTTTTTCCCAAAGCAACTTTTGATTTGAACCCTTTCTGTGTCCTGGAAGAAGGGGTCAGGGTGGGAATTGGCCAGGGGTCTGAGAACAAATCAGGATAGGGCAGGACTGGGGTAGACAAAATTCCCCATGACAGAGAGCCTGGTGACCCAAAGACAGTAGTAGCAGAATTCGTGATCTTAAGCACACAGTAGCCATGGGAAGACAGGCCAGTGAGGGGTTCAAAAAAAGAAAGAAAGAAAGAAAGAAAGAAAGAAAGAAAGAAAGAAAGAAAGAAAGGAAGAAAGGAAGAAAGGAAGGAAGAAAGAAGGAAAGGAAAAGAAAGAAAGAAAGAAAAAGAGAGAGAGAAAGAAAGAAAACACAGGTTGTTTTCAGCAACAAATAGACATTGCCTTCCAGACAGGACATACTTGTGGCCATTGTTCAAGTGGAAATCTGACTCTGCACAGGCTAGTACACCCGCTCCCTCGTTCCCACAATCATTTTCAAGACTGAAGGAACCTCCTTGTCTCTCTCACCAGGTGTCCCAGCACTGATCCAAATTTCTCTGACTGTGTTATACCTTTCTTAAGTTTTGGCCCCAGAAGAGAGCAGCTGGAAACATAGGGTGAGGGCTCTTCTAACATATTCTGCTCTGTCTTTCCCCCTTCCCACCTTCATCCTCTGCAGCACTGGCTTCAAGAGTGCTGACTAGCCATGCCTCCCCTATCTCCTCCTCCTTGTTCTGTGGTCTTAAGGAGTCAGTGGGTAGGACTCCAGCTGCAGCCTCACCCTGGTCCCAGGAAGAAAAATCACACTGGTTCTTCAGAGACACCCCCTCCCCAAAACCAATACAGCCAACTGAAGTGCAATACAACCGATACAGGGCAAAAGAGAGCCCATGCAGCTCTTTCGTGTACCTAGTGTACCATGTGTGTTCCATATGTGACAAGCCATGACCACCTAGTTTGGGTGATACCTGGAGGTTTCAGCTCCCAGGAGTCCTCCCTCTAGCTCTGGTCCCACTTCCACTCAGGGACATTGCCTCTAGGGTCAGGAGCCATCCAAAGATCAGCCTAGGTAAAGATAGGGTACCCAACGGGCCCAGCCCTGGAATTGGCACCTATTTTCCACTGGGCAGGCCAAGCATGAGCGCGTGTTTGTAAGGGAGGGGCAAAAAAGAGGCAATTCACTGGAGAGGGCAAGGAACCAAGGCATAGGACGAGGTGTAGACAGACAGACAGACAGAACGGAGAATTCCTATCTCCAAGAAGCCCCCCCCCTTTTTTTTTTTTGCTTCTAGGTAAAAGCACATCCTATTCTCTGAAGAGGACAGGGGTGGCCAGAATGGTCACCAGCTTGGGGCAGTCAGCATCTGCTATAGAGAGCAAAGCCTCTCCTCTCTTTCCACCCTGGGGGCTGCAGAACTGAAGAACTAGACAGGCCCTCCGCCATGCGTGCCAGAGACCTGGCTCTGCTGGCCCAGCCTCCATTTTGCTGCTTCTCCCACAGACGCTCCTTCCATTTTCTAAGCTGGCAGTTCAGGCTGGGAGTGGAAGCCGGAGTTGTGCCCAGCACCCAGGGGCTCCCAAGCTGTGCCAAATCAGAGCTGGGGAGCTAAGCTCTCTCACATCTGTGGGGTACCCATAAGGGCCATGCCCCACTCAGAGAAGACCCTGCATTAGGGCAGCTACCCATTGCCTGGTTCCAGGCAATATGCCTGCTTTGGAGCAAGAAGGCTCGTTTTAACACCCCCT
>NC_045030.1:101093740-101095646 GCF_008632895.1 Mastomys coucha | reverse complement strand
CCCCACACTAGAAAAATGTGCCCCTCCGCCATACCATCACCCCCTGATACAAACAGCTCCTCCCAATCCCCTCCAAATGGAGACCCCCTAAACAGACACACACAGAAGAAGCATGTTTTTTTCAACAGTCTCTCTTTGGTCAGCTGCAGTGTGCTAAGGCTCAGATCCATAGACTTGGAGCCCCAGCAACCTCTGTGTTCCCCAGACTTCCTAGACCCCAATCTCTAGTCCTTTGGGTTGTCCCACCAACCTCCCCTCCTCCTCATCCGCCGGTCCTTACCTGCTCATACCAGTCCCGGTTGGTACAGGTGCACTCGGGCCACCAGCCGGGGCCACTGCCGTTGAGTTTTGGGGTGCTCTTGCCGGGGACTGGCTTAGGGGGCACTGGCCCCACATCTCGGCCTGTGGGGATGAGCTTGGCCTTGGTGCGAGGGGTGGGGGTAGCCCCTGCCTGTGAAGGCAGGGTCTGCGAGCTGTAGCCTCCATAACCGGAGCTGGCCCCATTGCCCCCACTTGGCCCATAGGGGTCCGGCACCTGCCAGTCCCCGTAGCCAGGAGGCTCAAGACGCCGCAGGGCGGCCAGGCGGGTCACCTCGTAGCACTCGGGGCACTTACAGCAGTGCTGGTGCTTGTGCATGGCACTGCCCCCCGCGGCTCGGACCCCCCAGCCCACGCCAGTTTCCACTCCGCCGCCGCCGCCGCCGCCGCCGCCGGGCTCCCTAGCACACTCGCACTGCTCAGACCAAGAAGGGGGGGGCACCCGTGGGGGTGCCCGGGCAGAGCGGGGCCTGGGGCCGGGCGGGCGTCCCGGGGCCTCTGCCCCCACGCTGCCCCGCACCCATGGCTCCCCCTCCAGCACTGGCGGCTCCGTGTCGCCCGTTGTGGCTTCTGGGCCGAGGCCCAGCGGCAAAGAAGAATCGGGCGCTCAGGCAAAGGCTAGGTGCGGCGAGAACCTCTTCTGCTCAGGTCCCCAGGATGGATCTGAGTGGAGTCAAGAGCATCTCTCCCTGGCTCCCTTCTCAATTGATTCCAGCCAATCAGAGCGCAGAGTCAGGCAGCGGCAGCGGCAGCAGCAGGAATGCTAAACAGCGGCTCCTTAAAGGAACAGAAGCAGAGGCGCTCCCCCCAACCCCCGGGCTCAGACACATCTCCCCTATTCTCTGGGGTTACTGGCAACCCTAGTCTAGGTGACTGAGATTTGGGCCACTAGAGAGCTGAAGAGTATGATCCTGCGATCCTGTGTCCTCGTGTTGCCAATTTCAGGCTGTCCTCTGCCCACTCCACCCCGCCCCGCTTGCAAGAGGGAGTTGCAGTGAGATGCTCAATGGGTCCCTAAGCTTGGTCTAAGCTAAGGCTACCAGAAGTAAAGGCAGCAACAGAACCGACCAAAGGGGCATCTGGGCAGGGTGCGAGAAGTGCTTGGTCCTGCAGGGGACCAAGGAAAAGGGCAGCATCCAGGTCTGTCAGCAGTTCCTGATCAGGACTATTGTTCTTTCATTCCCTAGGCCCTGAAATGACTATCTCTCACAGTCGACCTTTCTTACATCACCAGTGAGAGACTTAACCTCAGAACTGGCGATGAGATGAGAGAAAACTACTTATGCCTGCCTCCGGCACTTCTGCCTCCACTCCATGGTTATGTTAGGGAAAAGAGGCTCGAAATGTTAAGAAGAAAAGGAGTTCGGGTACAAGGAAGTGGTAAAAATAAATAAATAAATAAATAAATAAATAAATAAATAAATAAATAAATAACTGAAGTGAAAGAAGCCAATTCTGTGAGTCTGGTACAGCATCCGGAATACCTATTGAAGGAGGTCTCCTTGACTTCTCCTGCATCGCTCTGTTGGAAGGTGGGGAAAGATAATCCTAAGATCATAAGACAGAATCTTTTTTTTTTTTTGAGACA
>NC_045030.1:101088277-101093342 GCF_008632895.1 Mastomys coucha | reverse complement strand
AAAAAAAAAAAAAAGGACAAAAGTTCTTGCTATTTGCCTGGAACCCAGGCTCTAAACTACTTATATAAGTACTATGCTCTAAGTTCTCCTGTAGATTTTAGGTCTCCGTTTAATTAAACAAACATGAACTGAGCACTTACCCTGTGTAAGGCCATTACATGGGTGTTGTTGTGAATGGAGACTTGGGCTTAATTCAACAGATGTTCATGCCAGACATTGTTCTAGACTATAGTAACAGAACAGTAAGACATACAACAAACAGAACAAGTCCCTGACCTTGGGGAGCTTCCATTCTAGTGAGAGAATGTAGACAAACATAAGCGCAACAAAGAAAAGATAATCATATAGTTAGGATAACTGGCCATGATTGTCACCTTAAGTAGAATTAGAATCATCTAGAAGATACGCTCTGGGCATATCTGAGAGGGCATTTCCAGAGCAGATGAACGGACCTTCAGTGGGAGTGGCATCTTCCAATGGCTCACCCAGATACAGAGAGGTTTGAGTAAAATGCAGCACATGTCTGCTTTTACTTCCTTTTCAAAATTATTTGTAGACTTATTTCATTTTCTGTGTACTAGTATTTTTACCTGCATGTATGTATGTATGTGCGCCATTTGTATGCAGTTCTGGCAGAGGCCAGTAGGGTGTGTCAAATCTCCTGATAGTGAAATTACAGATAGTTGTCCCTCAGAAGGGAATTTCTCCGCAAGAACTAAGTAGCTAAGAGTGCTCTTAGGTACTGAGCCATCCCTTCATTCCCTCTTCTCTTCCTTTTGAGTGTAACATATCACTGCTGTTGCCATTATTGGCCGCCACCAGACTTCATGTTCTTCAGTCATGCAAGTGAACTTAACACCAACGACTTTTCAGGGATCCTGCAGGCTTTTGGCACTGGATTGGGACTGCTGAAGCATTTATTATTATTATTATTATTATTATTATTATTATTATTATTATTATTATTATTTATTGGACTGAGCAGCTACCAGGTTCCATGCCTTGCCAGTGTACAGACAGCCATTGTTGGACTGCTAGTTTCCCTATCTTGTAAGCCAATCCAATAAGCCCTCATTACAATATGTATACAGTCTATTGGTTCTATTCATCTACAGAAACCCATCTAATGCAGATTTTGGTACAAGTAGTTCTAGAGAAAGAAGGATGAAGGTTTAGTGATTTCTACACTAGTTCTCTCATTTGATGACTTATATGTAAAGTCACTAAACATCCTCCTGATAGTATGGAGAGCACAGATGGACAATCCATGGTGTAAACTGTTTAAAGAAGTATGTGTAATAAATGCATTTGACACTCCTTATTCAACACTTACTTGTGAGAGGCAGGGAATTGGGTGAGTTTATGTAGAATACAGTTGAGTATTTCTCGGAAACAGACAATATAATGTTATAGGCTGGTTGCTTCTTATATCTCTGGATAAAGTAACAAAGGGGAAAATATAAGTTCAGAGACGCAGTTTCTCAGCTCCAAGTGGGTATTAAAAATCTAAAGGCTGGAGGAGTGAAGGACACCACAAGGAAAGCCACAGATTCAACCACCCTGAGTTCCTAAGAGTTCACAAGGACTGAACTAACAATCTATGCAGGAAGCCTGCATAGGACTGGCCTAGGCCCTCTGCACATGTGAAATAGTTGTATAGTTCAGTCTTCATGTGGGACTCCTAACAGAGGGAGCAGGCGCTATCTCGGACTCTGTTGCCTGCCTTGGGGACCCTTTCCTCCTACTGGGCTGCCCCATCTAGCCTTAATAGGAGGAGATGTGCCTAGTCTTACCGCGACTTGCTATGCCATGGCTGTTTGACATCCATGAGAGCCCCCCCCCCTTTTCTGAGGAGAAAGGGAGGAATGGATGAAGATAAGGAAGAGGGGAGGTGGGGGAAGGGACTTGGAGGAAAGAAAAAAAATCTAAAGGCTCTATGTTTGGCCTGAGAGAGAATCCTCTCTTTGGCACCCATAGGTCTGAAGTTGCCAAAAATCAAACACAAACTCTCATTATTAGTTTATCTGACTTACAATACAAATTTAGGTCTATTTCTCAAAAACTATGTGCAGTTAAAGTGAGGATATTGAATAGTAAAGATTGGCATCCTACAACTTTAAGATGGAGAAGTGTAGGAGGACCCTAAGGAGGCCAAAACACTGAGCCCTCAGATAGTGATGAGTTTCTTTTAAAAAAATGATTTATTTATTTATTTATTTATTTATTTATTTATACGGGCATTAGTGTTTTGCCTGCATGTATGCATATATGAGGGAGGGTGTTGGATCCCCTAGAACTGGAGTTACAGAGAGTTGTGAGCTGCCATGATGTGGGGGCTGGGAATTGAACCATGGATCTCTGAAAAACAACAACTAGTGTGCTTAACCATTGAACCAACTCTCCAGCCCTAGGTTTCATGTTTTAAGACTTTCCTTTATTATTTTAAAGTGTGTGTGTTCGTGTGTGTGTGTGTGTGTGTGTGTGTGTGTGTGAGAGAGAGAGAGAGAGAGAGAGAGAGAGAGAGAGAGAGAGAGAGAGAGAGAGAGAGTATGTGTGTGTATACACAAAGGTAAATTCTGTGTCTGTGGAGGTCAGAAGAGAGTGTCAGGTTCCCTGGTGTTGAAAGTGATTGTAAAACCACTTTAGGTTCTGGGATCTGAACTCCAGTGTTCTGAAAGATCAGGACGTAATCTTAGCCATTGAGCCATTTCTCTAGCCCCAAACCTGTTCAGTTTATTTTACCTAAGAATGTAGTCACCTACCATTATCACCCCTACCTTATTTCCTGAAATATTGGCCTCTCCATCCTTATCCAATGGAAATAATCCTGCACTATCTATGTAACTAGCAATTACATTTTTTGAAGGAGATGCCATGCAAGATAATGCTGATGCCCCTCAGAACATGTCCTTACCGTCCATCTTTAGTCCTAGACCTATAACTAGAGGCTTTTAGAGGTGAGAAACACAATACAACCCTGAGGAGGTGCACTATGTTCCAGAAGAACTGCTTGAATGTTCTAGTTCATACAAGTAGAAGTCTGGGAAATGTGTATGCTAATAAATTTTAAGGGTATAGCATAGCAGTGGGCAGAACACAAAACCATTCCAGGCTGAATTTATTGATTGTAAACTCATTGAACAGATTCTTGGTTTAATGTTTCAGTTGCCATACCATCTGCATGGGACAGTTCCCAACCTCTGCAACCTCAGCCCCAGAGGATCCAACAACCTCTTCTGACCTCTGCAGACACTGCATTCATATCTTTGCCTATTCACCCAGACACACCCAGACACACCCCACCCCATCCCCACGCTGCACATAATAGTTTATTTGGTTAAATGAAGTATGAGTATGAAGAAATGACCTACTTTGGATGAGCTGGATATGCCTGGTGACCTTTGGCTTAATGTTGACGAAGGGAAACCAATGTCTCAGTGTAACTGAAACATTGATATCTACTCTTCTATCATGGGAAAGTTCAGAAGACATGTCTTCCAACAATACTGTAAGCAGCAGATTTGGGAGGGAAGCACCAGGCTGCTTGAAGAGCTCGGTCATTACTCTTTTCTGTATAGCAGACCTTAGAGTAGGAGCCATAGCCACTCAATTGGATAAGTTAAATGTGATGGGTATAAGGGTGCAAGAGTTCTGAGGGCCAATTACCAAAGGCAAAATGAGGATGCTGGCCATAACAGACAGTAGAAGCAAAGGAATGATCATGATGGTCTCCCTTGTGTAGAGCTATGATGCTGGATAATCTACCATGATAGTCTGAGCTCTGAAATATATAGAAAGTCTACTAAGCTCTTATTTAATCCATACAAGAAATGTATTTCCAGAGCAAATGAAAAAAAGTCTATCTGGAATCATAGCCACAAAGAATCATGGCTTCTCAACCAATTTCCAGACTTTATACAATTTATAGGCCTATGAAATAAATGTATACCAGATACTTTTGAGGAGGGACCTTACTATACAACCATTATTTGCGTGTGGTTTTCCAAGACAAGGTTTCTCTGTGTAGCCCTGGGTATTAATAGAACTCACTCTGTAGACCAGCCTGGCCTTGAACTCACAGAGATCTGCCTATCTCTGCCTCCCAGGTGTTGGAATTAAAGGCTTGTGCCACTACTGCTCAGCCATTTTTTTAAACTATTAATCTTTCTCCAATCTCTCCTAAAATGAACCTACAGCCTTTTACCATGGTAATTGTATGCTGAGGAAAGGAAATAATCAGATGTTTGAGTACCTACATTGGCTCTGAATTGACATTATAGGAGATCTCAAATAGCATTGAGAGCATGGCTCTTCAGTCAAAGAAGGGACTTAAGAACATAAGGTAACCAATGGAATCTTAGCAGAGGTCTGAGTCACAGTAGGTTAAATGTGCACCTGCACTGTAGTTACTTTGCAAGCCTGAGAATGCGTAATCGGGTTTGATAAACATGCTAGAATATTGACTTGCTTGATATTGTAGAGGCCTTTTGCTGGCAAACACTGATGCTATAATTTCATAAGTATAGCAGTCCTATAATGTCTAGAAGACACTGTTTGATCCTGGTCCTCCCCAACCTCTGGTTCTCACAATCTTTCTATCTCTGCTTCTGCCTATAAGGAGACAGATAATGTAGATGTGCCATTTGTGGCCAGCTTATCACAGACACTTATTCTCTGACCTTTGACCAGTTGTGAGTTTGTTTCATTAATCTCTGTCTACTACAGAAAGAAAAAGATGTAAATTTGAGAGTCACACTTAGATGTGATGAGACACAATGGCCAAGAAGCAAGCTGGGGAGGAAAGGGTTTAATTGGCTTACACTTACACATCACTGTTTGTCATCAAAGGAATTCAGGACAGGAACTCAAACAGGGTAAGAATCTGAAGGCAGGAGCTGATGCAGATGTCATAGAGAAATGCTGCTTACTGGTTTGCTACTTTTCATTATAGATCTGTCTAAATTGGCCAGTAATAACCATGTGACATAGGCTGTTTTGAAATCTCCTCTGCCAACACCATTAATCCAAAAGTCTTCACTTTAGCCTCAAGCAGATTGTTAGGACA
>NC_045030.1:101082667-101087476 GCF_008632895.1 Mastomys coucha | reverse complement strand
GAGAGAGAGAGAGAGAGAGAGAGAGAACCATTGGTTCTGGCTTGGTCCCTTGAAACCCAAAAGTCCATCTCCAGTGCCACACTTTCTCCAACAAGGCCAAACCTCCTAATCCAGCCCAAATATTGCCAGACTCTAATGACCAAGCATTCAAATATAGCCTGTGGGGGCCATTCTTAGTCAAACCAGCACAGAAGTTTTTATAGTGATTGCATCTATATGATCTTGTGGTTTTCTAAGATATATTCTCAAAGGATACTCTACAACGTGGTTTAAAGATGAAGCAAAACTTAAAATTTTAAGTAAAGCTAAGAACAAAATAAGGACTAGAGAGACGGTTCAGCATTTAAAAGCTCTGGTTGCTTTTTTAAAGGACCTGGGTTAGATTCCTAGCACCAATACAATAGCTTACAATTGTCTGTAATACCAGTTAGGGATCTAGCTCCCTCTTCTGGCCGCTGCAGGTACTACACACATGGTACACAGCCATGCATGGATGCAAAATCCTCATACACATTGACAAATGTAATTTTTAAAAATGTCTTTCCAAAACATGTTTTTTTTCTCATTCTGTAGACCAGGCTGACCTTGAAATCACAGAGATTATAATGCTTCTGCCTTCCACTTGGGAGGGTGGGGCACACAAAGATATCTCTTTCAGTTGCATATGGTTTCTTCTGCTACCAAGTAAGAAGCACAATGTTTACTGGGCCTATTTGTGTTTTTGAGATAGCACATTCCTTATCTCTGTGTGTAAGTCTGGCCCAATACAGATTGCTATTCTTTGTGTGTGGGGGCAGGGGAGCTAGAAGATAGGAAGTCTCTTCAATAGGTCCAGGCTGCTATGCAAGCTGCTCTACCATTTGGGCCATATGATTCAGTAGACCCAATGATACTTGAGATATCAGTGGCAGATGGGATGTTGCTTGCCTTTGGCAGGGCCCCATAGGTAAAGTCCAGCAGAATTCCTTAGAATTTTGGAACAGAGCCCTGATTTCATCTGCAGACAACTACTCTTTCTTTAAGAGACAGATCTTAGCCTGCTACAGGCTCTTAATAGAAAGTATTTGACAATGGTTCACAATGTTACTATGTGACCTAAGCTGTTCATTCTGAGTTTGATGTTATTGGACCCACCCAATCATAAAGCTGCATGTACACAGCAGCAACCTTTCACTAAATGGAAGTGATCATTAAATGTTGGTGATCAGGCCCAAGTTAATCCTGAAGGTACAAGTAAATTACTTGCAGAAGTGATTCAAATGTCTGCGGCTCCTACTCCAACTGCAATGCCTTTGATACAGCACATACATGGCTTCATATGGTGTGTTCTATGCAATGTACCTATGGCTTATGTGGTCAACTAAAGAAGAAAATACTAAGGTCTGGCTTACAGATAGTTCTGCATACTATGAAGGCACTACCTAAAAGTAACTAGCTTAAGAACATAGTCTCTTTGGGGGACATCCCCAAAGGATAGTGGTAAAGAGAATTCATCACAGTGGATAGAACTTTACTTGGAAGGAAAAAATGTCCAGATGGGTAATTCTATACTGATTCATTGGCTGAAGCCAATGGTTTGGCTAGCTGGTCGGGGACTTGGAAGAAGTGTGATTGGAAAATTAGTGAGAGAAAGACATTGAGGAAGAGGTATACAAATGGACCTCTCCATGAGGGCAAAGGATGTACAGGTATTTGTGTTCCTTGTTCCTCACCAAATGTGACTTCACCAGAGAAGAACTCCAGTAATCAACTAAACAGATGACTCATTGTGTGGATAATAGTGGATAAAAGAATGAATAAGAAGATAATCTCTTTCCCAAGCTATGCTTGTCATTGTCCAGTGGACCCATGAAAAAGTGGCCATGATGGCAGGGATGGAGGATATGCATGAACTCAACAATTTGAAGTTCCATTCACCAAGGATGACCTGGCTGTGGCTATTGCATGGTGACAAATTTTCCAATAGTAGAGACCAACACTGAGTCCCCAATGTGACACCACTCCCTTATGTGGCAAGCCATTGACCTGGTAGCAGATTGATTATATTGGGTCATTTCCATTGTGATGAAAAGGGCAGTGTGTTATTCTTACTGGAATAAACACTTGTTCTGGTTATAGATTTGCCTTTCTTGAACATAATTATTCTGTCAAAATACCATCCACAGGTAAGAGGATAAGTAACATGAAAGATGATTGAAAAATTTATACAGAAACCTATTATTTTATGAGACACATATGCACATGAAACACACACACACACAAAGTTCAATTGGAGTTACCCTACACAGAGGATAAATCTCTCAGAAGCTGCTTTATTTATAATAGCCAGAAGCTGGAAAGAACCCAGATGTCCTTCAACAGAGGAATGAATGTGTTACATTTACACAATGGAGTACTACTCAGCTATTAAAAACAATGAATCTATGAAATTCTTAGGGAAATGGATGGATCTAGAAAATATCCTGAGTGAGGTAACCCAATCACAAAAGAACACACACCATATGTACTCACTGATCAATGGATATTAACCAAAAAGAAGCCTGGAATACCCATGATGCAACTTGCAGACCATATGAAGCTCAAGAAGAAGGAAGACCAAAGAATGGATGCTTCGGTCCTTCTTAGAAGGGGGAACAAAATACCCATGGGAGGAAATACAGAGGCAAAGTGTGGAGCAGAGACTCAAGGAAAGACCATCCAGAGACTGCACCACCTGCATCCGTTCCATATAGAGTCTCCAAACCCAGACACTATTGTGGATGTCTACAATTGCTTGCTGACAGGAGCCTGATATAGCTGTCTCCTGAGAGGTTCTTCCAGTACTTGACAAATACAGAGGTGGATGCTCTCAGCCAACAAATGGGCTGAGCACGGGGTCCCCAAGTTAGAGAAAGGACTGAAGGAGTGGAAAGGGTTTGCAGCTCCATAGGAGGAACAAGGATATGAACCAACTAGACCCCCCAGAGCTCCCAACGAAAGAGTGCACATGGTGGGACTCATGGCTCCAGCTACATATGTAGCAGAGGATGGCCTTGTTGGACATCAATGGGAGGAGAGGCCCTTGGTCCTGTGAAGGCTAGATGTCCCAGGGCAGGATGGGGAAGTAGGAGTGGGTGGGTGGGTGGGAGAACACCCTCATAGAAGGAGGGGGAGGGAGAGAGGATAGGGGGTTTCTGGACTGGAAGTCAGGAAAGAGGATAACATTTGAAATGTAAATAAAGAAAATATCTAATAAAAATTTCAAAAAAAGAAAAACAGCCCCAGTGCTAGGCATGGATATCTCCTCTTTAGTTTTTGGCTAGGGGTGTTCCAGAGATTCCCTCAAACAGTACAGCCTATCACTATTGCTCCTGGTTCCCTGCCAGAACTAATATTAAAACTCTATTGCTGAAAACACCACCACATACTTTGGTCACAAGGAAATCAAATTGGTACTGGCTAGGAATCTTCTTCCCTATTCAACAACTTTCAGAGTACTGGAAGTTACTATATGGGCTGCTAGGGTAGAAAAGTATCAGTGGTCTTACAAAACTGTAAACCCTATGAACTACAACAATGAGTGGTGTGACAAGACATGCCTATGAAAGGAAATAGTGGCACAGATATCACAGGAGCAACCAACTTTACTATTGGATTTAAGACCTGCTCCACAGATAGGAGCTCATGCCTGGTACTGTCAATCTGGCCAAGAACCAATGGATGGGGGAGGCTATAGGTTTCAAGAGTGAACATACTTCCATATTTTGCTAAATGGATGTAGTATTAAGCTGCACTCCAAATTTGCATCCCTCTACTGTTATGTTAGTGCAGCTCTCAAGCCTCACCAGAGAAGTCTATTTCTACAGTAGATGGCATCAATATAGAAGTAACTGCTGCAGAGAATATGTGTCTGTGGAGTGTTCAGCCATAAATGTGACATCTGTATCGTATCTCTTTCCCTGGTGCTCAGAGACCATCATAGAAGAAAGGGTAGAAAGATTGTAAGAGCCAGAGTTCAGAGAGAATGATGGCAAAACAATGTCTTTTGGCCATGACAGGACCCTGCACTCAGGCACTTATAGCAGTTATGGTTGCTTGTACAAGACCACACAAGATCAAGCCAACCTACATTCTAGCATTGAAGAGGGAGGGGCTCATGAGTCCAATCCTAGGTGACGATAGAAAAAAACTGAAAACATCACTATCCACAGCCTCACAGAATACCTTATAGTATTCCACACAGCACTGCTTCACAGTGAAATAAGTGTGCCAGTAGGCTCATACTCATAGAATTCACTGCTTTACCATATTCTCCACCATGCTGAAGCAACTGGCTTTGATAGAACAGTGGAATAACCTTTTAAGCATTTAGTTACAGTGCCTACTAGGTGTCAATAGCCTGGAGTGCTATGGTAGGGTTCTCCAAAAGGCTGTATATATGTGTGTATGTATGTATATATATATGTATATGTGTATATATATATATATATTCTTAAAATATCATATCTATCTATCTGTCTATCTATCTATCTATCTATCTATCTATCTACCTATCTATCTATCTATCTATCTATCTATTTATCTACCTATGTATCTATCTATCTATCTATCTATCTACCTATCTATCTATCTATCTATTTATCTACCTATGTATCTATCTATCTATCTATCTATCTATCTATCTATCTATCTATCTATCTATCTATCTATCTACCTGTCTGTCTGTCTGTCTGTCTATCTACCTACCTACCTACCTACCTACCTATCTATCTATCTATCTATCTACCTGTCTGTCTGTCTGTCTGTCTGTCTGTCTGTCTGTCTGTCTGT
>NC_045030.1:101081222-101081889 GCF_008632895.1 Mastomys coucha | reverse complement strand
AAAAAAAAGAAGAAGAAGTCTTTGTTTTAGAGGGAGAAGTGCTTCTAACATGAAAAACAACAAACCCTTCGGTGAACTGGAAACTAAGACTTCCCCCTAGCTATGTTGGGCTCTTCATGCTCTTTAGTCGACAGGCTAAGGAAAGAGTTATAGTAGTAGCAGGACTTGCCAATGCAAGTAGTTACAGATACATTGGCCTACTATTCCCATCCCCTGTATAGGTCAGGAAAAGTATACCTGCAGTGTAGATCCATTAGAGCAGCAGTCAGGGTCCTGTGATTAAGGTCAATTAAGCAAACTACAACAATCCAATCCAGACAGAATAGGAAATGGCCCACACCCTTCAAGAATGAGGGTGTGGGTTGTCATTTCAGATCAAGAACCAAGATCTGCTAAGGTGATTGCTAAGCATGGAGGAAGTTCAGAGTCAGTAGGAGAGAAAAAAAGCTATAAATACCAGCTAAGGCCGTGTGATTGGCTTTAGAAAAAAACTATATGACTATGAAATGTTATTTTTTTAATTTCATTAAGAATGCTTGTAGAAGTGGGAGTTCTGGAAAGATGCCTCAGCAAGTAAGCCTTACAGAAGACTTGAGTTTGGTTCCAAGCACCTGTGACAGTAGCTCACAAGCCTCTGTAACTCCAGCTCCAGGGGATCTGATGCCCT
>NC_045030.1:101076820-101081212 GCF_008632895.1 Mastomys coucha | reverse complement strand
CTATTTGTTTTGTTTCCCTAGGGACTAGTTTCTGAATGCAGGTCACAATTCCTCTGAGGCCTTAAAGGCAGCAAGTATGGAGATCCTAAGCCATCTACAGCCCACTTCAGCCAGCATTAGCCAGATTGACTTGACATTCATCTTCTAAACTATTCTAGGGATGCAGCTCTTAAGGAGGAATGTTAAGTAGCTAGATAGTCATTAGTGGGCTTGGAGGCCACTGAGGTTAGATCCCTTCCTCTGGACCCCACTCCTTTCACAGGAAAGGAAGTAGTACACCTGCCCCTCCTTGAGATTTAAAATGAAGAATCAAGGTATCAGGACTTTGTCGAGGCTCACTAAGGTAAAACTACATCCTCCAGGGCAAAAGAATGGACTTTGAGTCCAACTAGTCCTTCAGTAGAGACATGAAATTTTGATTTGTCCCGAAGATTAGAACAGTTCATACTATTGTTCCTTTCCCTTTCTCATTTCTCTCTTCTTTGAATACCAGCCCCAATCCTAAGCATGCTTTCTCTGATAGTCTGGCCTTTCCCTTTTCTGTTTCTGCTTTCAGGCTTCCTCCATTACTGACTTCACCCAAAAGACATGACTCCCTCTCCTCTTTCCATCTCCCTCTTCCTAGCGCCTACTGGGATTTACAGCTTGCCTACCCTGTCTTTTTTCTCTCAAATCCTAAAAAAAAAAAAAAAGGTTATTGAGCTTCAAAGAAACAAAAAAGAAAGAGTTCCTGAATACACAATAAGCTCTAATTAATTCAAAAATCAAATGCCGAGTGAATTTAAGGTACTTCTGACAGTGCTTGCCCTGAAGTCTTGTTCCTAAGCACATAACATGTGCACCTTGCACAGCACATGTCTTCACATCACACAGTGCCAACAAAAGCTGCCCAAACACTTAGGCTTGGGCTTGAGAGCATGATATGTTATGCATTGCAGTGCTCTTTACTGTGCATACTAAGCTTTCTGCCTCATAGAAATATAAAAGTTCAAAAAAACCATGGACTTGCAATGTCTTCTGATCATCATCACTCCTCAACCCGTAAATAGCAAATGAATGTTTCTTTGAAAGCGTGTTTGGAGATTTCAGCAGGGGCCACACCTCCATGTATACTCTTGATCAACGAATCATCCTCCATTATAAAGGGAGGCCTTGTTCTTTGAGTGCACGCACAGCTTTGGGAGGGACACCCAAGGAGAGGTGAAGGAGGAAGGAGACACTTGCCTGGGCAGATCAGCTGAATCAGTCCTTATGGTCAGTGGAGTGACACACATTGCAATCAGATCACTCTCACATCCAAACTTGTTGCATTAGAATGCTTTATTTATTTTGAGGTGGGGGTCTCACATAATACAGGCTGGCCTTGAACTTGCTGCATAGCTGAGGATAGCATTGAATTTCTTATCCACCTGTCTCTGCCTTCTGAGTACTGGAATTGCAGGTATACACCATTTCTTCCAGTTTTAGGAGGTGCTGAGGATCAAACTCAGGGGTTTGCATGCAAGCAGAAATGCATTCTTTCAACTAAGCTACATCCCTAGCCCCTAAAATATCTTACTTTAGAAATTTCTGCCTAAGTTTCTGTGTAGAGTTACATTGTTAAAAAGTGTTAAAAGCTTGGCATGGTGGGGCAAGCCTTAATCTTAGCACTCAGGACTCAGAGGCAGGTGGATCTCTGTGAGTTTGATGCCAGCCTGGTCTGCATAGGACAGCCAGGGATACGTAGAGACCCTGTCTCAACAAAACAAAAACACAGAAGTGTTAAATGAATTTTGGATTGATATTAAGACAGAATTTTCTCACAATTTATGAGTTGATCATATTTATCACACATATACACATACAAACACATTAATAATTTTTAAATCAGACAAGGCTTATTTATATAAAAATAAACACTTATTCATCTTAGTATGCAAATTTGCTTTCATCTTTAATAAATGGTAACATTATATGTATACTACAGAACTACTTTACAATAAATATCTTTATAATTATTACCAGTAAATGTTTATTTTGTATGCTTGTTTTACATGCCTATGTACATTTGGTGGCATAAACATTTCTCATGTGAAAAGAAGTAACAAATGGGAGAAGTTTCAGAAGCCCTGAGATAGAGAACCCTGTTCTCTGCTCCATGCTAACCAACCCATGCTTCAGATGAAAGAAAAATGAGATTAGCAGTGCCAGGAAGACCAGGGTGTGTTAATTAATTTTGTTTTATTTTTTTAAAGTACTCACATTTTAGTTTTGTTTTATTTTTGTAACACTGGGATTTAAATCTACAATCTTATGCAGGCTAGGCAACCTCCCAACCACCAATTTCCATCCACTGTACTTATTCCATATTTTAATATGCCAATTTCCAAAAATAAACAAATCCCTAATTTACAAAGAACAGACAATTATCCTTCACCTGAATCCTCATGAATCCTCATGAACTTTACTTGCTTCATCGCATCTCTATCTTTCATGTGTCTCCTTCAAGTTTAAAAGAAATTGAGGAGCTGGAGGGAGGGCTTGCTGCAGAAAGCACATGAAGACCTGTGACTTCAGATTCCCAGAACACACAGAAAACCAGACACAGCAGCCAATATCTATAACCCCAGCACTCCTATGGCAAGATAGGAGGTGAAAGCTGGAGAATCCCAGGATGCTCAAGAGCCAGATATCCTGGTATACACAGTGGGAAACTAGAGACACTGCTTTAAACTGTGGAAAGTGTTGACTGTAAATCAAGACTGTCCTATGACCTTGACATGCATTCTGTGGTCCCACTATGCCACAAATATAGATTTTGAAAATTATTGTATTTGATGTGTATGAGAATTTTGCCAGCATGTAGGTATGTGTACCAAATGTGTGCTGAGAACTGAGCCTGAGTCTTCTGAAATAATAGCCAGAGCTCTTAACCACTGAGCCATCTTTTTAGTCTAATATTTTGTTAAATTGAACATTTACTAATATCCAGAAATGTTCAGAGCTGTTTGAACACTGATGTATGTCTTCCTTACTGAGTCAACAACTAGTAATATGTTGCTGTTTGATCTGTTCTTATATTTACCTATACTTTTTCTGACCTGTTTGAATCAATTTCATTATGTTATATTTCATCTCTGAATGCTTCGACAAATTTTTACTGATGTACTTTTCCCACATGACCAGAACATTATTAAAAATGACAAGAACTGAGCTGCAGAGATGGTTCAGCAGTTGAGAGTGATTCCAGCCTTTCCAGAGGACCTGAGTTTGGTACCTAGAGCCCATATCAGGCCACTCACAACTGCCTGTGACTCCAGCTTCAGAGGATCTGACACTCTCTTCTGGCATTCACTCACAGCATGCGCACGCACATACATACACACAAATAAATAAATAAATAAATAAATAAATCTAAAAATGAACAATAACCACTTCTTATTTCATGCTTACAAAATTATAATTCAAGTTTAACAAATTTGTCTTTTCTATTCTAAAATCAAAACTTAGTCAATCAGGGTACTCACACTGCATTTACGTCTTTAGCCACTTTCAACTATTTGTGGTTTTTCCTCCATGTATATCTGTGCATCTTGTATGTGGCTAGTGCCTTCAAGGGTCAGAAGAGGTGTCAGATGCCTTGGAATTGGAGCTACAGATGGTTGTTAGCTGCCATGTGAGTTCTTGGAATTAAACCCTGGTCCTCTGGAAGAGTAGCCAGTGTTTTTAACCACTGAGCCATCTCTCCAGTCCCAACTAATGATTTTTCTTTTTTACTTTGAAATATTTATACATTCAGAGTAAGTTACAGAGACAATACAGGAAGGATCTGTGTGCCCTTCCCCCAGTATCTGTTAATAATTACAGCTTTCAATATTATAGTACAATATTGAAATCAGGAAATTGACATTGATGCAATGCATTCAGAGTTTAATGCCATTTTAGCACCGGTGGGGAGTCCTGTAATAAGTGCAATCAGGACACAGAACTACTGTGTCACCACAAACACTTCCTGATATCAACATTAAGCCAGACAACGGAGAGAGTAGAAACTTCATTTCCCTTTAAGTCCTTTTATCCTGCCTTATTTATAGTACGATTATGTTAAATATGCCCTCTAAACACATTGAGATCCACACTAGACAATGTTACAATTTTTGCTTCAACTATCAAGCATAATTTAGACAACTGAAGTTGTTTGAAGAGGAGCAAAGTCTATTGTATTTACCCATGTTTTTGCTGAGTCTATTCTTTCTTCTGTCCTGACAACCTAGGATTTCTTTTTATGATTTCCTTTCTGTTTTGAATGGTCTTCAGCATTCTTTCAGAATGGGCCTGCTAGCACAAATTCTTTCAATGTTCCTTTGTCTGGAATGTCTTAATCTCCTCATTTGTGAAGGATATTTTCATCAT
>NC_045030.1:101075672-101076810 GCF_008632895.1 Mastomys coucha | reverse complement strand
CTCTTTTTTTGAGACAGGGTTTCTCTATGTAGCCCTGAAACTCACTGTATAGACCAGGCTGGCCTTGAATTCACAGAGACCCTCCTGCCTCTGCCTCCCTGAGTGCTGGGATCAAAGGTGTGTACCACCACTGCCTGGCTATTTTCTTTTCCTAATCATAAAGAAATTTATTTCATTTGTGGGTTTGTGTGCATATCACAGTTGTTTACAAATGAAAGTTCATTTATAGACACCATCCTTGTGGCTATATCACTAAAGAAAAGGACTCTCCCTTTCCCATCAACCACTAATTGCATGTATGACAAGGTATGGGTGAGCACAGTCTTGTGATTTTTGGATACAGAATCTCAGGGAGCCCAGTCTGGCCTGAAAGTCATCATGTGTCTGAGAATGACTCTGAATTTCTCCCAAGTGCAAAGAATATGGGCATGGACCATCATACTTGAAAATATCTTTAAGTATCTGAAATATTTTGTACTACTTGCTTCTGGACTGCATGGTTTCTGAAGAGAAACCAGCTGGAATTTGACTCAGTTTTACTCCTATAAACCAAATACAGTTCCTTTTCAATATTTCTTTGTGTTTGATTTTCAGATGCTTATGATATGTCTCAATATGAGTTTCTTCTATGTAAGCTTTTTTCAGAATCATTTTTATTTATGTGTATATGTATGGTATATGTGTGCAACCTCCCTCCCCCGTGTGTTAGAGAGATGAGGACTCAATTCACTGAAGGGCTTTGTGAGGACAACTGATGTAATATGACTTGGTCTCATCAAGATGGCTCTGATTTCTTTGTAAATAAGATACTACATTGGGCAAGGGCAGAAGCCTTGAGACTAATCAGGAAAGAGACTACTGACGTAATTCAGTTGAACAAGAGATTTTGCCATGGACTAGAGGAATAGCACTAGACAGGAATTTATTTTTAGTGGTGGTGGTGGGGGGGTGAGACAGGGTTTCTCTGTGTAGCCCTGCTGTCCTGGAACTCACTCTGTAGACCAGTTCTGAGGTACCTCGAACTCAGAAATCCACCTGCCTCTGCCTCCCAAGTGCTAGGATTAAATGCATGTGCCACCACTGCCTTGAGAAGAGGTACAATTCTGAGTATATTTTGAAGAGATAGTTGAAGAGATAG
>NC_045030.1:101069391-101074313 GCF_008632895.1 Mastomys coucha | reverse complement strand
TGTCCTAACAATCTGCTTGAGGCTAAAGTGAAGACTTTTGGATTAATGGTGTTGGCAGAGGAGATTTCTTGACAAACTAATATTGACTGTGTCACATGGTTAGAGGATCTCTTATGCAGATCTATAATTTAAAGGAGCAAGTTGAGGAAGGAAAAAATATAAAATGTACAGTTTGAAGAGCATTGGAAAGTGCAATAGAGTCAAGTCCTATGCTAAAGGAGGTAAAAAGTATTAAAGATAATCTGATGCTAAATGTAATAAAGGGAATGGTGACTTCATAGCAAGACCCCACTCAGAGGAACTTCCAACTTGTGAAAAGGAATTAAGGAAAAGTTTAGCAGTGAAAGAAACCATAGAAAACAGAAAGATGGTATAGATGTAACAGAACAAGTGGGGCATGTTTCAGCCCCAGCAAACAGAAGAACTTGACATCTTCAGCCACATGGTTCTGGCTTTAGAGTTACGGATAGAAGAAAGGGGTTGTGGAATCTCCCTCTGTGATGAAGGAAAGGCTATGTATGTGTTCTTCCATGGAGGCCCAGAGATGCCACTGTGTTAGGTTGTGAAGGTAAACCCTGGCTTGCCTTGGAGACTTCAAGATGTTGGAGATGCTAGGGATGCTGAGAAAACCTGCTACAAAGGAGAAGAACCATTCCAAGAGAAAAAAGTGTGTTGCAGTCAACAAAGCTCAAAGGAGCTAGACATCAGACACAGATGCAGAGTTTGGAGTGTGCCCAGCTTTCAGTCTTGCTTTGCTCCACTAGCTCTTCGCTGTGATCGCTTTCCTCCCTTTTGGAATGGTAACATGTATTCTGTGCCATTGTATGTTGAAAGCACATGATCTGCTTTTTCATTTTGATTTTATAGGAGGTTAAAAGATTGCCTTGAGTCTCAGAAAAGACTTTGAACTTTGGACTTTTAAACACTATTGAGACTGTTACAGACTATGAGGGTTTTTGACAGTGGACTAAATATACTTTTGCATTCTGATATGGCTATAAGTCTATGGAGGCCAGGGAGTGGAATGTGGTGGTTTGAATAAGAATTAACTCCCACAGGCTCATATATTTGAATGCTTAGTCACCAGGGAGTGACGCTACTTAAAAGGATTAGGAGGTATGGCCCTGTTGGAGAAAGTGTTTCACTGGGGGTGGGCTTTGAGGCTTCAAAAGCCCATATCAAGCCCAGAGTCACTCTCTTCCTCCTGCCTTTAGATCTGAATGTAAAGCTCTCAACTACATCTTCAGCATCATTTCTGCCTGCCCGCCTGCCTGCCTGCCACCATGTTTCCCACCATGATAACAATGGACTAAACATCTGAAAGTGTAAGCCCGACCCAATTAAATGCTTTTCTTTATAAGAGTTGCCATGGTCATGGTGTCTGTTCACAGCAATAGAACACTAAGACATTTACTCTTTTCACTTTTTTTAAAGATTCACTTTTGCCTACATGTGTGTAGGTCCACCACATGGATACCTAGAACCTACATAGATCAGAAGAATGCATCGGATGCCCTGGAACTGGATGGGTGTGATCTACCATATCCATGCTAGGAACCAAACCTGGGTCTTCTGCAAGAACATCAAATATTCTTAACCACTGAGCCATCTCTCTACTTCCTCGTGTGTGTGTGTGTGTGTGTGTGTGTGTGTGTGTGTGTGTGTGTAAGTGTGTGTAAGTGTGTATAGATCAGAGGCCACCTTTTGGGAATTGTTTCTATCCTTGGGTTGTAAAGCTTGACAGAAAATGCCTTTATCTGCTTGAACCATCTTGCTAGCCTGTCTTTTAAAAAGGGAGAGAGTTGTTTGTATTCATGTGTATGTTTGTGCATTTATGCAAATATATGTGTGGTGGACCTCAGGGACCAGAAGAGGGTGTTGGATACCCTAGAAAGGGAGTTACAGGTAATTGTGAGCCACCCAGTATGAGTACTAGGAACAAAACAGGTCCTTTGGAAGATCAGCAAGTGCTTTTAACAGCTGAACTGTCTCTCCAGCTCCATCCTTCTCTGCATTTTTAATGAATCTGTGTAAAATCCCTTTAGATTCAGTGTGTCTCCCTCTACTATACAGGCACTCTGACACTTAGAACAGTTTGGGTTGACAAGTCTGGGAGGAGGTCAGTAACACTGAGATGCTTTGACACTTAACGGAAATCTGCCAACTGCTAGTGTTCCTGACTGAGGCCCCAGGGAGACAGGCGCCCCCTACCGGCCTGATGCAGCCCCCAAGCACAGGCAGGCAGCTGCGGTTGCTAGGCGACCAGGCAGCCTGAGCGGAGACAGAGAGATTTGAGCAGTTGGAGGGATTTGTGAGCACAGAGACCATTTCTCTCTCCTTCCACCGCCTCTCCATCGCCCTCGACAAACAAACTAGGATAGGTCGGCACTGTTCACTGCCGTCTCATAATCTGAGCTTATTCTTGAAAATAGAGGTTCAGCAGGTGACCTCAGGCCTTGTGAGTGGAGAGGCAATGTCTTTAGGCCTACACATTGTTTCATCTAGAGGCCAGATAAGCAGGTTGCTGAAGGCAGAAGTTTCTCATTTTCAAGGGGTGAAGGATGAAGATTGCTGTTCTTAACCAAAGGGAATTCTAGAAAATTGAGAATGGGTGGGAATAATTTTGGTGATTAGTCCAGTGAAGTAATAAGATTTGCCCACCATTCTGGACATGTTCCTTAGGAAACTCCTACATTACAGTAAAGGCTCAATGGGAATGCAAAGCCCATTACAGTAAAGGCTCAATGGGAATGACAAAACCAACAGGACCATTCACAGGTTTCTCAGTAGAGTGAAAAATCGTTCGTCAAGTCTGCAGACCCCTTTGAGTAGGGACAGAGTCCATGAAGAGCAGAAGAGATACAAAGAATGGGAGGAGGGTAGATCCAGAACGTGGACACTTCTTGGCTCCGTGCCACCTTTACTAGGATCATGCTGAAGTTCCCTATCTTCATGTGGTCTCCCCGGGACCAGAAATTCTCAGATTTCCCTTCTAGTAAGTACCCTGAGAGTAGGCTCATGCGGGTCAAGGGCATGCCACAATAACTTCTCCACTGAGACTCACATCTAGCCTCCCAGCTAGTACAACAGAACCTTCCTTGTGGTAGAGCCCCCAATCCATGGCAAGTGTGAGGGAAAGCTGTACCCAGGACTGTGCTTACAGGCTTTCCTTTGGGCGATACTAGGTTGAGGTACCGTGCAGCCGGAGAGCGTTTGTCCCAGTCCAGTCTCTATCCTCTGCAGCTTTACAAAGCAGGATGGCAGGGGAGGCTCCTTGCTCCCCATGTTTCCAAATTGAACTGGGTCGGGGCTGTGCCTTGGCTCTATTAATAGCCCCCTAACCCAGCCTGCTAGCCCCAAACCCAGATGCCAGGAACTGTGAGTCAGCAGCTAAAAATAATGAGCAATTGCACCCAAAACCCAACGAGCAGTTCCCCTTGGCCTTCTGCCCTCAAAATATTGGTCAGTCTTAGTCTCCAGTCCCGGGCTTCATAGATGTTCAGTGCCTTCAGTTGTCTGGTCCTCCTAGGAAGGAGAGCTTGCAGGGGCCAGCTCAGGATTCAGCACACAAAGCTAGGAGCTAGGAGCCCAGTCTGAATTGGTGCTGGAGCTCTGGGAATCTGGACGCTGGAGTTAAGAGAAGGGGAGGGGAGGAGAGGACGGGAAGGATGAGAGGGGGAGGAGGGGGAGGGATGAAAGGGAAGGAAGGGAAAGGAAAAAGGAAAGGAAAGGAAAGCAAAGCAAAGGAAAAGGGGAAGGAAGAAGCTGCAGGGCAGCGATCCTGGGCAACTGACAAGGGCAGAAGAAAAAAAAGTGTACGAGGTGGGAAGCAAGCGCATGCCCAAGTGTATGTCAAGTATATGTCAGGTACAGCACACAGTACCTGACAGGCTGGGGGCTCCAAGAGCTGAGGTCCGTAGTCGGCTAGACTTGAGCGGGATCAGGAAAAGGGAAAGGTAATAAGGGAATGCAGTTTGAAACACAGCGTGATCCTCTCAGTTTAAGGCAACATGGATCTTCAAACGGCAGCCACAGTGGTGGCTTGCAGTGTCCCTCCAGCCCTACCATGCCTGCCTGGGTCAGGTGTGTCGGCATGTAGAGTGAGGGGGTGGTGATGAAAGAAAGAGTAGTGTGTGTGTGTGTGTGTGTGTGTGTGTGTGTGTGTGTGTGTGGCGTGCGCACACCGCTGTTGCAAATTCAAACTCGCCTCCATCCACAGGAGACCTTAAGTATTCAGAGGCATACTGGGAACTGTAGTTCCCATGGCTGCCAGTAACCAAGGGGTGGGAGACCAGAGAGGTAGGGTTTGTTCCAGAGAGGTAGGGTACTGCTCCGAGTCCTGATCTGGCGGGATTGAAGGAATCGAGGACCTTTTCCTGTCCTGACTAAAATCTTAATTTGACTGGCATTTGAGTCTAGGCAGGAACCAGGATGAACAGCAGTGTAATGTAGGGTTGCAGGGTCAACCAAGGAACCCCTACTTCTCCCAGTTTTTGTCTTCCTACTCCCTTTTTACCTGTCTCACCATCGCCAGGCCAGCTCTGCCCTGGCCATCTCAGCTTTTAGCTTCACAAGCAGCAACGTATTGAGAAATTTGCTCAAGGAGAAGGGTAGCTGGAACCAGACCCTACGCCCATCCCATTAAAAAAAAAATAAGAGTGGAAATCAGATCTTGTTCTCGGAGTCTGAACTCAAGGACACAAGTTCCTGAACCAATAAGGAAAAGTGGTGGCATTCATCAGTATGTCACCATATCCAAGGATCGAGACCACTCAGGGCGAGTGACCACAAGGTGGAGCTACAACGCAACCCCTGCACAAAAGCCGTTGGGCCACCCGGAGCGCAGCAGTCGCCGCTACTCTCCAGCTTGCTGGGGAGAAAGGTTGGTGGTGTTAGCCCTTCCAATCTCCCGCCCGCCCGCC
>NC_045030.1:101061311-101068354 GCF_008632895.1 Mastomys coucha | reverse complement strand
AGAGTTTCTGTTGCGAGTTCCACCAACTTGTAGCAAAACTTTCTAACCCAGGGTTTCTCCAAACTGCTTTCGCCAGGGTCAAGACATTTTATTGGGATAAGGAAGGCTCAAAATTTTAAATGGACAAAATCTTAATCCCAGGCAACACACTGGAGTCAGACTCAACCTTTTTACTTGGGGCCTGAGGAAAGTACCCAGGAGACCAAGGCAGAAGCACTCACCCTCGGAGGAGGAAGATGCTCAAAAGCAGCAGAATGGAGGCACAGTCGGTGATGACCCAAATCATTAAGTATTTTTGAGGGGGCTATGGAAATACAAAAAGCCCATCAGTGGCCAGAACCCCCAAGAGTAGTATATGGGGTAAATAAGGATGGAAGGGGACAGGTTTAAGTGGAATAGGAGATTGGAGATGAGGGACAGTAGCAGATCTAGAGTCCTTACAATAAGCCAGAGGGGGCCCTGCATCTGCTGCAGCAGCTGGCAGGCATTGGTGGTGACAGAATCCACCCCTGCACACCAGAGCAGGGAGAAGAGCCAGGGCTTGTTCACTACAAACAGGTTCACTGAGACATTCTCCTGGTGCAGTGCCCTGTGGAAGTGGGAGGGGGGATGGAGGAACATACAGAATTTGCTCAGCTCACGTCTGAGACTTTGTCTCAGATCCATTCTCTTTTATGCAGATCTCTGCAATATAGAATAATACTAAAGCTGCCCTCATAGCCTACAAAGCGCTAACGAGCTTGATCCCTGTCTATCTTACCAGCTTCCCCTTCCTTTTGCTTGCTTGCTATTCTACCCTTGCTTCTACTGTTTTACCCATCCATAGTTAGCTCCTTGTAAGCAATCATTTGGTGCTCAGCTTAGTCATCAGTACTTTCTAATGTGGCTCCTTACACCAAACCCCAGTCACTACTGTATCATGTTTTCATAGTATCACTACCCAGCATAAGTGTAGTTTAGGTAATTGATTGTCTATAACTTTTGCTAGTTCCTAAATTCCATGTAAGCCAGGACCTTTCCCATCTTATTCACATTTGTTTCTTTAAGCCCACAATCAATGCTGTGTGAGTTACAGCAATCATTCAGTAGGTATGCATTGTGGGAATGGATGCATCAATAGCTTTTGCACCACCTGCATTGGTTCTTTCCTGACAGTCAACCTCGGGGTTCTTTTTATTCCTTTCCTTGACACTCACTTGATATCCAATACTGGCAGGTCTTGATAAGGGAGGTTGAGAAACTGGGGTCTCTCAGTCCCGTTGCTACCCTGATGTCCATATATCTGGCGCATTCTGGGGGCCCGTTGTTGCACGTTAGCCCGATCTTCATCTGGGAGCCAAAGAACCTGTGGTTTCGGGACAATGATTATAATTTAATGCTAAGGAAGCTCTAGAGATTCCAGGGACAGTTGAAGAGAGGTTTGGCCACAGAATGGGGTATGTGAGTCAGGGTAGGAATGTGAGGGCAAGAAGCAGCCTTGAAATCATCATGGTCTAAAGACGGTTGGATAGGAAGAGGGGCAAAAAGTGGGGAGGGCTTTGAGAGCCCTGGATAATGTCACCATGGCTTGGGGCACGTTTGCACTCAACACAGCCTCCAGTGTCTGATTCACAAAAGTATCATAGTATGTGTGGTTTCTTGGGGGTCGACGCAAGTCAAACATGATGGAAAGGTTGAGAGCTGCTGCTTCCTTCAGTAGTTCTTCTAATGCTGGTATGGTCTGATTCTCAGCCTCCTTCTGATCAGAGCCTGATAGCTTTTTGGCCCCCCAGAAAGGTTGCCTCTGTAAGAGAGGGAAATTATTTCAACATTACAAGAGGCATCTAGGTTTTCTCCCAATCCTCGACATCTGTTTGTTTGTTTGTTTGTCTTGAGACAAGGTCTCACTCTACAGTTCTGTCTGGCCTGGAATTTGCTATGCAGCTATGTAAAGCAGTCTGGCTTTGAACCAACAGTGAGCTGCTTGCCCCTAACCTCCCAAGTGCTGGGATTAAAGATGTGAGCCACCACACCCAAATAGCTGCTCTCAATCTTACCAAGTGTTTTCAGATTCTGCCCGCCTCTGAGCCAGGGTCATTCTTTCTCTAACCTTTGCTTTCTTCTATCAAATCATACTTCATGGCCTCAGCATCCTACTCCTCTAAGTCCAAAACTTCATCTACATCACCTTTTCAGTTTCATAGAGACCTCTATGATCTTGACCCTTTTCTTTTCCCCTGGTCCTTCAAGCGCCTTTCTCATTGTACCTGCATCCCCATATAGTCCAGCCTCAGCTTGAATCACTTCCCACAGTGTTCTCAAGAGGTTCCTTTCCCTTTTGTGCACCCTCTGAACTCTGATTCAGTGTTACACTTGTCTGCCTCCTCCACCGCTAAACCTGGAGGCCTCATACTGTCTCGGGCAGTCCACAGCATGGGGAGTACTGGTGTTGTATTTCCTGTTTTTGTCCACTGTGGCTTGTCAAACCTTTCACTTGCTCTTGATTGGGCTTTTCTTTCATCCCTCCTTGTGACTGCTCCAAGCCTCTGCCATTCTGCCCACCTTCCTTTATTATCAACTAATGACCCCAAGACCTGACATAGACAAAGCTGGATAATAGAGGGTATTTGCTATTTATACCTAGGTACTTTATGTATATGAACTGACAATCTGTCCAAAAGGCCTAGAAGGGAAGTACTACAATTATTATCCCTGCTATACAAATGAGGAAACTGAGGCACAGATTGGCTAGGGACCATTGGCCAGCGTCACCACAGCCAGCAAGTGCTAAAGCCAAAAAGTTCAAGCTTCGGGACAGGGTTTCTCCTATAGCCCTGGCTGTCCTGGAACTCACTTTGTAGACCAGGCTGGCCTCGAACTCAGAAATCCACCTGCCTCTGCCTCCCAAGTGCTGGGATTAAAGGCGTGCGCCACCACCGCCCGGTCAAAGCCAAAGTTCAAATATAGACATTCTTGGTTTTCCCTCTGATATGCCATTAGATATAGACTTAATTTTATATAAAAAAAAGCAAACAGCAACTCTGTATTGTGCTTTTATCTTTTTGAAAAAGGTATGTACACACACATATAAAATTAGTGCATATTTTAGACAGGTTGGATTAAGGGAGATTCTAGTTCATAAATTATTTTTTCTGAAAATTTTTTTACGATGAACAAATACTACTTTTACAATCAAGGAAAGAGGTACTGTAAAACTGAAGTCCCCCTCTGAGTACTTTTCACTGCCTAGAGGATTAAAATCAACACTTCAATGTACAACACTCAAATTTCTCAATTTAAGATCAAGCCTCTGTTTCCTACCACTCCTATGAATTGCATCTTTCGGTTAAAATGAGCTACTTTTTGTTCTCTAGAAACCTGCTTGTGTTTCTGACCATTACCCAATGCTCGTACCCCAAACTAGAACTCTATGGCCCAAACAAGGGTTTGGGGTGTATGTGGCTTGCTAGTCACAGCTCTGGGTTCCGTCCCAGCACCTCAGAACTAGTTCCACATTCTTGCTTTGCCAAACAGTGGACCTCACTCCTGTCTGCCCAGAAGTATTTTTATTGCTCTATTTCCGATTCCACTTGTCTCTTTCTTACTAGCTGGGAGTGACACCAGGGCAGAGACTGTTCTTAACTGAGCAGCACAGGGTACAGCAAGTTCAGGCTGCTGACGTGGACTCTGCCCTGAGTGCCACAGAGGTGGTGGCCTCATCTTGGCTGGCGTTCTCACCTCTAGGAACCAGCTTCCAGCATTGAGTCTCTGCAGTTCAGCCCAGGAGAAGTCACTGCTGTGGGCTGAGATTCGCTCTGGAAACACGGAGGCTACGTTGGTAGTCCTGCTCAGTCGCTCATCATGCATGAGAAAGGGGACTCCGTCAGAGCTGTGGGCACGAGAAGTATCAGGGGACAAAGCTCTGGAACTGACATCTTTTCCTGAGTGTCCCCACTGTGTCCCTCAGCTCACCAACCCCCTAGGCCCCACCCTCCATCACCTGACCATCACATCTGTTTCAAACACCGAGGCTCCACATTCAGCTGTCTTCCGCAGGGACATCAGGGTATTCTCAGGGGCCAGCTGTGAAAGGGAGTTGATGAGAAGGTAGCAGGGAAGGGTGGGCCTGAGAACCCACAGACCTGGCCCTGAAGCCTAGAGGAGTGGATTCTTTTTTACTTGTCTAGGTTTCTGCCCATCACTTACCATGGGAGCCCCTCGGTGTCCCACCAGCCCAGGCTTGGGGGGTAAATCTCCGAGTTTCATGATGCAGGGAGAAGAGATGAACAGGGGTGTCAGGTAGATGACCAGAGTGACTCCAAAAAATAGCAACAGTAGCAGAACCTTGGGGCCTGTAGAAAGTGGGGGACAAGCTTTGGGGAAAGGCAACAGGAGAGGTGGAGCTCTAAGGTCAGAGGGCAGAGCTCAGGTACAGGAAACTGTGGGGGACAGGCAGAGACACTGAGGGTGAATATGGGTTGATATTGGCACCTCTTGGGTAGATGCGGTAGAAGGTATCAGCCACAGGCCAGGCCAACAAGGTGATTCCAGCAACTGCGCCAATGTGAAGGAATGGGGCTGTGGCCTGTGGAAAGCAGCTGGTGAGGAAGGCTCTTCTTCCTATTGTTCTGTGTTGCACACCCCCTCCCCCCTTCTCTGCAATCCAGAGAGATCTGCAGTGTCATAGGACCAGGAGGCAATGTAATGTTCCAGAATTGGCCATGGGCTAAGGTTCCCACCTAGATAGTGGAGATCAGCCACTCACCTTCAGTGACAGTCCTAAACTATGCCACTCCTGCCGCCATTGGATATCCAGTCCCACAAGGCCAGTGGCCACCAGAAGTATAATGAGGAGCAGCAGCACCTGGGGCCAGAGACGAATGAATGGGCCTTCCTTGTTAGTTAGCCTAGGCTCATGATCACTGGGGCTACCTCTTCATTCTGTGGACACAGGATTCTTCCCCCTCCTGAACACATCTACTGTCCTTTCACTCAATAAATATGTACTAGGTTTCAGGTCCTGATCTGGACCCAAGGGATAGAAAAGCAAATGACCATCAGGGTGCTGGACCCAGCATCCCCTCTCCCCATCACTGCCAACTCACGGCACCTTGTGGAGACTGTGAAGATGCAGAGGCTGTCCACAGAGCTGCAGGAGCAGGCCCAGGAGCTGGGAACAGACAGAAGGGGCACTTAGAAGGCTCCGAGAAAAGGCAAGTTCTCCTAGTGGGGATTTTTAGGCTACCATCTTCTTCCCACCCAAGAATTATCCTCTTTCCCTTAATGGTGGCTAGGATGAGAACAAGACAGTAGACCTGAGCAGGAATGAAGGGCTTATGTGGGAGTTAGGCCAGATGTCCCTGGACCAACCAATAGCAAGGATGCATATGTAACCAGGATAGAGATGACCAACAGGACTATCAGGGACCAGTCCATCCAGTGTCCCCAGTGGCGGAACAGGAATCTGTAGGAGGGTAAAGGAAGGTGTTCAAGGGGAGGAGGTGATTTGGGGGAGGGGAGTTGGGAGTTGAAGAGGCTTGATCCAGGAAACCTATTAGATGGGAGTGAGGGGGAAATGTTTCTTAGGGCCATGGTCTCTAGGGATTGGTGAATTTTCTTGGAGGCATTTCCTAAGGACATCAGAAGTGCTGGGATTCAGGGGCCATGTAGAGCTGGGGATGACTTATAGTGGGGGCTGAACCCAGGGTAGGTAGGATGTAGTTTGGTCGGTATGCAGAGGAAGCGGGGCAGGTACGTGACACACTCATTGAAGTTGTGCAGATCATTGAGAAGGATGAGCCCGATGTACAGCCATCCCAGGGACAGGAGGAAGGTGAGGAAGAGCAGGCCAAACCAGATGCAGTCGCACTGCAAAGGAGCAAAGGAGCAAAAGAGAAGAAGCTCTCAGCTGATCCCCATTTCATGCTCAGAGGACCCCAGAACAGCAGCTCAGCTTCCTGCTCTGCACTGGGCTGTTTTTCCAGTATTTGAGGGAGATTTTCATCCTGGGGGAGAGAAAACCCCTTCCTCCCCAGCTGCTTATGAATACAGTGGATCTCCGTATTGCCTCTGAGCAGCCTTCTGATTTGCCACCCCCCCCCCCTTCTCCACCTTGCTGGTTTGCATCTTCTGTTTGGGATATTTCTTCCAGTGGCAGCTGTACAGGCAGTGGAGGCAGCGGGCCCAGATGGAGCTGCAGCTGGGGGAATCTGCCATGGTGAAGGCCTGGGGGAAAAGGACATTTGACCATCAGGGACCCTGGTAGAGATCCCAGTCTCCCTTTCCTTGTATCTGAGGAGCCTGGGGCAGGTAGGTAGAAGGCTGAGATGCTGCTCGGCAGGAAGGTTGGTTGTCACTGAGCCGACGCAGAGCTCTGGATTTCATGAGGTGACTGATTCCAAACCCAGAAAAGAGGGACCATTTCTGAAGTCTTTCATTGTCCCTTATTTTTGATACCTGGGAGGCCAGTGGTCCAGCCTTTTGGTAGACATCATGTGTACCTACTCTCTCCAGATCCTTCCTAGTTAATGACATTCAAAGCTGGCTTTGGAGTGCTTGCCAGAGTAACAGGAGAAATTGCCTCAGGGTGGGGCAAACTCAGTTCAGCAAGTTAAGGCAGATCTGACTGAGCTTGAGGCAGCCTGATGCTGTCTTGCACCCCAGGAAGCAAGAGTAAACCTGAAGCAGAGGTTCTTATTCTGACCCCAGGCTGAGGGAGGCACAGCCAGTTGACTAGTTACTATGGATACAGGATTGAACAAACCACAAAGCCCTGACTAAAAGATTCTCTGTGTCCACTTCTCAGGGGTTAGGGGCACTGCCAATAGAAAGAAAACTTGAGGGGAGCAGGCTGCCTGGATTCCTGACTCCCACCTTTCTAAAAGAACCCCATTCCTGTCTGCAGTCTAGACAATCCAAGTCCCCCCACCCCAGTCTTATCCTTTCCTTCCCAGACATCATATACAGTCACCCTCCACCCCAAATAGAAACCCAACTCCCGCCTTCCCCTTCCCAGAGGCCCCACCCTCTGAGCTATCCTCAATGAAAGTACATTCTGCACATAG
>NC_045030.1:101058149-101061172 GCF_008632895.1 Mastomys coucha | reverse complement strand
CTCTCTCTCTCCTCCCTCTCTCCGTCTCTCTGTCTCT
Organism: Mastomys coucha; assembly: GCF_008632895.1. NCBI lineage: Eukaryota > Metazoa > Chordata > Mammalia > Rodentia > Muridae > Mastomys > Mastomys coucha. The sequence goes on along the minus strand of NC_045030.1, from coordinate 101,061,135 downwards.
GTCTCTCTTTCTCTGTCTTTCTCTCTCTCTCCCTCTCTCCTAACTGTCCTGTATAAAGGAACAGTACCCCCTTTTCACTCTGTGTGAGGGCTCCTCCAAGAAGGCAGGGTATGTCTGCTCTTGGAATTGCCCCCTTATTAAGTTCCCCTTGGGAAAGGAGGATCCGTCTAGGGAGTGGAGGGGTGGGAGCTGCGTCCCTTCCCAGGAGATTGACTAGTCAACCCAAAGAGAGCCCCCTGCTTCTCCCCATCCCGGAACTGGGCTACGGTAGCCTGCCCTGAGCACCAATCCACATCCTTTGCTTCCTTTAGGGCCGTACCCCCTGCACCCCAGATTTCCAGAGTCCTACCTCCCTCAAGAGTTGCCTGGAAGATGGAATCAGGATCTGGCCAGTCTGAAAGACCCGGAGCAGGGAATCTGACAGGGCTGCTGACTAGCCCCCTAGGCTCCATCCCTACCGGGTTGAGCAGCTCTTCACTTCCCAGCTCCCAGCGGTAGCCCCCAGCCTTCCCGAGCCCTCACACCTTTTACTCAGTGAGCAAGCGAGCTGCAGCTCTGCCTCCCAGCTCCTCTCCGAGTTGTCTGCCTCCTCCCTCTTGCAGTCCCTGGCTCAGCCTCACTGGTCAAACAGGTGTCACTGTTGCCACCTACAGGAAGAAGTGTGGGTCCTCTTGGAAGACCAGGAGAGGCTCTATGGCCCGAGCACAGCCATGGTGGCAAGATGGGCGCGAGTGAGCTAGCTGGAGAGGAGGTCGGCTTCTTTACTCTCTCGAGCTGGCAGTCAGGGGGCTTGGTGTGAGGAATTCCTTTGTGCAGCCTTCCCCATCCCTCTGTCCCTCCTCCTGTTCCCCTCCCAGTCACTGCCTGAGGGCTTTGTCCTGGCTCTAGGAGGCCAGGACGGAGGGCATAGGAGGGAGGGAAGCTGGGGGAGGTGACCACAGAATTTTGCAACTTGGCAATGAGGAGAAGGGGCCCTGCCAGTCCCCTGGAAACTCTTGAGAGTATGAGGAAGTCTAACCTCGGGCTTCCTGGGAGTACAATTTCCCATCATTAGCTTCCAATCAATAACTCTTGGGCTATTTATACTTCTGCTAGCTCCATCTATATAATGCTATTGAAGTGACTTTATGAACTCTGGGCAGCAAGATGTCCCATTTCTGGACCAGGGATCCCCATGGATGTATTCAGCAGCCCTCACTGCACCACACATCAGATGCTCATTCAGGATATCAGTCTCACTGCCTTGTTTACCAGGCATTGAATGGCTTCAGGAGTGTATAGAGTATTAGGGTACCAGGCTTTTGGAGGATGAACGTGTACAAAAGAAGTAGGTGGCCTAGTAAGCTGTGGTCAGCTTAGTAGAAAAAGTACAGGGTTGCATGTGAGCTGGGAGGGGCTTGATGAACAGCTCTTGGATTATGGCTGATGAAGTGAGTTGGGGGTCTGTGAGCACTATTGGGGTGTTGGTGGGAAAAGATGACTCCTTACAGATAAGCTGGCTTCCCCTCCCCCTCCACACACTCAGTTTTATCCAGTGAGGGAGACCGGCTCTCTTCTGCCAGGAGCTGGTTCCCTCCCTCTCAGCTTTCCCATTGTATCCAGAGGCTCTATTTGGCAATGACAGAGTTTCTCTAACTCTCTCAGAATTAAAATGCAAAGAGAAGCAAGGCTGCTTGCTGGCAGGAAGCCAGGGAGGGCCAGCAGGTCACCTAGTCCTCCACTGGGAGTCATTCTTGGCAGGTTGGTTTTCAATTTCCTTTGCTTGGGTTTTGGTGGATTCTAGAGTTTTGTTTTCTTGTATGCGGGGATGGTTTGAGAGCCTTTTAGGGGTGATGGGGTGGGGACATGATTCAATATGCATGGATGAGTCTCAAGGCTTGCAAACTCCCAAAAGGTTTCAAATACAGCCTGTATGAGGCACTGCATGGCTGGCCCCCTTCTAGCTTCTAACTGGAGACAAGAAACCTGATATGGTAAGGAATAATCCTTGTCTCTCCACTTCCTTTTTAAGGGAGAAACCAAGGGGACAGTAGTTTTGTTCTGTAACTGAAAAGTTGTGTGGTTCTACAGCCATTAATCAGATTGCAGGGCATTAGAAAGAGCTATGTGGTAAATGTAACTGGGTTCTGTTCCTAGCTCTATTACTCACTGACATTGTAACTCTACATAGTACCTCTTTGTACTACAGTACTATCTGTATGTTAGATATTTAGTGTTCCCCAAAGGCTTGTGTGTTTACAGCTTGTTCCCTGGCCTGTGGTACCATTTGGGAGGTTGGGGGAAACTTTAGAGAGGTAGGTTCTTGTGGAGTGTCTTTTGTATACTGGAGGGTATGCTCTCGAAGGCTGGTGATGGGAACCAGATCCTTCCACTATTTTTTTTCCATCCTGGCCATGAGGTGAGCAGCTTTACTCCATAGTACTTCTGTCATGATCTAATATGGGCTTCTAAGCATGGCCCATATTAGATCATATTAGACCATGGCCTCCAAAACCATGAGCTGAAATAAATACATTCTCCCAATGAACTCTCTCTCAGGTATTTATTTGCTATTGTACGGTAAAGCTGACACTTTCTTTATCCTTTTTCTTAAAACTTTATTTATTTAATGTATTTGAGTATACTGTCCAACCTTCAGACACACCAGAAGAGGGCATCAGATCCCATTACAGATGGTTGTGAGCCACCATGTGGTTGCTGGGAATTGAACTCAGGATGTCTGGAAGAGCAGTCAGTGCTCTTAACCACTGAGCCATCTCTCCAGCCCGACATTCTATTAAAAAAAGATTTGTTTACTAGGTATACAATGTTCTAAGCCACAAGTGGGCACCAGATGTCATTACAGATGGTTGTGAGCCACCATGTGGGTGCTGGGAATTGAACTCAGGACCTCTGGAAGAGTACCCACTGCTCTTAACGGCTGAGCCATGTCACTAGCCCAAGCATTTTTTGTTGTTGAAAAACAAATACAATTCTGCAGGAATGT
>NC_045030.1:101047059-101057934 GCF_008632895.1 Mastomys coucha | reverse complement strand
TTTTCTTATTTTCTTAACATTTTAAAAATATTTCATTCACTTCAGTAACATGAGTGACAGACAGTTGAATGGTTTGTAAAGTCCTGAGTTGGAATGGAGCAGGAAAGCTCCCTGCCCAACTCCTGAGGTGTGGTGAGGGAGTCGAGCCCTGTCTCCATTGTACTCGAGGTTCTTCCATTAAGCTGACGTGATCAGGAGAGAAGAACATGTTAGCCTCAGCTCCATGAAAAGATAATTCAACTGCTCACAAGAGTGAGCTAGATTGTGCTGGGGACTGGTTCCTCTTCAGTCATCAGGAAGATCAGTGGGTTCTCTCTCCAGTAGAAGGCTTGGAACCTCCTAGAGAAGCAGAGTAGTTGTTTGAGGGCTTAGATAGTAAAGGCCAACACTCAGCAAAGGTCCTCTTCCTTTCAGGGACACTTTTCTCCTTTTCTAAAACTACAGAAGTCATTGGTGCCCTCCCCTTCTGTGCTGCACTCTCAGAGTGTGTCCAGGGCAGACAGAGGAGACACTGGCCTGAACCTCAGTGGGACTCTTCTTGGATAGGAGAGCAGCCAGAGAAGAAGCTGGTATTGCTGGCTAGAGCTCGTTTCTTCTTCTTCCCTGGGGCCCTATTTTCTTGTGATTCTGATGCTATAGGTTTCAGTTCTGGGTGGTCAGAAGAAGAGACAAACACAGGCTGCTTCAGCAGCACCTGATCTGCATCACACATTTCTTTTAGGATCTAGGAAAGACAGAGACAGAAATGAATATGTGGGCCCAGCTGAGCCACTACAAAGGCTCCACGAGGCATCCCTTACAACTGCTCTTTTCCATAAAATACTCCAGCCAGTGCACAGCAATTGCATGATATCTTTCCCCACAACGACCTCCCACAACCTTCTATCGTAGCTAATGCAGAGAAGGAGTCCCACACTTAGCCAGTCACCTTGCTGTTGGGAGTGGCACAGACAGGGTTGAAGAAGCTTAATCCTGAAGTCACCTCTGTGGGATCTTCCAGTTTGAAGGAGTTTTCAGAATCTTGGTTTAGCTCAATAGCATCTGAGCTGTCCTGAAATCAAGCAGATAGGCTTATTATAATTTAGCTACCTGAGTTACAAAACAGCCTGTTCCTCTTCAGCCAGGTAGGTCCCAGATCTGAGGATCTGACCAGTCAATTACTCAAAGCAAACCTAAGGGAGCTACTGTTTGAAGAAGTCGTAGGGCTTAACATGTCCTGTCCCCAAAAGAATGGAGTCATGCTTAAGAAGCAGACTGTAAGGACCTGTGTAGGTCTGGAATGAGGCATACTATGAAGGAAACTTTAAAATTAGGTCAAGTTGGGTGTGGTGGTATATATCTGCAGTCCAAGAACTTTCGAGGCTATGGCAGAGGGATGACAAGTTTGAGTCCAACCTAGGGTATTTAACAAGCAAGACCTACTCTCAAAAAAAAAAAAAATAAATAAATAAAATAAAATTAGGCCAAGCCTTGATTATTTCAATGATTAAAGTTCTATGACCTACAATAGCACCCCGATAGGAGGCTACCTGCATTAGTATTCCTTTCTGATAAGGAACCAAACTCCAAAGGACAGAAGTCACTTAAGTTACAAGATGACTCTGGTAGAGCTGTTTGTAAGCCTGAGGTTTTACTCTTAAGTTACCAGGACCAGCTGTGTATCAGGCAAGTTACGTCAGTTTGCCTCTGGATTTTACTTTTCTCTTCTGAAAAATGGAAGCACTGGCCCAGATCAGTGATTTTCTTTAACTGAAATCCCGAGGGAGGCCCAATAGGAAGGTTAAGTGAAGAGTACATGGCTTTGATGGAAATGGAATTCTAAAGGTTTTGGGCAGAGATTCTTTCATGCAGCAGCTTCAGGGTTCTAGAACCCTAAATGAAAACTCATGAAAACAGGGAACCCTTAAAGGTCTCAATGATGTGCCTAACATTTAGCCTGACTGACACAGAACTTGCCCCTTTAGTCCTCTGCTGCTTACTTAGGTTAGAAGTCTTTGAAATGAAAAGCCCAAGCCAAATTGTTCCCATGGAAATGGTTAGGAAATGCATGATGGATGCTTGCCACACTGTACTGGGTAGGAGTCTTGGATTATGTATCAAGAGCTTTGTATGTAGCAAAGACTTCTTGCCATGGTCCCAGGCAGGTATAAGGAAAGTTCAGTGATTGAACCTGCTTGCTGCTGCTCTTTTCAGAGCACATTTTATTTCTCAGAGTTTGCTCTTCCTCGGAGTGATATAAAGAAGGCTGCAGTTAACTTGGCTCACAACAGTGACTAGGAGATGAGATTCCTGTGAGTCTTTTCCTAGAGCCATGGAATGCTCGGTTCCCTTAGGGTCTTCTAACTACTATCTCAAGATCCCAGAAGGATTGACTTCCTTTCTGGAAGCTGTCATCTCAGCACGTGGCTTTCATGCTTACAGCTGAGCCTCTGGACTAGTTTGATCCTGTGTCCCTGTCTACCTGTAAGTTCTTGCTTTCCTGCTCCTTGTTCCTGTTTCAGAAATCATACAGAAACTTCTAAGCAAGGCTGGCGGTGAGGGTGGGGAGTGCATACCTGAGGAGTGAGCCTCTTTCTGGGTGCAGAGAAGAAGGGAAGGGATTACTGTGTAGGAAATTCTAGGTTTCAGGGTGTTAAAAGAAGGATAAAAACTCCAGAGAAGTTCAAAGGGATGGTAAGGGGAAGCAATACTGTTCCTACCTGGTTCTGATGGCGGTTTCGACACTTTGTGGGGTCACAGCTGCAGGTCACATTACAGTCTGACTTTTGCTTTCTACATCCACATTGCTTGTTCCCACACCAGCCTTTGCAGGAACACTGTGAAACAGGTTTGTGAAGGACACATTATTGAAAGGATTAGATGGACGTTTTAAAGTACCGTCCCTCCACATACAAGTCTTTTTAGAAAGAAAAGTGACATCATTTTGATCAAATCTGTCTTCTCTCTTCCTTCCCTTCATTTAACCATAATCACCAGGAAGTATCACAGGCTAATTACAAGCAGGTAACACGAACAATTCAATGCTTATTTTGGGCAGTATAGCTAAAGATAGATAAGGAGCAGTCCTAACTCATCGGTCAAGTACCAGGTAAATACTAGTCACCATTTCAAAGGCACAGCCCTGCAGACAGCATGGTAGTACAGTTAGGTTTATTTTAGGACTACTAAGTCAGAGTTTTGTCTAACTCATTATATTTTCTTTTAGTTCACATTTCTACATTTTGTCCAGTGTTAGCTAGGGCTTTGTTCTGAGCACCAGCTTAACTCATCTTCAATATATCACTAAATATAGGAAATAAAATCCTTTATATTTAAAACTGCATAGCATGTTCTCTCTCTCTCAGACACAGACACACACACACACACACACACACTCTCTTATAGCCAGTTTACAATGTTTATCAGGCTCTAACAATAGCAGAAAGCTCGAAGGATGAATAGTTAAGATAACAAAAATTACAATCCAAAAATATTTTGACAGGGCTGCAATTATAGACTCAAAGGAGAAAGAAAAAATACAATAGGGATAAGTTCACGTTTGGCATTTAGGTCCCCCTAAATCAGCTGTATAAGTACAATATATGGGGAGATCTAGCTTTAAAGTCGTCTGTGCGGCAGGCCATGGCAGCCCAAACATTTAATCCCAGCACTCAGGGAGGCAGAAGCAGCCAATTCCAGGGCAGCCAGGGCTACACAGTGAGATCCTTTTAGAAAACCAAAACAACTCCTTCAAATCCCCAACAAAAATGAATCCAAATGTCTAGTGATTAACAAGGCCTGAAATTGCAGGGTAGTGATGGTGCATGCCTTTAATCCTAGCATAAGGCAGGCAGAGGCAGGTAGATTTCTGAGTTTGAGGCCAGCCTGGTCTACAGAGTGAGTTCCAGGACAGCCAGGGATACAGAGAGAAACCCTGTCTCGAAAAACCAAAACCAAAAAACCAAAAACCAAACAACCCCCGCCCCCAATCCAAACCCAAAACCCCAAACCAAAACCCCAAGGCCTGAAATCATATCTGTCAGCATTTTTTTTCTCATCTCATCTCTGTGGACTCATCCTAAGTTTATAATAAAATTCAAGATCTTAGCTGCTTTTCACATGAGAACTATCATGTTTGTTCTGTAGCTATAAAGGAAACCATAATAACATCTTTTTTTCTGATCAGGATGATAACATATATCAGTATAAATTTTGAAAGCCCAAACCATGATTTCAATAGCTGTAAACACACAATATTCTATCATGTCGATACATCAATTTATTTAACTAGTCCTGCAATGTTAGATATTAAAGATATTATGAGTCATGTTACAGTGAATATCCTTATACATATATAGAATCTAAACTCTATGTGCAGACAAGACCCTCTACAGCTGGCCCAACGCCACTTAACTTTACCTTTCTTACTCACTTCTCAACACACAACACAGACACAAAGCCCATTCTTTCCCTGAGGACTTTCCATTGCCTCTTTCTCCTTCACTCGCTTCCCCTCACTTTCTTGTTTGTGACTTAGGCCTGTATCACATGGCCTAGGCTGGCCTTGAATGTGAGATTTTTTTTGCATTAGCCTCTACAGTGCCAGGATTACAAGTGCCTGGTTTCCTCATGTTGTTTCGATGTCATCTTAACCATCTCTTTGATTCACAAATAGCCTTTGCCCTCCCCATCATCCCTATGAAGTCACCATGAAATTTTTTTGTTCTCTTCTGTATCACCATCCAGAACTATTTTGTTTTTCTGCTATGTCTTTTCCTACAAGAATATGTTCACAATGACAAAGTTAATTGTTGTATTCTCAGAAATAGCGCTCATTCCTGGCATAAAGATACTTAGAAAAGACTCACTGAATGAATACAGCAAGTTCCGTATTGATGGCTGTTTCCTTACTATGTGTATAATAATTACTGGGTCAAAGAATATAAAGCGTTTTAATATATGTGTTCCTGAAGTGAGCATGATGGGAATATTTTTAAAGTTTCTGATAATATTTTCAGGTTGCCCTCCAGAGTAGGTATACCAATTTACATGTCTAATAGTATTAAATAAGAATGTTCATCTTACCTTTATCAACAAGATACATTATAACAAATTTAAAAATCCCTTTAGCTACTTCAAGTAAGGCAGGTGAAAGGTAAGAGTTCTATGACCTGTCTTCTGGATACTCCTTCAGAATGGCCTCCATTTATTATTGTAGCCTGGGCCCTTTGTCTACTTGTGACTCATCTAAAGGCTTCAGACATGCTCTTTTACCCTGTCAGCACTTCTCTGTTTCATCTCATGGGATGAATATCACAAATGATATCTCAAGGACAGTCATGAGTGCTTAGGCTTTTCCATAGCCAAGACCCAGTGAGATGATTTATAGACTAGTATACTTCACCTATACGAAAGCATTTTCTAAACTCCAGCTGTCATGGACTTCTGCTGTTGCTAATCTTCAAAGGAGCAGAGGCTAGTTGCTAGTGGGAATGGTAGAGTTGAATGCTTATGACTTGACAGACTGGTGTTCAGGTCACATGAATGTCATACACGTAAGTTATAATTTCATCTTATTCTCCCTCATTCAAGGGAGCAGATTAGAATACCAGAGAGAGACTCTGACACAACTATACCAAAACTGCTGGCAACCCACCAGCATATCTCAAGGAACAAACAGCACAGATTGAAAGACTCCTAGGCTTGTGGTTCTCAGCAGGGGCTAGAGAAATCTCTGCAAGGGCTGGAACATTGGCTCAGTGGTTAAGAATGCTTGATGTTTTTTCAGAGGATCTGATTTCAGTTCCCAGCACCCACATCAGGTGGCTCATAACCAACTGTAACTCCAGCTCCAAGTGATCCAATGATCTGTGTTCAAGCACCTGTACACAGCACACATGGCATTCATCCATAGAGACCCACAACACATAACAGAAAAGAAAGGAGAGAGAGAGAGAGAGAGAGAGAGAGAGAGAGAGAGAGAGAGAGAGAGAGAGGAATCTTGGGGGAAGTGTTCTAAACGCCAGGTTCTGCCTCAGGTCAATTCAGTCACAACATCCAGATGTAGAGTCCTAGGTTCTATTTTAAAGATTTCCCCTGAGAAAAACTAGGATTGAGGATACCGTTTTACAGTCTGTAATTCTAGCAGAATGTTCAATATGTCTCAGAAGAATGAGATCTGGTCAAATTTTAAGCTCAAAGAATACCAGGGTAGGAAATTTAACACTTGGCATGAGCATGGAAAAGTCACTTTCAAGTTCAGCTCTTCTCTTTATCAGCAAAAGAGAGACAAGAATATCTGTTTCCTTTGGGCACATATGGCAGCACACACCTGCACTGGGAGGCCCAGGCAGGAGGCCAGGCTAAGCCACATACTAGTACTGTAAGTTCTTGTCTCAGAATATAGCAAAAGTAATAAAAATTTATCACCCACCCTCAGGTGGTAAATGAGAAACACTTAAAGATGCTTCCAGTGCCTTAATAAAAACATAATTATCTTATTCCTCACAACATGATGTATATATAACCTCTCATATACAATATAAAGATACTATTGTTAAAATTTTGACAAATTTTGGGACATAAGACATTAGCCACTGGAAGTAATCCATTCTGGTTTCATCTCTTCATTGTACACATAAGGGAATGCAGGCTCAGGCAGAGTAAGTGCCTTGTTCAAAGTTACTCAATGAACTATTGATAAATTCCAGGCTCGATAAAACCCATGCCTATTTAGCTTCTGAGTTGTTACTCTGTCTACCATAGCATGTGACCTATCATTTAGCGTCTCTTTAGTGAGGAAGCCATCCTTTCGGTGCCTGCTACAGTATCCTTTCTACTAAGCAAAAGATGGTTAAACAACAATAAAGGCAGTCTTCATGTATAACTAATGTGTTTTCCAAGCAGTCTGATCAAGAGTGGACAAAGCATTTGCATATTGTGAGGTTATTAAATAGGAGAGTCAACTTAATCTCGCTAAAGCTCATGCATACTCACTTATCAAACTAAAAAGCATCATTTTGCAGTGTTTTAGAAATTGAATATCATTCATATTAGGTAGTATTTCATTACAATATTTGCTACACTTCAGTATTTTCCTTTAAGTTGGAGCAACAGTGTTGATCTATTAAGCTTCCCCAAAAACAAGTGTACCCATAATTGCTTCACACCTGCAAATTCCTTTCCAAAGGTGTTAGGTCCTTCTTCTGATCATGTGTATGCTTCTGAACTCTGCCTCCTTAACTTGGATGGCCATTTAATCTACATTCAGCTCACATCGCTACTGTAATTATAATAGTATAAATGTTTGTTGAGGAAATAAACAGGAAGGGGCTTTGGGAGATGGCTTTGTCATTAAGAGAACTTGTTGCCTTTGCAGAGGACCTGGATTTGATCCCCAGTACCTAACTGGTAGCTCACAACCATCTCTAACTCCAGTTCTAGGGGATCTGACCCTGTCTTCTGATATTTGCAGGTCGCAGGCATGCATGTAGTACATACACCACATACACACACATACACCAGGCCAAAACTCATACATAAATAAAACCCAAAGATACAAAAAAGACAGCCATGCCCTGCTTCATTTTGTCTGAGTGTCCCAAGTCTGTGGTTTGAGTCTCTGCAATATATTATTTATCTTGCCCTTTCTACTGTAGCCCACTGCAACAGTCACTGTCATCTTCTCAATCTGTACCTCTTCTGTTTGGCCCCCCAAACCCAAACCCTCCCAATTATTCTTCCTGAGATGAATGTACTGAAGTTCTAGATATGTTTTTTTTCTATTCCTCTGTTGCATTTCCCCATCAACGCATTCTCGATGTGGCTTGCTTCACATTCTCCTTGTGGTTTGCTTCACTTTAGCATTTGGTTTTACAAAACTGGTCCAATCAAGTCTGCTTCTAGGAAGCTGGAGAGTTGTTAGGAGCAATTCTCTAAGAATGTGGTTACAGGGCATGGGTGGACTAGTGGTGATGAACCATAGTATTTTAGAAATTAATGTTTCAGTATGAAACAGTTATATTTAGCAAGCATGGAGGAATAGCATTGTGAAAGTTAATAAAGTGCACCTTGAAGTCAGAATGGTTTTGAGCTGGGCATGGCATTAAGCCCGCTTGTAATTTCGGCACTTAGGAGGTGCAGGTAGGAAGACTAGGAGTTCATGTCATCCTAGGCTTCAAGTGATTTCAAACCTACCCTGGGAGTACATGAGGCACCATCTCCAAATCAAATCAAATCAAAGCAGACAAAACAACAACCCCCCCCAGTCAGATTATTCCTAATTAGCCTTAGCGTTTTTGTTCTTATCTTTTTCTATTATTCCCTTTGTTCCTTAGTGTTGTGAGAAAAAGAAAAACACTGATGATAATTTGTTGTGGTGACCATGGACAAATTCACTTCCCTCTGTGGGTCTGAAGTCTATCTGTAAGAGGCAAATAATAAATACTTCTGTGGACATTTAAATGATTATTAAAAGATAATATGTGATAATGGTTTTTGGTTCAGCTACAAAAATGCTATACAATATGGGCTGGGATGATCAGTTGGAGATCAGCTTCAGTGAAATGGTATAGAATGCTAGCTACTCAGATTGCCATGGTCTTGAAAAATCAAAGAGAGCCAGCCAACTTGAATGATCAGGTGCCTGCTGGCCTCATATGTAGTCCATACAGAACTAGTCTAACAAGTCTCTGTCTGTGGAGTAAATGCCTCTGAAGGAACGCCAAGGTCTTAGAGAGCAGGGACTAATTTGAGACTCAGAAGCTAGCCCACTGAGAATTAGCCTAACAAGGGATGTTAGAGAGTTGGCGTGTACCCCTTGGATGCTCTTCTTGGACACTTTGACTAGTTTTGTTGGGATCCACTCCTCATCAGCATGGTCATCATTGTCCTCATTGTCCTGCTCAGACACAGAAGGCTCTGAATAATACTGCAGATCCTCGATGGTGAAGCTTTGCTCTAGGCGGCTTTCTTTAATACGACCAGGTTTGGGCTACAAAAAAAAAAAAAAAAAAAAAAATGAGGTAGTGAATAGTTTTAAAATACATATGATATGCCACCTTCTTAGTAACTTGCTGGCAGTTATTTACAGAGATTTCAGACTTCTTAAATATATTCCACTTGGTTTTGCTAATCACAAAAATTCTGCTTTAGCCTTGCAGAGAGTTTGATGAACTAGAAACTGGGGGCTAATCAGTCTGAGGGAGGAAGAGAGGAGTCATGGTTTAATAAGCTAAGTATCTCTGGATGGACAGCTGAACATAGCTCTTCTGTGCATGGTCAACCCCAAGTGGCCTTCTCAGGAAGCTGGATGCCGGTTTTCCTTGGAATTGTACTCATTTTACATGGGACTCCTTCCTCTTACAGCCTTTGACAAACGACAGGTTTAGTACACGCACTCAAGCCTGGGCTATGCAAAGGTATCATTAAGACAATTGAACATTTTACCTTAGGTGGAATATATTCAAAGGAAGAGTCTGGAGACTGGAGGATATTTCTCATAAGATGGGGTTTCTGTTTGTTGACTACTTGGACGAGGGTCAGTTTCTGTTTGAATAGGAGAGACAAAGTATATAATGTGAGGGCAGATTTAGGGAGTATTCGAGACTAACCCAAAGATTTCAGACCTGAGCAAGCTTTCTTGTATTGTTATACAATAGATGTGACAGGACAGTAGTTGGAGGACTCTCACTTTCTCAGATCACTACTAGATTCAGGAGGGGGTATACTTTATTTTTTGTTTGTTTCTTTGTGAGTTTTTTTATGAGACAGAGTCTTACTATGTATCCTTGGATAGCTTAGAATTTACTATGTAGACCAAAGTGGCTTCAAACTCATTAAGATCAGCCCGTCTCTGCCTCCCGAGTGCTGGGATTTCAGGTATGTACCAACATGCCTGGCAAAAACTTATGTTTCTAACACTTTGAGATGTACATGACTGGATCACACAAAAACTCAACGGAGACCACACAAAACCGGCATAAATATAGTTATCAAAACTAAGGGCTGCTTCCAAGGGCTAGCATCAGTGGGAGTCTCCTGAGGCTTATCAAGTGGCTGGAAAGTGTCTCACCTGCTTGATGGCATTGTTTTCTTGGAGAAGCAGCTGATTTTGCTCACACACTTCTTGCATCTTCCTAAGCTCTTCCTCCTATTTCCAGATTGCACAGTTATAAGTGGGGTTATTTTGGGTCCACATAAGTGTTACTAAACAACTCAGGTTAAAACACTGATTCAAGTATCTGGTAGATGTTTTTTTCCCTCCATATTTCAGTATTTCCCAACAGCCTTGAATACACATGAAGGAAGTAAACTTTCTTAGCCTTTCCCATTCTTACATGAACAGGCAGGTTCAGAAGCGCACACAGCATTAGCTTTTCCCTGAAATCTGCAGGTGCTCCTGCACCCTATTCTCAGAAGCCTAATTAAATTTGCTTGCAGTTAAGGCAACAGGATCCATGTACAGAACTTTAACTAGTCTGGTTATGTCTTAAGGTGGGAAAAGCTAAGGGAACCCTGGAGACTGACTGTGCACGAATAAGATTCTACATTGGACTAAAGTAGTGCTCCAACATGTTTCTAAAGGGCGTGGTGTTCCTAGGTTTTGAAAGAATTTTAGATCCTTGACATTTTACTAACATGTCAGGTCTCAACTCAGAACAAGCTCAGAGAGGTACATTTGAATGCCCTTAGGAATTTTTCAATTTATTTTTATCATTTTTAATTATGTGTATGTGCCTTTGAGTGCAGATGCCTGGAGAGGCTGATGGCTATGGGACTCCTCCCGGAGCCGGAGTTACATGCAGTTGAGAACTCAAGCCCTCCACTCTGGAGGAGAGGACCTTGGCCCTGTGAAGGTTCTATGCCCCAGTGTAGGGGAATGCCAGGGCCAGAAAG
>NC_045030.1:101030223-101046931 GCF_008632895.1 Mastomys coucha | reverse complement strand
AAAAAAAAAAAAAAAAAAAAAAAAAAAAAAAAGAGAACTCAAGCCCTCCATAAGAACACTAAGTGACCTTCACCACAAAGCCCGTTTCAGCCATCACGATTTGAAGTAAATACTAGATGAGTGTGCTTCTTCAGCTCTAAAGCTTAGGGTTAAGGCAAAAGAATCAGGAGGCCTAAGGATGACACAGAGGCTTCTGTTTTAGTCCTGAAAACTAGGTTACTCTTACTGGAGCTGCGCTTTCCTCCTAACCGGATCCAACAAGGCCTCAAAGGAGTAAAGGCTCTGGTCTGTCAGTGGTTAATCACTTCCTGCTGGAAGTTCCGTGGCCCAAGTGAGTCAGGATTCCCTAGCATGTTCTGCATACCTGACATTTTAGTGTGCTCAGCAGCTGTTGTTCCTTTTCGCTGACTGACTCCTCCAGCTGCTTTTCTGTCATTTGGCATTGCTGCAGCTGGCTGAGAAGGTACAACACCTAAGGAAAGAGATAGCACACTGGGGGATATCAAAGGAGCAGGGGGAAGGGTGTTCTCGAGCACAAGCACTGGCCCATGGAACTTTTTTGTGAGTTAAAGATAAAGAATGTCTTTTCTTTTCATGGTCCAAAGTAATTAACCCAGGAAAGGTGTTTCTTGGTGTGTTAACCTTAGAATTTGAGCCAGTGGTTAAGAGCCATTTAGACAAGTCACTTCTGTTTCGGGTTACTTACTTGCAAAATGTGGAAAAGACCACATAAACTTTTGAAGGAAGCTTCATTGGGTCACTAGTGCCTGTTTATTTTTTTTTTTCAGATAGTGACAGGGTCTCAATATAGTCCAGAATGGCTCTGAACATGAGACGATTCTTCTGCCTTAGCTTTCCAGAGTGCTAGGATTACAGGCGTCAGCACCATGTCAGGCAGATTCTACCACTTTTAAAAACTGAACAGCCAAAGGCAGGGTGGCCCACATCTCCCTGTAACTTCTTGTCTTGTTCAGTTACCTTTTCTTGGTGCTGTTGCTCCACTTTGACCAGCTCTCCTTTTAACTCTCCCTCTATCTTAGCAAAATGATTTTTCTCCTCATACAACATCTTCTGCACTTCAATACAGCTGGCCTTGCTCTGATTCAGGCTGCTTTCAAGTTTGCTCACTTGGATTTTGGAGGAGACCAGCTGAAAAGAATAAGAGAAAGGCATTGCATTTGCAGAATAATCGATCTTCACCCATTCATTGGGCAGCTTTCTTGAAACAGTTTGAGAAAAGTGCTTCCAAGAAAGTCTAAATCTATTCTCATTTCCCCCCATGTCATATGGATTCTAATAGTGAACTGAAGTAATACTATTGGCTTTAAATTTTTTACTTTGGATGTATATGAGTATTTTCTGCATGTATATCTGTATATGATATGTCTGGTGACTGCAGAGACCTAAAGAGGGATGTCAGACCACCAAGAACTAGAGTTACAATGGTTGTGAGCCACCACATGAGTGCTAGGAATCAAACGTAGGTTCACTGAACCATCTCTCCAGCCCTCTAAAAGGACTGTTTTATTCCTAGCCGTAAGTCGATATTTATGCAAAGACAGGGTAGAAGCCACAGCTAGGTCATTTATCTGTTGCTCTATTTCAAGGCAAGAATAAACCTAACATGGACAGTATCTGACAATTCCAAAATTCTGAAACTTTAAGTAGATCTTAAATTTTAAAGAGGAATTCACAGGACGCAGCTTATTAGCCAATTCTGTGTCAGAATCTCTGCTTACATGTTAGAACTCGTAGACACGATTGCTGAAATTGTAGATCTTTCTAGATATACCTCTTTAGGCAAGACTGGCATCCTGTACTGGCCTACTTTTATTCTTACTACCAGCCTAGATAATGAGTAGTATTCCTAAGACTAGTCAGGATTCCTTAGCAGAATAAATCTGCTAGCCCAAGACAAAAATGTATAAAGCATAGCAATGCAGAAACCTGTGGATTTGGGAAACATATTGCTTGAGTGATAACTTTGATTCATCTTCTGACACTTTATGATGAACTTATACACCTTTAATCTTAGCACTCTGGAGGCAGAGGCAGTCAAATCTCTGGGAATTAGAGGCCAGCCTGGTCTACAGAGTGAGTTCTAGGACAACAAAGCCTACACAGAGATACCCTGTCTCAATAAAAACGAAAAATAAAATAAAATAAAAAAGAAACAAACAAAAACCAAAAAAAAAAAATCAATTTTCCTTAAAATAAATCTATATATATCAAAAACGATTAAGTTTTCTCCTCAAGATGGTCTTAAGTTTTTAAATACATACCTCATACATGTTTTTCAAAGTAGTACAATACTTTATGCTTAACCAGTGACTTCTTATGGGTTCTTTCTAGTAACAAACAATCAATAGCTCACATAAATGTATACTTGATATATGTCAGGCATGATGAGTATCAATTTCTGATATCGTTCTAAGTAATTGGCTTGGATTTACTACTAACCACTGCTTACTCATGAAAGGCTTTATTTAGTGTTGGGATCATTGGGGTTTCTACCATGAAAAGTAGCTACAGCACTAAGAAAGTGTCCCTTTAGCACTAAGAAGTGTCATACTTCGAGCTCCCTAGCTAGCTCCCCTAGAGCTGTTGCTAAGAAGAATGGTTTTACCTCTCCAACTAAATACTTTATGGCACATTTGGCTTCGAGAATTGTGGCAATATTCTCCCAGCGTTGTTTCGGCTGGTCTTCACTTTCAGCATCCAGGAGCTTTTGCTGTAGGTCTGCAATCTGTGCACTCCTTCAAGGGAGAGAAGAGTGAGATTTACTGTCATCAGCCTCAACAGCAAAGAGAAAGGAAGGAGCTCTGAGTAGAAAATGAAAAGAATTTTATGTATGGAATGATCAGTTGCAAAATAAGCCACCTGATTCGAATCTTATGTGCTATTTCTAAACCTGTAACAAAAGGAGCCCCAAGGAAATATCCGAATGGCTTTAATTTGTTAAATATTGGTTGAAATAAATGGTACATATACATTGAAACTTAGAAAAAAATTCCACCTTTTACTTATTTCTTTGTGTGTGTGTGTGTGTGTGTGTGTGTATATATACATATATATATATATAGTTGAGCACATCATAGTGTGTGAAGTTTCTGTTAGTCCTTTGTCTCCTTGTTATCTCAATTATTTTGTTTAAAGCCAGGTGTCTCTATACTGTATTGTATTTGTGCTGAGGCCTGCCTTCCTAGCATAGCTGTAGCCATTTTGTTCCATGCCCACCAGCTATTTCATATTGTTGCTGTAATATGCCTGCCAGTCATTGATGCAGAAAAATAACTTGACTCAGAGTCGGGTCATGTTGACCGCATACTGTTATGTTCTGTATTATGAGGTTTGTTATTCTTAAGAAATTTTACAAGTATAAGCTTCAGGTAGGACCCATCAAATTAAGGGTCAGTATGAACTGTTCTGTCTAAAATGGCTTGAGTCAGGGCCAGCTACCAGCAGCACTTCTAGCACCTGCATATGAGCTCACTGTGTTTTTTATGGTTTTAGCCTTTATAAGCTGGCCCTGAGAAATGTCCAGGGTGCAGCTTTTAGCTCTTGAGCCTGTGCTATTGCCCCAGCCAATCAGTCTTTAGGTGTATGTTCAATAAACCATCCTTGTCTGACTGGGATTGGTGTTTATATGGTTTGTGGGGCAACTTCTGGACCCCAACAGTCTGATTTTTTTTATTTTATTATTTTTATTTTTTCAAGACAGAGTTTCTCTGTGTAGCCCTGGCTGTCCTGGAACTTGCTCGGTAGACCAGGATGGCCTCCAACTCAGAAACCCACCTGCCTCTACCTCCTGAGTGCTGGGATTAAAGGTGTGTGCCACCACTGCCTGGCTCATTTTTTTTTTTTTTTTTTTTTTTTTTTTTTAGTTCCTCATATATTCTAGTTTTTAACCTTCTGTCAGATGTGTAGCTGGCAAAGATTTTTTTCTACTATTGGCTGCCTCTTCACTGGAATGATGGTGTCCTTTAACATACAAAAACTCTTATTTTTTATTTCATGAGGTTCTATTTGTCAATTGTCAAAAGCAGGTGCTTCCTGAGTCCTATTCAGAACGCTCTTCCAGTGTCTCGAAGTTGAAATGTGTTCATTCTTTTCTCCTCTATTGAATTATGGTATCAGGGTTTTGAGCTATTTGGAGTTGTTTTTGTACAACAAGAGAGAGGATCTAGTTTCATTCTTCTACATGTAGCTAAGCCATTTGAACTATACCATTTGTTGAAGTTAAGATGCTGCCTTTGCTGCAATGAATACTGTTGGTCCCTTTGTTAAAAAGTTTCTAAAGATCCCCAACTTCATTTTACATTGTACGGTAGGAAGAATGGCACTTACTTCATCCAGCATCATAGTGACAGTCTGGCACAATAGATCTAATCTGTATAGCACAACATAACTTCGAACACACAGGTTCAAAACACTGTTACGCTCTTTGGGTTTTTTTTTTCCCTATAAAAATCTTTTGAAAATGAAGGAAACTCTTGAGAGACTGGATTGATGGTGCCTATTTGGATTCCAGGCATAACATTCTGTGTTTCAGATATAGCCTCATTACCTGAGCTCCAATTCAGTCTCTAGGCTTTCAATCTGCTTTGCAATAGAATCCTCTGCTCCTGAATCTTGACCATGTACTTCATCTGGTGAAAATGTGCGCCTCTGCAAAGATAGTGGGCAATAAGGTGGGCTTTAAAAGGAAAGAATCCTTCAATGCAGTGAGGATTTGCTGGAAATTCTGTGTGGATATTGATAGCATTTTCCCATGACACTTACTCGGAGTTTAGGAGGTGGATTCTCTCCAGACTCTCTTTTCTCTTTGAGTTGTGCCACATCCTGAGCAAGGATCTTTCTCTCTTCAAGAAGGCCATTCAGATGCCTTTTGGCTTCCTCAGTACTGACCATAACCTCGATTTCATTTCCAAGCCAATTCTAGAAGAGAAATCAGTGATGTGTGAGCTGGGGATGAGGACTACATGGGCTAGACCCAGTTGAACTTAACTTCATTTGGACCAGAGCCTATGAAAGCAGAAGTGAGATTTTTATGTGTGTCTATGTCGCTAAAACCATTCCCTCTATAAGAACAGTTATCAACAGTATTCCCAGTCACAGAGGCTTTGTATAGCAGATCTTTCTCTAGCTATCCTATTACTATTTATTGTTTCCTATAATATTTGGGTTTTTTTTGCCATTCACTAGTCATGACATGTTTAAAGTAGATGGTGAGTGAGGGGCTAGAGCGATGGCTCTGGAGTTAAGGGCACATACTACTCTTCCAGAGGATCCAAGTTTGGTTCCCAGTACTTATGTCAGGTGGTTCATAAGTACCTGTAACTTGAGCTCCTGGGGATCTAATGCCTCTGGCCTCCCTCAAACATCTGCACTCATGTGCAAACAGCCACATGCATACACATTAAATATAATGAAATAAAATAAAGTATAAATAAATAAAGTAGATGGAAGGGCTTTTAAAAAGAAAATATAATTATCTTCACTTTTTAGAAAGAGTAACTTTGAAGGCTGGATATAGCTTACTAGTAAGAGTAGATGCTCACGTTCAAAATGCTATAAATGTAACCCCCAATACGAAAAAGGGAAAAGGAAAACAAACAAACCAAACCAAACCAAACAGCTAAATAACCAATCAACTAACCAACAGACAAACCACAATTTCGAGTTGGAGAAAGTTCTCAAAAGAAAAAGACCTGTGCAAACTCAAATCAGACAAAATTCTAGGGGGTAGAAAGTGGGGTTAAAGTCCTGGTGCTCACTGAGGAGCTATGGACAGCTGTCAAGGGATGATGAGTTAGTATGCTTTAGCTCCTGGTAGGTAGATCACACTCCTATGGATGGCCACACAGCAGAATATTTGGGCAGCACAAGTTGGGCTGGTGGGGTTCAAATAAAAACAAGGACATGAAGTTGGTTGGGTAGCGAGTTGGAGGTGGATCTGATGGGAGATGGCAGAGGAAAGGTGCATATGATCCAAATACATTATACAAAATTCTCAAGGTATTAGTAAAGACATCCAGATAAACAACCACCACCAAGTCCCAGTAATTATTCCTTAGACTATTTAGGCTGATGACGAGGCTGTAGTATACTAATTAGTTAGTGATAAAAAGAAAGCTGGAGTGGCCAAATTTGTATCAGATAAGTAGAATTCCTACTTAAGAATACTACCATGGACAAAAGGGCCCATGTCATGAGGGAGAAAATAATTCTCAACACAAAGCACCCAATCTGTGGAACAATTATTAAGCCAACAAAGATAACCAAAGCAACACTTTGCTATCTATGAGAAACACACTTTAAAAATAAATGCCTAATAAACTAAAATTCAGAGGGTGTAAAATCACCATGCTGACACTAATCAAAGAGAGCTGGAGTGATGACATCACTAGTAGAGGTAGATAAAGGCAGGCATGATGGTGCATACCTATATTGTAACGCTCAGGAGGCTAAAGTAGAGCACCTTGGCAGTGAGGTAAATCGGAACCTCAAAAATTCTGACTCAAAAAGCAAGACAAGGGGCTGGAGACCCAGTTCAGTGGAGGACTCAGGGTCGGGTCCCAGCATCCACAGAGTGGCTCACAACTATCTGTAAATCTAGTTCCATTAGACCCAAGGCTCCCTTCTGGTACAATGGGGTGCACATAAGCAAATGTAGGCAAACACTCAAACACATAAAGTCAAGAACTTAAAAAAGTAAAATGAAACCAATAAAAAAAGAACAGGCAGATTTTAGAATATTACCAAGCATAAGGAAGTTAATTTCATAAAAATGAGGAAGCCAATTAATTCTATCTCTTTTCTTTCCATCAAGACAAAGTCTTAATACACAGCCCTAGCAGGCTTGGAACATGCTATGTAGAACAGGCTGAACCCAAATTTGGTATGATTCTCCTGCCTCTGTCTCCCAAGTCTCTCATGTCTGTAATCCCAAGATACCAGAGCTCCCATGTGGCGCCTGTTCCACAAGGGGCAGCAACATTGCTCCATATTGTGCTTTGAAGCAGAAGTCAGCATTATTTTTTGATATTGTGTTATGTGTTGACATCCCATCATATGCACAAGATACCTATTGTATCTCATGCTTACACATTTTGTTTTTCATTTTCAGTATTGTATTTAATAAATTACATTAGATCTTAATCATTTAGTAGACTTTTTTGTTCAATTTTGGGTAATGTGTGTTAGCATACTTAAGGTATACAAGGCCAAACTGTGCATTTTCAACTTTAAATATAGGTGTTTTGGGATGGGGCCTCATTATAAGCTGAGAAGCACCCATACATAAAGTAATAAAAAAAAATGCCACTGTAGTTTTCTTGTAATGGCTTTATCTGGTTTTGGCATCAAGGTAACACAGGCATCCTTATAAGTTGAGCAGCAAAAGTAGTCCTTCCAATTCTGTTGTCTAAGACTTTTCATGGAACTAATATGATTTCTTGCTTAAAATTTTGGCAGAATTTGGGACAGGCATGGTGGTACATACCTTTAATACTAACACTTGGGAGGCAGAAGTAGGCTAATCTCTGTAAGTTCAAGGCCAGCCAGGTCTACATAGTGACTTCTAGGACAGCCAGACCCACATAGTAACACACTATCTCAATATCCACCCCTCCCTCCCCATTTCTTCATATATAACTAATTTAAGTCTACCCTCTACTTCCTCCCCTATTCAACTTAAAAAACTGATCTCAGGAGAGAGGTGATTCAGTGGATAAAGCACTTGCTACAGAACCATGAACAATAGATTGTAGTTCCCCAGCACCTGTGAAAAGTAAGGGATGAGGATATGGTGACCTGCGCTTGGTTCCAGCATTTGGGAGGCAGAGACAGGGCACTCAGGGCTAACTGAATATCAGGGCTAGATTAGTTGAAATTGTTAATTCTGAGTTCAGTGAGAAATCAATTGGCAGAGTGTGAGGAAGACACCCAACATTAACCTTTGACCTCTACTAGGTTCATACCTACCAACACACTGCACACACATGTGCAAATATGCATATGTATATATCAAACACAAAATTGATTTCAAGTTGTTCAGGTTGTACCATGTTTCTTCTTCAGTAAACTTCAGTCATTTGTATGTTTCAGGGAAGTTGTTCATTTCAGTTAAAATCTCAAATTTATTGCCATAAATGCATTCTACCACATTCCCTTTTTAACCATATATACAAACAGCGATACAGTTTATGAAATTTCTGTGAATTATACTTTGTTTTTTTACTTTTTCTTGATCAGGAAAGCCAGGGGCTTATGAAAAAAACAACTCGTTTCTTACATACAGATGGTTATCATGAAGAGTTGATGTTTATGTATATTTTACCATAAAAAGTTTTAGTTAAACGTAATTCTTTTTGAAATAGGGTGCTACTATGCAGCCCATTTTATTATGATCCTTCTGCTTTAGTCTCCAAAGTTCTAGGGCCTATCAAAATTAATAATAACTTAAAAAAGCTAGAACAAAACTGAGTACAGTCACCAACTACCACACCCAGCTAGTACTTTTAAATTATATTAGTTTTCCCAGAGAAACAGAACCAATATATACAAAAGATTTATGAAGCTAAATGGCTCACATGGTTATGAAGGTCAAAAGAATCCAGGCCACCAGTATCACAGTTCAGTCTAAGTCTGATAGCTTCAAAACCAGGAAACTGATTGTGTAACTCTTGGTCACAGGCAAAGGCTTAAGACTCTGGGAGTGTTGATATAAGTCCCGGAGTCCAAAGACCAAAGTGCTTGACGCTCTCATATCCCAGCTCCAGGAAGGACAGGACTCCTCATAAAAAGCAAGCATCAATACACTGAATGATATCAATTAAAACCCTGTGAAGGGTTGCTGCAAGTTAGAGACTAGCCAGCCTGGGCAAAGACTGAATTAACAAGCCATAGAAGATCCATACAGTGGAATATGACTCAGGGAAACAGAGATACAAATAAAGCACAAACTATTCATACAAACAACACAGTTTTGTTCTAGCATGTACTTCTGACAGAGGTACCATGATTAAAAATACACTGAATGATATCAATTAAAACCCTGTGAAGGGTATGGTAGTGCATGTCTGGAATCCTGGAACTTGAGTGTGAAAGATTTTTACACAAGGGCGGTGGTGATGCACGCCTTTAATCCCAGCGCTTGGGAGGCAGAGGCAGGCGGATTTCTGAGTTCGAGGCCAGCCTGGTCTACAGAGTGAGTTCCAGGATAGCCAAGGCTACACAGAGAAACCCTGTCTTGAAAAAACAAACAAACAAACAAACAAACAGATTTACACAATCTGAAGAGAAACTGGAGTATAACTCTAGCACTTGGGAGGTAGAGGCAGGAAGACCAAAGGTTCAAGGTCATGCACAGCTACACAGTGAATTTGAGGCTACCTAGGAATACACAAGGCCTGTCCAACAAAGAAAAGTAAGGAGCTAGCTTTGGTATTCAAAAGATTATATTTAAAAATGAAAAAACAAGGGGCTGGTGAGATGGCTCAGCAGGTAAGAGCACTGACTGCTTTACCAAAGGTCCTGAGTTCAAATCCCAGCTACCACATGGTGGCTCACAACCATCCGTAATGAGATCTGACGCCCTCTTCTGGTGCGTCTGAAGACAGCTACAGTGTACTTAAATATGTAACAATAAATAAATAAATCTTTAAAAAAATGAAAAAACAAAACAAACAAACAAACCAAAGTCACAGCCTAAGAAAAAAATAATTGTAAAACACAGGGTCGTCTGTTGGATATATTTCCAAGTTATAGAAATAATTCAAATTTTATAAAAAGTACAAGCCAATCAAAAGAAAATATTTGGATACTTCATACAATAAAACACACACACACACACACACACACACACACACACAAGCAGGCTGCGTGTGATGGTGCACGCCTTTATTCCCAGCGCTCAGGAGGCAGACACAGGTGTATCTCTGTGGGTTTGAGGCCAGCCTGATTTACATAGTGAGCTCTAGGATAGTCAGGACTACACAGAGAGACCCTGTCTCGAAACAAACAAAAAGCCAAAGAAACAAAAAACAAAAAGCAAGTAAAATAAAACATACATGGTTTCCACAAGAACTTGTTATGTGAATATTCAGCACAGTATCTGTAATAGCCCAAATTTGGACTCATCATTTCTCTGCTCAGCTTTACAAATGCTGGGAGGGTCACGGGTATGCTACCATACCAGGCCAGAAAGCACAACTGATGAGTCTATATGCACTCATTACAAAGTTACTTTTCCCACTGCTTTGACTACCTCCCCACCCCCAAACCAATTTAAGGACTGGTTCATTGTTTTTCACAGTTTGATGGTACACAGCTCCCCAAGGCAGGAGTAGGAGGTGAGTGGTCACACTGTGCTGAAAGTCAGAAAGCAGAGAGGAATACTCACAATCAGCTTCCTTTCTTTTTATTCAGTCTAAAACCCCACTCCATGGTATGGTGTGACCCAACATTTCATCAAACTGTTTACTTTAAATACAAACCATTCACTGTATGTCAATTACACCAGAATAAAATAGAACTGAGCTATGATAGGCAGGGATACAAAGAATTCTCTACTCTTTATTTTTTTTTATCCTAAATTTTTAAATTATTATTTTCTCATTTATTTATTTATTCATTCATTCATTCATTCATTCACGTTATATCCTGATCTCAGGCCCCCTCTCTTCCCAGTCTCTCCCCAACATGGCCCTTCTCCCATCACTCCTCTCCTTCAGCTCTGAGAAGGGGGAGGTCTTTCCTGGGTATGAACACACCCTGGCACTTCAAGTCATTGCAGAACTAGGCACACCCTCTCCCACTGAAGCCAGACAAGGCATCCCAGTTAGGGGACCAGGATCCATAGGCAGCTGTTCTTTGACAGCAGTTTGGAAAGTAAGGACCTTCCGCTTCCGTATTTTCTTTTAAATCAGAAGAAAGTTATTTCCTATTCTCAGTGCATGTAAGAGAAATGGCAGTTCAAGGTGTTCATACCTTCACTCGAGCTGCAATGCCTTCCATTCCACGGCTCTGAGTCTCTTTCCGTTTTTCTGCAACCTCCTTTTGCTTTTGGAGAGCATCTTTAAGACGCTTGTTGGCAGCTGCTGCCTAAATACAATAGGCGAGTGGTTATGCTGAAGAACATTTTAATTTGTAGCATCTCAGCAAACAAATTCTAGGTTTCAATTCCTAAAGGAATCAGATTTTAAGTTACCATGGACGTGATAATGAATGAATAGCTACTCTTTCAGAATGTGCAAGAGGATAGGTATATTTAAAGGGAATCCTGCAGGCTAAAACAGTCTGAGAATGTCATGTATTGCTAGTAGTCTGTTTTGTTTTTGAGTAGAAAAAAGCCATATTAGAAAGAAAAATTCACATTTGAATGATACAGTTTTCAACCCAGGTTTTATTTGTTCACAGGCCATACTAGA
The DNA here is from genome assembly GCF_008632895.1 of Mastomys coucha. NCBI lineage: Eukaryota > Metazoa > Chordata > Mammalia > Rodentia > Muridae > Mastomys > Mastomys coucha. Next base: position 101,035,499 of record NC_045030.1, on the reverse strand, counting down.
TAAAAAGAGATCAAGATTTTGGACTTACTCAGCTTGCATGGTGGTGCATGCTCATAATCCCAGCACTTAGGAGGTAGAGTCAGAAGGACAAGGTGTTTAAGGCCAGCCTTAGCTATGTAATGAGTTCAATGACAGCCTGGATTATACAAGTTCTGGTTTCAGAAAAAAACAAGAACAAACCCACTAACAAAACCAACCAGGGAAATCGATTCATGAATTTTGCTAGCCAATATTTACGTCCCCTGTTTCATAAAACACTTTGTGAGCATGTTTAACTATGAAGATGACAGTGCGTGTGGCCCAGCAGACTGGCTTTTCTTACCTACCTCCTCAGTTTTACGTCTGAGCACATTAGACTGTTTCTGGAAGTTTCTTTCAAGTTTGAGCAGCTCGTATTGCCTTTTACGATCCTGATAACAACAACAACAAATCAGATCTTAACTGATATTCAGGTAACTAAAATAAATCCTCAAACCAAGAAGCCTTCCCAGATGTTCTTTATATTTAAGGCTTAGTACAATTCTATGAGTTGCCTTTATCTTCTTTTATCAGAATTAGGAAATTATAGAAACTAGGTTTGCATATACATAAAGATCCTTGTCTTCCTCAGCTTATTGTTCTGTGGCCAAATTCTTTCTTTCTCAGACTTGAGTCAATTATAAATATTACTGTAGAATATGAGATCTGAAAGGAACCAAAGATCATCCCATGAACAGCCTTGTCCACATAGGTTGTTATTGACAGAGTTACAACTCAGGTCTACTACTCTTCTCCTTAACTGTATGAGTTGATTGGCCATAAAACCTAGTGATTGGGAAAAAGGAGAACACAACCAGACACCTAAAATTAGGACACCTCCAGTGAAAGGAGCTTCTCGTTTCTGAACAAGTCTAGCATACTATGTATATATCCTCTCTGTTCAGTGATGAAAAAATCAAGATGGTGAAACACGAGGGGATATCACTTGCTTCAAACAATCTCATGCCTTTAATCCCAGCACTTGGGAGGCAGAGGCAGGTGGATTTCTGAGTTCGAGGCCAGCTTGGTGTACAGAGTGAGTTCCAGGACAGCCTGGGATACACAGAGAAACCCTGTTTTGGAACAAACAAACAAACAAAACAAACAAACAATCACACACTGATTTATTGGCCCCTTCCCTATCTTCCTAATCCATTAAGCTTTCAGGTTCTACTTGTTGCTTACCAATCTGGATGACATGGTTGGCCATTTTAGTCATATATTTTCTAGCGTGTATACAAGAACTCTTAGGAGATGGCCAACACAGTTGAACTCAAGGGTATTTTTGGAGACTTTTTCTCTCATACTATTTTCTTACTGCTTTTTCCCTTATATATATTATAGTTTCAAATTCTGTGTTTTTAAGAGTTTGTGTATATGTGTGTTTCTGTGTACATATTTCTTGTACTTAAAGAAATTATTCTGGTTTGTTTTATCTGCCTGTTTGTTGCCTAAAAAGAGAGAGAGAGAAGGCATGGAGTTGGTGATTATTGCATGAAAAAATTTTTTCAATTAAAAAAAAAGAGTTGAACATGCTGATCCCTTGGTGGCAACTAAATGTGGGCCCGAGGTGCACTGGTTTTAAGTTCATCTTTTGAAATTATTTGATCCTGAAAATTATGTTTGAAAATGGAATGAAGGTTTGAATGATCCTGCATCCACAACAAATTAAAAGAACTGATTTAAAAAGGAGCTCTTAGTTTCAGCAGTGGGGATTGTAGCTTAGTGGCAGAATGCTTGCCACCAAGCACGAAGTCTTAGGCTTAATTCTGAGACGCAGGGAAAAGAAGGCGGCTATTCATTTTAGTCAACGAATGTGATATTTGTATAATAGGTATGGCACTAAGTTCTGGGATATAGATGTGAAGAGGACCTGGCTAGTATTCCCACAGACAGAAACTGTAAGCAAATACAAACAACATGTAACTATAACAGAGTACAATAGAATTGTAGAATTGTGGTTAATCCTATTTTAACAGGATGTGTGTTAGTATGAGGCCCATGGAATTAAATAGCTAGGAGACTGAACTAGTAGAGAGACACAAGCAAAGCAACACACTCACCACCACGAAGCTGCCTGGAAGCGATGGTAGTGCTTCTAGTTGTCCTTACATTGTACTTGGAATTACTTCCCACTGCTGGCCTGAAAACTCTTGCCTATTTAACCCAGTTCTTTGTTATTTTTATTGTCCTTACTTTTGACAATTTTCAGTATCATTAGCACTCCCAATACCCCTTACTGGGCATCTTCATTCCTTTTTAGTCTTAAAAAGTTCACTGCTCTTTCATTCTGTGTGGAATAAAGGGATTCTCTTTATATTTATTTATAACAAAAATAAAGATTCTTGGCAATTCAGCATATCCACTATTGTAAAGGGTTAACTTAGTACTTTACAGACAAGCCCTCTTCTCTTGTAGCTGCTTTTACTGAGATAATTAATGCACGATACCACTTAATCACCTAATGTATGATTCATGGTGTTTGGCACATTCATAGAGTTGATGTAAAAACTAATACTACAATCCAAGTGTTGCCACATTTTCATTTCCATAGAAAGAAATCTCATGTTCTTTACCTATGACACTACAACCCTATCATGGTACCTACTATTTTCTGCCTATTAATATGCCAATTCTGGGCATTCCCTATATTAATATATCATTATGTTAATGGCTTCTTTCACCTAGCACAATGTTTTCAAGGTTAGTCCATGTGGCAGTATATGCCAGTACTAAATTTCTTTTCATGGTCATAATATTGTACTCTATACATATTTTCATTTTTCCACTTACTCGCTGATATACTCAAGTTTGCCCCCACATTTTTGGCTAATATCACTTATGTCCTATGAATATAACACATACAAGTTTTATACGAGCATGCCTTTAGACCTTTTCAGTAGACAGAACTAGGAGTGGTATCACTGGATCATACATTACCTCTGCATTATTTATCCTGTCAACTTTGTCACAGCAGCTATACTATTTTGCCATCCTACCAGCAAACACATGATGTTTCTGGATTCTTGCCAACCCTTATCTTTTCTTTTCACAATAATTATCTTTGTGGGTGTAAAATGGTATGTCACCGTGGTTTCCATGTGCATTTTCCTGGTGGCAAATGACACAGTACCTTTTGTGAACTATATTGCTTTGTTCATCTTATAACTAGATTATGCTTATTGAGAACTTACAAGATCCTTGCCATTTTTATGACTTATGAATACTTTCTACCATTTTGTGTACTATGTTCAAGCTGGTATTATTTACAGTGCAGTGTTTGTCTAATATAATATTTCTTTGACAATGCTTTAGGTATCCCATTAAAAATAAAAAAACCTTTTACCTAATCAAAACTCACAAAGACTAATACTTATGCTTTCTTCTAAGAGATTTGTAGTTTTAGCTCTCATAAATATTTAAATTTTATTATTTATTTATTTTGTATATGTGTGTGAGTGCATAGTGTGGAGATCATAGGGGAACTTGTGGGAGTCAGTTCTCTCCTACTCTGTGGTTCCCAGTGAACAAACTCAGGCTTATGGCAAGTTTCTTTCACTGTTGCGAGATATTTGGGCTATCTCACTTGTTTACAAACAGATTTTTAAATGGTTTGATTTAATTTTATATATGTTATGAGGCACATCCCAACTTTAGTACATGATTATCTAGTTGACTCGGCATTGTATGATGGAAAGACTATTCTTTGTGTATACTGTGTATATGCAAATGAATTTGTGTGAGGATGTGTGAGCATATAGATGTGTGCATATGCAGGTGGAGGTGAGCCTTAAAGTACTATTTCTTAGGACCAATCTATCTTGCTTTTGAGGTACGGTCTCTCACTGGGACCTGTGGCTTATAGAACAGCTCAGGCTGGTTGGGTATTGAGCACCTCCCCATTGAAAAGACTTCATTGAAATTTCTTCATTGAATTACCTTGGCACCATTGCTAAAAATCAATTGGATCACCAGGTCTGGTGTCACATGCCTGTAATTCCATAATTACCCAGGGGTTAGGATAAGGCAAGTAACAGGCCAGTCTGTACAACTCAGTGAGATCAGAGTTGGAAAAAAGAAGAAAATATATTAAAAAGAAAACATGGAATAGGAAGTGGGGGTCTGGGAGGACTTAGGTAAAGAAATAAGATGTAAATACACTGTAGTCATATACAAAATTTCTAATGAATAAATCTTAAAAATTAGAAACTAAATTTTAAAAAAAGTAAAAGCAGGGGTGAGGATACAGTTCAGTAGTAGAACTTAATATGGGCAAGGCTCCAAGTTCAATCCCCGATGCTGACCCTCCAATAATACAACTGACTGCAAAGCGCATGGGTTTCGGATTTTCAATCCTAAGCATCTGATGTGTCTATGTTTACATATAACAGTCATATTTCTTTCTGATTGGTCTTACATTTCCATCTGAATTTTAGGATTTCAGCTTGTGAATTTCTGTGAAAAAGTCAAGATGACTTTTGTTTTTCCCTAATGCTTCTGACTGACCCTGGGGCCTCACACATGCTAGGCAAGCATTTTATCATTGAAATTTGGACTATGATTGCATTGAATCTGCAAAATACATCTCAGGGATTGTCTATATTTAGAATATCAGATATTTCTGCCCATGAATATGATATATCTTTCTTTTAGTTGTTTTTTATTAATTCAATATTTTGTAGTCTTCAGAGTGAAAATTGGAAAGTTCTTTTGCTAATTATTCCTAAGTATTCATAGTGGTGCTATTTCAAAATGGATGCTTTTCTTATTTTTATACATACAGAAATACAAGTTTTCTGTGTTAAATGCCTGTTTGTTTGTTTATTGTACATACATGTTCACTTGTATGAATTTGGGTGTACCATGTCCATGCGTAAGCCTGAGAAGCCCAGAAGGCGGCATTGGGTTTCTTGGAAGTGGAGTCACAGGCAGTTGTAAGTTGTTCTGTAGGTGCTGGACACTGAACCTGGGTCCTCTTCAAGAGCAGTAAGCGCTTGCTCAGCTTCAGTCACCTCTCCATCCCCACAACTTCCTTTCTTATATCGACTATGTACCCTGCAGCTTTGCTGAACTGATGCCTTAGCAGAAATATTTTACTATACCTGCTAGAAGGTTTTGTATATTTGAACTTGTCTGCAAACAACTTTCCAGGCTAGTACCAATGGGAGAATGTTTAATAGAAGGATGAGAACAATCCACAAACCACAAGAAACTCAAGAAGAAGGAAGACCAAAATGTGGACACTTTATTCCTTCTTA
>NC_045030.1:101022212-101029095 GCF_008632895.1 Mastomys coucha | reverse complement strand
CAGAGGGGAAACCAGGAAAGGGAAGAACATTTGAAATGTAAATAAAGAAAATATCTACTAAAAAAAAGGATGAGAACAGACATATTTGTTCCTGATCAAAGGGGTGTTTTTGTTTTCTATCATTAAGTATAACCTAATGTTGGCAGTAGGTTTTTCATACATGACTTTGTCAGATTCAGGAAATCATCTTTGAAGTTTGTTTTTACCATCAAACAATGTTGGCTTTTGTGAAATGCCTTTTTGTATGATGTGTGTGAAGATTTTGTATAAGTATGTGTTGAGGATTAAAGTCAATCTCTGTGTGTGTGTGTGTGTGTGTGTGTGTGTGTGAGTGATGAAGAGGGAAGTCAGGATTTCATGTACACTAAATTTTATGGTAACTTTCTGTTTAACAGATGGTCTATTTTTAAAAGGGACTAGTTACACCAGTAGGATGGCTCAGAGGGTGGTGGCACCTGCTGTCAAGCTCAAATACCTTGGTTTGATTCCTGGGACTCACATGCGGAGAAAATATACTACTGGGACTTGTCCTTGGATCTTCACATACACGAGATAAATAAATGTTAAAAAAAGTAGTGGCTGGACCATTTTACATTGCACTAGTTATATTTGAGGGTCCTGATTTTAACACATTACCACAAATGTTGCTAATTCTTTTTTTAATTCCAGTGGATATAGGGTGATATTGCACTGTGGTTTCTATGTGTATTATACGTGTTTCATGAAATAGCTCAATTGACTTCATAAGTGTTATATATACCACTCTTTCTTCTTATATTTTGCCCAAGTACAATACATATAAATAGTTTTGCTTGGTTTTGAACTGCTTGCTCATTGTTAAGCCTAAACTAAAAAACAAAAACACAAACAACCCCTCCCCCCAAACCCCAAACAACAACAACAACAAAACCCCACACATAGACACTTAAGAATGCTATGCTAAAAATCTTGCTGGCACAGCAAGATGGCTTAGTAGGAAAAGGTGCTTGCCACCAAACCTGATGACCTGAGTTTAACTCCTGAAATCCACATAATAGAAGGAGGAACCCGACTTCTCAGGCTATTGGTGCCCTCCTCCCTCTGCCCGATAAAATAAATATTATTTTTTAAAAAGATTTTGCTAAAGCAAGTTGTTTTTTTTTTTTCCTGATTCCTTGAGCTCCATATCACCATGGGTAATCGTCAGAAGTATGTGTTCCCTGGTGACACTGATTCCTTTACAACTTTTCCCCTGACAAATCCCTCATGTATTTAAGGTTAGAAGCATCTGTGACTGGCTGAATTGCTGGTAAGATCTTTCTGCTGTTAGCACACTATCACTGGATGAAAGCAGAACGTGTCTCTGCATAGAAATGGTCCCATAGCAACACTGAATGTGACTGATGAGCTTCAGTGCACATCTTCTGCCTTCTGCTTTATTTCTCTCACTTTCTGGTCCTGGTTTTCCTTTACTGCTTTTTTTCTGAAGTGAATAATTTTTCTTGTGTGTTGTTCTTTTTAAAACTTTCTTATCTTATTTATTATTGTGTGGAGGTATGTACCATGGCATGTGTGTGGAGGCAGGAGGACAATCTGTAGAGACAGTTTAATACTTCTAACTTTATGTAGTTCTAGAGAGTCACTCAAGTTGTCAGCCTTAGCAGCAAATACCTTTCCTTGCAGAGCCATCACACTGGCCTCTTTTTGTATTGTTCTTAAATTATTTATTCCATATACTGAAGAAATCCATGCTTATACTGTGCCTTCTTTCTATGTAGACAGGACATTTATTCAAGGATAGAGCTCATTTATTACTCAGAAAAATTTCCATAGTACCTAGTCAACAGTACCTTGTACATGGTAGACACTCAATAGAAAGCTGCTCAATTCCTGTCACACTTCTGGAGATATCAGATATCTGCAAAGAATCTTTAGTATTCCTAGCTCAGAGAACACTCATTCCCTGGGCCTTTGAGGAGCTTTAACTAACTTACCCGTTCTTTTAACTGGATTACTTCTTTGTCTTTTTGTTGCTTCCATTGCCTAAACTTCTCAGCATCCTCTTTCATTTGACGCATTAACTGAACTCGTTGGTTTTTCATCATCTGTAATCACAAATCAAAATTAAGCCAAACCAAACAAAACCAGTATACTAATCATGTGCACTTTATTCTGGGCTGATGTACAGATGGATAGATTAACCATAAAAAGAGAAAAGTAAGAGCTAAGCTGAGGTCACCAACAAATGCTGATTGGGCTTGTTATCTCTTGCTAAGCTTACACCAGGTTTTCCAAATATAGACTATACAAACAAAGACTCAAAAATAAGAGAAATATTTTAAAAAGCTGAATTCTGCCCCACATTTACTATAGTTAAACTGAAACTCAAGGAAGTATTTTGTTTCTTCTTAAAGATTTATTTTTATTTTTGATTGTGTATGTGTGTTAGTGAGTCGTTTGATCCCCTGGAGCTGGAGTGATAGGTTGCGAACCACTTGATGTGGGTGTTGGGAGTGGAATTTGGATTCCCTGAGTCATCTCTCTAGACTCTTAAAAAAGTAAGAAGAATTTTTTTGAGACAGTGTTTCACAATGCAATTGTCACTGGCCTTTAGTTCCCCAACAGGCCTCGTCTGACCTCAGGGAGAGAGGATGTGCCTAATATGGCTGAGACTTGTGTGTGCCTGGGTATGGGGCTTTGGGGGTATGGAGGCACATGCTCAGAAGAGAAGGGGAGGAAAGATGAAGGTAGGGACTCTGTGGGGGGGATGGGGAGGAGGGATGGACTTTGTGGAGGGGAATAGCACTAGGGCTGCAAATAATAAAATAAATAAATAAATAAATAAATAAATAAATAAATAAATAGAGATTGCTATGTAGCTCAAGATCAGGTTGACCTTTAACTCACAAAAATCCACATGCCTGAGTGCTGGGATTAAAGGTAACTCCAAGGAAATATTTTCTAAAATAATAGACAAATTCAACTATCAGATATTAATATTCTAATGATTTCAGTGCCAATAAGTTGTATTCATTTTGCTGATGTTCCAAGCTGAATACTCAATAACTGAAAATGTCCTCTAAATGCCCGAAATCTTGCTACTACTTTACAAAATTGTGCCATGTGATCATGGAAGATGATAAGAACATGGCTGCAAAATATTGGCATATTTTAATCTTTTGGTCTAACATAAAAATTCTATATGTAAAAGGAAATGGAAGGTCAAAGCAAAGTTTTATAACTTAGATTCTACACAGTGACTAGCACAATAATGTCCTCAAATACACTTGAGGCAAATTTTACACCTGAAATGATTACCCTGCTTCCTACTACTTGCCTGAAATCACTTTGGCATGATTCTAAATGGAACACCTATGCTTGCAGTTCCAAGGTGGTAAAAACAAGGATGGGGGTTTATTACCCGTATCTCCTGGTTCAGCTTGGAGACAGTATGCTCAGTGGATTCCTTCAGCTTCAGAAGTTTGGACTGTTCATGCAGTTTCTTTTTCAAATCAGCTATTTGACCCTCCAGCTCCTGAAGACGTTTACGACGGCGCTCACTCAACCTAAACACAAGTGCGATAGGAATGAAATGGCTTATTCTAAAATATGTATCAGAGGACTCCCAGGTTTACAACCTTATTATACAGTCACCTTTAAAATAATGATTATAGCCCACCCAATCAAAACTATCTCACTAATGAGAGCTTCATATCAGACTAAAGCAACATATTTTGAATATATACAACAATGAGCTGCTTCAAATATACTTTTTCCCACCAGTGCCAAAAAGAAGTCATTTTGCATTAGTTGCAAGATGAAGACAGAAAGTAAACATTTAACATCACTGTGAAGAACACAGGTTTAGATTCAGTAGAAAATGAAAATAATCCTAAGAGCAAGTTAGGCTCTAAGGTAGAAGTCTAAAGGAGGGGCTTCTGATTGTCTTAGATATATTCAAGGGATATAGCCCTAATCAAGGGATGGTTACATTGATTTTTAATTATTAGCTTGAGCATTAATAATATTCACAAGCCAGAGCACAGAAATTGTCTAGGAGGTCTAGACATTATTTTCCAAATGCCAGCTTTCATTTAACTTTTTATAAATCCTTCCTTGATCACAGCCCCTGTCTGTGAACTCTAAATTCAGCCTACTCTTAATATAATTCTTAATGACTGCTAAAAGTGATTTGGGCATTAGTTGTTTGCTATATTATAGCATTGTTTTATCATCATTCTGAGGTGCTATTTTACTGGGGCTGGAGAGATGGTACAGGAGTGAAGAGTACATGCTGCTCTTGCAGATGACCTGAATTCAATTTCCAGTATCCATATTGGGTGGTTTACAACCACTTGTAACTCCATTGTCAGGGGATCCTGTACCATTTTGTGGCCTCCATGGGCACCTGTACTCATGTGTATATACTTCCCCCGTCATAATTCAACATAATTTTAAAAAAGTAAAGTCTCAATTATTTAATTTTTCTTGTACCTATGTTTCTTTTCCCTACCAACTATGTTAAAGGTGTTTCAGGGCAGTGAATGGGTGTTCTATTTCTCTAGTCTCTCAAAATCATCTTCCATATGGCAGGGGACTAGTTAGCATTTATTGACTTTATTCTTACTTGGCTTGGTTGACACCTTTCTTTGCTGTTTGAAGTTCAAGAATCAATTCTTCTTTTTCCCTTTGTAGACTGAGGACTTCTGATTCTAGATTTTTAATATTATCCTAGAACCATTACAGGTCAGAGAGAGAAAAAGAAAAGATTATATAGAACAGAAAGATAATTGCTTCAACATTCTGTCTCTAGGAACCATAAATGATAATAATAACAATAACAATAATTATTATATCGACACATGGTCTCATTATATAGTTCTGGCTGGCCTGGAGCTTGCAAACTGACTTCAAACTCACAGAGATAGGCCTGCTTTTGTCTCTTGAGTGTTTGGATTAAAGTTGTATATGACCTTGAATTACTTTTATTAATTTATTTTCCCTTCCTTCCTTCTTCCCCATTCCCAGGCTGGACTCTCTGCTATGCTCATGCCTTAGTTTCTCAAAGGCTAAGGTTATAGGTATTTCACATCTGGCTTTATGAATTAAATTTTATTACATCAATTGTATACTAAAAAGATTTCTTTTTGACTTGATGGAGAATAAAGTAGTGTGGTAGCAATATGTATACATGTATATTTGGACTTGAAGTTCAAAGGTCTGGATCTGAATAGTAACTACAATAAAGCATATCAGAGAAAAGTCCTTTTATCCCTAGTTTCTATGTTAAAAAAATTAATATAGTAGTTTTGAGACCACTATCAATAAAAAGGGCTCCTTGCAAGATTGGCTTTTTACTTGTGCCTAGAAACTCTAATTTTGGTAGAGTCATTCCTTGTCTGGTAATAATGGCTCACTTATGATTAAACTATATAAATACTGCAATTTATCCCAGAACGCCTGTCTTTTTTTTAGAGGCTATAAAATTATGGTATGCACTAGGCAAAGAAAGCCTATATGACTGACCTCTGGATTCCTAGGGTCAGGGGATTCAATCCTGGTAAAAAATATTTCACATATAATTACATAATGGAAGAATAAAAAACTTCTGTGTGACTCCACTGGGAGAGGATTTTTGGAAGCTTGTGTTTGGGTACAGGCTTTTTTCTCTTTCCTGATTTTACTTTGTTCCCTTTTGATAATAAATCTGAACTGTGGGCATGAGTATTTGCTGAATCTTTTGAGTCTTTCTAGTGAATTATTAGATTTAGAAATCATCTTGGGTTCTCTCAAGTTTCTCGACCTGTATAAATAATGTGAGCCAGGTATACTGGTACATACCTCAAGTCCTAGCTACTCAGAAGGCTGAGGCAGGAGAATCACGTGAGCCCAGAAATTGAAGGCAAGACTGGACAATATAGCAAGAGCCATCTCAAAAACAAAAAAAGTAAACCAGTATTTTCTACACTAATATTAATTCATACAGTTGCTAAGAAGATAAAACAGGATTAAATGGTAAGGACATTTTATAATATTTTTTTTTCCCGGTTTTTTCAAGACAGAGTTTCCCTGTGTAGCCCTGGCTGTCCTGGAACTCACTCTGTAGACCAGGCTGGCCTCGAACTCAGAAATCTGCCTGCCTCTGCCTCCCAAAGGCTGGGAGACATTTTATAATCTTAAAGAGCTAAATGAACTTTTTGTTTTGTTTTGTTTTGTTTTAAGGCAAGGTCTCTTCTGGCCTTGAATTAATTCTCTATGTAGCAGAGGCTGACCTTGAATTTCTCATCTCCTGGCTTTTGCCTCAAAGTGCTAGGATTTCAAGCTACCAAACCCAGTTGGTTTATCTGGTGTTAGGGATCAACCCTAGGGTTTCATTCATGCTAAGTAAACATGCTACCAACTGGGCTGTATCTTCAGCCTTCAGTATTCTTGTATTGGAAGTTTCAAACTTATCAATTCAATAGCAACTGCAGTTCTACATGCATTTAGGTAATGACTTTAGAAGCTGAAATTTACATGTTTTCTAGACTGTAAAAAAAAATCCCTTTGGTCAGATTCTATCTTGCCCTCATAACCAAAACCAAAGAAAATTGACTAAATGTGTGGTTGAGAACCTGATTTCCATGAAGGCTCAGGATCAGAACAGGCAGAAAGCAGCAAAGGCATGTTAGTGCTGTATTGAGAAGATTTCTAAACTTGCTAGAGTTGTTTTCTAAGCATCAGGCCAAGCATAACCAATAGAAGTCAGTATCATTGCTTCATAATTGCCCTGCATATTTAAATTGATTGGTAATAAAAGAAAATAAAAATGCATATGTATGCATATGCATCTACATTTAATTATGACTCTTCCTATAAAAAAAAATCTAAATAACCAAACAAACCAAAAAACCCAAACCAAAAC
>NC_045030.1:100981219-101022116 GCF_008632895.1 Mastomys coucha | reverse complement strand
AAAAAAAAAAAAAGAAGAGAGACTTAGTAGTAATCTTTTATTGATCCTGGAAAAGTCAAAACACATTTGATCTGAAAAGGCTGCACTGTATGCCTTGAAAACAGAGAGAGATAACTGACCTACCTATTTAACCTTCCTCCTGTAATCCCACTAGAATGATGCAAAACGTTGTGTAAATTAACAAGCATGAAAAGTAGGCAGACAGCATTCAAGACATATCGACAGACTCTGGGAAGAGAAAAACATGAACTGCCTTCCAGAGTGGAAAAAGTTAAACTATGATTGCTACAGGATGAATGCCAATGAGCAGCAAGCTAGTTTGTATCGTGGAAAGACGGAAAGAGTGAAAGCTTCCTTCCTGTAGTGATGAAGCTTTCAGGCTGGATGGCCAACCCAGATCCAGCAAATGAAGACACGAGGAGTCGTGCTACTGTCATGTATGAAATAACACTCGGTGTGAGCAGAGAGACTGCAACTTTCCACCACTCTGCCCACACAGCTCCAGGCAGAGAAGAGGGGAGTTCTGTAGGGTAACTAAGGAACACAGGAGAATCTATGCATGGAAAACTTCCTTTTGGCTTTGAGTTCCTCTCTCTCTTACATTTGTACAGATAGCCAAACATCACCAGAAATCTGAAGAAAGGTTCTTAAGTAAAAGAGAGCATGAAGCATACAAAAGAAACAAACTGTGGAGAAAAGAGGCAAAGCAGGAAGACTAAAGCTTTGATAAGTTTTAATTCCTAGTCTTATATATAGACACTATCCATAAAAAGGTTTCTATAGCAAGAACAATTAAGAACATCAAAGAGATCTTAGGAATTAGTAAGCAAATAAAAGCAGTCACCAGAAGTGGAAGGAAATCTAGAAAGTGCAAAAGGACAAGGGTTTAGGAAACAGGAGAGAAGCGGCAAGAGAAGCAGACTGAAATCCAGAGATCCAGTATCTGATTAAGGGCACTGAAGAAAGAAACTGGAGTGAAGTGACAGTAGCATTGTGAGAAGAAATGCTACCACCTGGGGACAGGGAGAAAACTCAAGGCCACCATATACTTAAGAGCAACACTGGAAACAGACGACAATGAGGAACATTTATCTTTCCATTACCAAAAGTGATGTGCATGTCTGCTTTCCGTCAGTTAATGATGGTACACATGAGCAACTGCTGACCTAGAAAAGAGAGAACACTTTACCTGGTACTGGAACTGAATGGGCTGTAGTTGGTTGCCATTCTGAGTCATCTTCTTAGCTAGGGCTTCTTTCAATGCAAGTTCTTTATTCAACTCAATTAGCTCCTTGGACATTTGAGCTTGTCGTAGAGCATGCTGAGTGCTGAAAACATCAGAAGACTGGCTGGTATCTGGGCTGCTTTGCATTTGCTGAAAAAGAAAGAATGATGTTGTGATAGTTACTTTTTGGTTGTCAATTTGCCTACATCTGGAATTAACTAAAACCTAAAAATCACTGGTCACACCTGTGAAGGATTTTTTTCTTTTCCTTTTGCCTTAACTGGATCATTTGAAGTGGGAAGACCCACCTCTAAAATGGGTCCCGCCCTCTGCTGGAAGCCTATAGACAGGACATGGAAGAAGGGAGCTTTGCCTGCTTGCTCTTGTCCTCACTAGCAAGCCCATTCCTTTCTTGGCATTAGAGCCTACTTCCTCAGGACTCTGGGATATACTGAAGACCAGCTGAGACATCCAGCCTTGTGAACTAACCAACTACTGGATTCTTGGACCTTAACGTACATAGGAAGTGTTATTGGATTAGTTGGACCACAGCCGATAGATCATTCTAATAAATCTGCCCACCCCCATACAAATTTGTAAGAGAAGCAAGAGCCTGGAGTTCCTTAGTTAGTACTTCACTCCCCACAGCTGTTTTTCCACACCTGTGTGCTCTTACTACTGTGGCTTCTTATATGATATTGGTTGAAACAGATGAAGTTAACTACGGAGCTTCCTCCCTTGCTCTGAGAATACTCTCTAATATGCACAGGTTCTCTTGCTCTTCCTTATACTAATCTGACAAACAATCCTTACTCTCCTTTCATCTCAAGAGGCCCCTAAAGAGGAGAGGACACTGGAAATGTCACTTCGGAAATGGAAAAGAGTCATTTATTCTGACACAGCTGACTTTTATCACCTAATTTATCTCCTATCTTGCTTCATTCAGAATAAGAAAACTACTAATATGCACTTGTTTCAGGGGTAAAAGGCAGCCTCAAGCAAACCGCTGACTAAACTTTCATTTTTTTTTTCACCTTACTGTGTAACCTTCAGTCAAAGTCAACAGCAGATGCACCTTAGCTACCCCTGTGATCTTTCAACACTCAAAACACTTTCCTCCTTTTCTTTTAGCCCATGGTCACCCCATCCATTGCAAAGCACATTCAGAAAACAATCTCCTGTAATGCTTTTCTGACTTTGTCATCATTACCTAATTTGTTCCTTTCCTTGTTTTAACGTATTGGGTGATTGATGCAGAACTAGCAACTAATAGAAAATCAGTCAGTCAGCCTGAAAAATGAAACGTGGTGTACCAGAGAAGTCTCACTGCTTATTACCAGTTGGATAATTACAAACAGAGCTCATCCTTGTTTGAAGTATTATGAAACTGAGATTTATTCTAAAGAGTTCACGATTTCTAGAGGATTCTATGAATAATGGTACTAATCACAGATCCTCTCCAGAGTTGAATGATTGATCAATTACAGGAAACTATAGAATAAGCAGGGAGAGCTCCAGGTTCCACACAAGGGGGTCAATTCCTTACAGTGTCTGCTTCCCCTGCAGTATCAATGGTTGCAGTCATGCAAGCAACAGCTTCATCCTGTAGCCAAAAAGAAAAAAAGAAAAGAAAAAAAGTTTTGATTTAGGGAAAAAAATACCAAAGTGAAATTTACAAAATACTTTTATACTGGTTATTTGATTTTAAAAGTTGATATTTTAGAAGTATACAGAGAAGTCATTTATGGTCCTGGACGGGTTTTGTAGTCACAGGTACTCTAACAGTTTGTTTTCCCACCTCTCACAGGTCTTTTTTTCTAAAGGGTGATTATGTAGTCTTTGAGGAAAGAAGTAAGGTCTCATGGTAAGAAGTCAAAGATCACTGAACCAGACTGAAACATTGAACCATTCTAACAGGTCAAAACTGAATCCGTTTTAGAGGTGGCTGCACTTGCTGTTCTTCACATCTGAAGGTGCTGCAGGTAGTTAGTAGGAAAGAAAGAATAAGCACCTCAGGAAGTTAAGTCCCCTCTTAGAGAATGGCTAATCCTTTTGGGCACTGGAACAAACACCTAGAAAGGTAAGTGGAAACTACTTATTAAGAGAAATCTGTCTCCAGATGATGCCCTGAGCAGTCTGTTCTCATCACTGAAGCTTACGAGTTACTTGGCACAATAACATATACATTACTGCTTCTGCACCAGTGATTCTGAAACCTTAGAAACAAAGTTTTGTTCTTGGGAAGTCATGTGGCAAAGGAGTTCAAAGGTGAGAGAATTGTTGGCTTAATAGCAGTGAAGGAATTTAGAGTTAAGACAAGCAGTTATCTGTATCAGTCGTGTGAAACAACACATAGTTGTTGCAATCTTGGTATCTGAAGGATCAGGAGATGGTCCTTTAGTGAGCGCTATTTGTAAAGCATTTCTCTTGTCCTGCTCAGAAGTCTCTAGCCAGTGAGGATCAAAGAGAACTCAAAGGAAGCAGCAGTGTTTCCACATTCTCATCCTTATGTACAGCATTGGCAAGTCTCCACGTGCAGGGCACACTAAGTCCTTCTTTAAAAATGGAGCACCAATCTAGGATTGCTTAATGATTGCCCTTTCTTCTCTCCCATGTTCAAATTTCAGTATATTTATTTACATAACTATCACAGATTATAAGGGATTTTAACACTGTCTTCTTTTACCCCCCACCTCCCTTTTGAAACAGCCAGTTGCAATGTAGCTCAGGCAGGCGTGGGACTCATGTAGCTACTCTCAAACTCATTGTCCTCCTTCCCTCATGTCCCAAGATCTAGGATTACAACAGTCAACAACACATCCAGCCTAAAGACCTTTCCTGGCATCTTAAAGAGGGTCAAGATCAAACTATATGGCTTTTGGCCCAGTGAAATTTTACAGTGCCAACAATTCAGCTTCTGGCTATGGTGATGTGTTTTGTATCATCACAGACTGATTCTAGTTTCACAATTCCAAGTGTATAAATATGTAGGAATGGGATTTATTTCAGTCTAACAGTCCTTTTCTCCTCTTCTTTGCTCAATCTAGGGCTGCATCTTAGAACCTCTTTTAAGTAAAAGGTACTATTAACTCAAGGTCATGGGATCAAAGGCTACACTAAACAGCAGAAGAGCCTTCCAAAATGAAGTCTATACTTGGAAAGGGCTTGCAAAATACTTTTTATGAACTCTGTTTTGGAGAAGGGGATAGAGACAAAAATAAAAATAGTACTTGAGCCGGGCGGTGGTGGCTCACACCTTTAATCCCAGCACTTGGGAGGCAAAGGCAGGCAGATTTCTGAGTTCGAGGCCAGCCTGGTCTACAGAGTGAGTTCCAGGACAGCCAGTGCTATACAGAGAAATCCTGTCTCGAAAAAAGAAAAAAAAGTATTCATCTGAAGTCTTTACCTGAAGGACAAGAACAAAAACATTTTCGACGCTGGTCACTCCTTTAGGCTGTGTAGTTCAAACTAGCCTTGAACTCATCTTCCTGCATGCTGGACTTGATTAAATATATGCCCACTGTGCTTAATACATGCCACATCTTTAAGTCAGCTGCCTATGAACTGTTGTGGAAACACTGCGTAGCAAAAAAGTGTTCTATGGGGCCAGGCATCAGAAATGGCGTAAGACATAGGCTCAAATGCTACCTCTTACATGGAGCTCTTTAGTTTAGAAAGAAATTCAGGAGAAAGCTCAGACATGCTAGGAGCCCCTAAGAAACTGAGGCTGGAGACAGTGGGAGAAACCACTTTTAGCTCACTGGTTAAAAAAAAAAAAAGCCTTTAATCCCAGCATGTGGGAGGCAGAGGCAGGCAGATTTCTGAGTTTGAGGCCAGCCTGGTCTACACAGTGAGTTCCAGGACAGCCAGGGCTACACAGAGAAAGTCTGTCTCAACAAACAAACAAACAAACAAACAAACAAACAAACAAAAATAGTACTTGATTCTTCAGAAACTGAAATGACTGCCTGGATTTCCTCACAGGTTACTGCAGCAAAGAAGTTTGTTTGAATTGTACTTTAAGGGTACAGCTTGGTACCTAAAGCCTCAGGAGAAAAGTCCAGGAACAATGGTTGCTTTCATAACTGAAAATGGGGTGTTCACCTGTCACTTAAAATAAAAATAGTTTTAATTCAGAAAGAAGGGCACATGTACTTATATTTGAAACACTTTGCTCTTACTGTTGTGAGTCCTAATAAGAGCCATGGGGATACATTGTGTATTTTAAAAACTAAGTAACTGGGAGGGCCTTCAGACAATAGAGAAGGAAAACTGTGATTCAAGCCGTGATTCAAGCCGTCCAGCAGGAGCCTTGGGTAAAAGGGTTTACTCTGCTTAACTTTGATGGTGGATGGAAGCCAAGAACTTTATCAGCTTGTGACAATCTTCAGAACTCTCTCAACTGTGTATGCCAAATGCATTTTAGTGGCAGACAGCAATTCTACAGAGTTCCTCTGAGACAGTCACCACTAACAGATAGATCTGCCTACAGGCACACCAGGCAGAAGCTATATTGCCAGATCTTCAGTGAGGATGGTTCATTGTATTAAGTTCATTCCTTCAGCTTTCATGATCTCAGAGCTCAGAAATGAGAAGTATAAAATCCTCTAAAGTCATCATGGCCACAAACACTGCTCCCCTGAGCAGAGGTGGTAAATTTTGGCTCTACTACACTTTTTTTTTATATCTTACATCATCATAATTTTGGGGCAACTCACAAGGTTTTCTTATATATTATGTTTCAGATATATTTAAGCAGAAGTAGAGGTGGTGGCAATATTCTTTGTGCTAGTGATTCTCCTACAAGTATATAAAATCTTACCATTTTCTAAACTTCAGTTGTTCTTTGCTTTTGGAAGCACACCCTTTGCCTCAAGAAATGTTTGTTTGCAAATGTAACAAAAAGTTAAGATAGATGCTGAAAGGGTCCCAGTGTCCCTTTTCTTCAGTCCTTGCCTTTTCCAAACTTTTATCATCACTTATGCCAGCGATCTTAAACCATAAGGTTTGAGTGAACCAATTTTAAAAATGTATTTACTTTTATTTTATGTGTTTGTCTGTACATGCATTCCTGGTGCCAGCAGAAGCCAGGAAAAGTCATCAGATCTCCTAGAACTGGGAACCAATCTTGGATCCTTTCCAAGAGCAATGAGTACTTTTAACCGCTGGCCCACCTCTCTAGCTCCTGAATTAAAAAAAAAAACAAAATTGAGACAAAGTCTTACTATGCAGCCGTGGGTGGCTTAGAGCTTGATATGTAGACCAGGCTGGCCTCAAACTCACTGAGATCCAACTTGCCTCTGCCTCACAAGTATTGCGATAAACTCAGTAAATTATTTTTCGTTTATTTTTAAATTATTATAAAATTATACCATTTCTCTCCTCCATTTCCTTCTTCCAAACCCTCCCATATAGCCCCCCCTTTCTATCTCTTAAATTCATGGTCTCTTCTTTGACTGATTATTGTTGCATGCATATATGTATATGTATACACATATATACTCCTATATATAACCTGCTCGGTCTGCATGTTACTTGTATATATGTTTTCAAGACTGATCATTTAGTGTGCTCTTCCCTGGGAAAGACTATTTCTCCCATTCTCAGGATCCCTTAGCTAACTATTGTTCTTTGGGTAGGGTTGAAGCCCTCTGGGCTTTTCTTAACTCACTTTAAGGAAACTTCTCTTTGTAACAGACAGAGACCATTATAGAAAACTACAGCCCATGGAACTGCAGGGTTGTAGGGGCCAGTGTCAACGGATTCATCTACAAAACACTCCTGCATGGAAGGCTCAGGGAACACCATGGAACAGGGTGTGGAAAGCTTGTAAGAGACAGGCTCAGGAAGTTTCCTGTGAGACTGTACCTGTTAGGAACTGCAGAAGCTACACTCATAAAGTCTTAAAAATAGACAACTTCCAGAAAGGCATTACATCAATATGTCCCCAAGGAAGGAACATGAAAGCTGGAACAACCGAAAGTTTCACAACAATTAACAACAAAATGATACCTGAACCAAAGCACCAGAGTATGTCTGGCTCTATTACTGTGCCCTGTTTTGATCATAAATTTCCTATAGCATTTCTCATTCAAAAACATGGTTTAAGTTTTTAGAGTTTACTTACATATTTTAGAACTGACCACCATAAACTTAATAATACTGTATTCTTCTCATTTACTCTTTAAATCTCTTGGGTAATTTTGCCATAACATACTGTAAACTCTAGAAAAAAACTAACTGGCAAGAACAGAGATGGGAAAGCCACAGTTCTAGGAGAATATAACCCTCTTCCAAAGAGGTAGGAATTCTCATCAAGCACTTACAAATACATTTATGCCACAGAATAATACATTGGAAAATGTAAATGGAAAGAAACCCCTAAACATAGCCTCTTAAACCTGGAACCCAGGATTGGAGAGATGGCTCAGTAGCTGAGAACACTGACTACTCTTCTAGAGGACCCAGGTTCAATTCCCAGCACCCATATGGCAGCTCATCACTGTCAGTAACTCCAGTTCTAGGGCTTCTGACACCCTCACAAGACATACATGCAAGTAAGATACCAATGAACATAAAATAAAAATAATTATAGGTCTGCATCACCAGTTTGCTAGAATACAGAAAAAAAATACCCTATAAATGATTTAATGTAACAAAGTTAATGTTCGGAGCATACTCAGTATTTTATGATCTCTTCTCCAAACAGTTCAGTTTAGCTATTTCAGTAAAAATTCACAGAATTAGAAATGCGTATATGCTTCAGGAAATGAACAAAAATGACAAGCCTATTCCAGCACACCTACTTGGCTTACAGATAGCTGGGCAATCACTTGTTGTAGGTTGCAAATTATCTCTATGTTTTCTTTTAATTCCTGGTCTTCCGATGTCTCCACTAGCTTTTGAAGATCCACTTTACAGCTAAAAAAAAAATCAAGCAAAAGAACACAAGGGTTAATCATATCATAAAGGCCAGATTATACACGAAGACTATTTAAGTTGCTAAGAAATATCTCATGGGAAACTTACGCTGCATGCTGCCTGAGTTCTTCTAGCTTGGCATTCATTTTATCATTTGCTTGCTCTGTCTGCAACAAAGACACAGGAGATCATTAGTGGTAGTGCCTGACTGCTTTACCTAACTATGCCCACTCCTCTACCCTGTGGATGAAAACTAGGATTTAGTGGGCTTTGGTTACATAGCGGGGAACGTGTTTTTAACATCCATGAAAATTAGCTCTAAAGTTAACATGAGCTACTAAAAATAACAACTAAGCAGCTGGGTTTTATGTTTGCCATGAAGCTCAAGCTATGGGATAGAGTGTGAAGCCTTGATTCCAGAAAGAACTTTACAACTTGAGGAAAAGCAATACTTCCTGGCATGTTACTCTCTGCTGTCTCAACTGCCTCCTACACTGCACTTAGACTTTTCCATTTATTTTATTTTTATGTATATGAGTGTTTTGCCCGCATGTATGTGTGTGCATGTATGTTCATCACATGTGGGTAGTGTCTGCAGAAACCAGAAGAAAGCATTGCTGGGATTAGAGTTATAGATGGTTGTGAACCACCATGTGGGTATGAGGAATCAAACCCAGGACCTTTGCAAGAGCAACAAGTGCTCTTAACTCCTGCTGAGCCAGCTCTCCAGCCCAGCATTGAGAGAAGTGGTTCTCAATCTGTGGGTTTAACACCTTTGTGGGTCTAATGACCCTTTCACAGGGGTTGCCTAAGACCTTTGGAGAACAGAGATATTTATATTACAATTCCTAACAGTAGCAAAATTATAGTTATGAAATAGCAATGGAAATAATTTTCTGGTTGGGGGTCACCACAACATGAGGAACTGTATTAAAGGGCCACAGCGTTAGGAAGGTTGAGAACCACTGATTTATAGAATTTAAAGCATAAAAGGACCTCACATCAATTTGAGCTGAGACTAAAAAATATATATATACACCGTCTGATATGATAGGCTATTTTTATCAAGAGAAAGAAAGAAAAAAGGTAAGGCACAAGAATAATTTTAGTGCAAAAAGAAATAACAGAAGGCATCTATGTTTCAGGAAGAATGATTATTTCAATCACAGAATTTGTAAGAAGCTGGATGCTACAACAGATTTGAGAAAGACAGTTCTGACAGGATATAAAACAATAAGCTTATCAGCGAGCCACCGTAATGCCCTCATAAAGGTCATGTAGGTATTCGACTAGAATAACAAGTAGTGTCTACTGGGTCAGCCATTCTCACATACATGCAAAACAGGTACTTTAAAATGTGCCACTGGAAGAGAAAAGAATAATCTTTGATCCCACTATCTTGTGCTAGTAGAGGACAATATAGTGGCTGTAGGATCTGGCCATTTCTAAAGAAAACTTTCAGTAGCTTCCTTTTCCTTAACTAGAGAGCACTCTCATGCATGAAGTGTTTACTTACAGAGGGTCAGTTCCATTCTGGTAGAAACTCTGTGTCACTTCTTGCAGTAGTTGTACACCCTAAGACTGCGCTGTACTTAGGCTAGTAGGAAAACTATAGTGACAGAGCCGACACACACTGATCTAAGAGGTTCTAATCAGACAGACAAGTAGGATGTCAAAGTGGTGGAATCAGTCACAGAGCAAACCACTTATTTGGAAATTAACCATATGGAAAATTAATTCAAATGATTTCCCCAGCTGTTATATTTCACCATGGCAGCTGTTAGGATAGGATATGAAATGTGAGAACATTAGGGGAAGGGAATGAGAGAACTTAGAGCTTAATGAAGTAACAGTTACTTGGCATATGTGGACTAGCCTTTTACTACAATTCCTGGACCAGAAAGTGCTTCAGATTTCAAAAGATTTTCAGATTTGGGAATATTTGCATACATGATAAGATGTCTCAAAAATGAGACCTAAGTTTAAACACAAAATTCATTCTGTCTCGTACATATTTTATGTATGTCTGAATGTATGTCTGAGGGTGTACGCACTGTATATTTAAGTTTAAGACAGTGTCCCATGTGGTCCAAGCTGCCTTCTAACTCACAATGTAGCTATACATCTGATCTCCAGGCCTCTCCCTTCTAAGTGCTGGAATGACACGAGTACACCCCCAGATCTAGTTATACAGGACTGGAGACCACACGAGGGCCTTCTGTCAGCAAGACAAGCACTCTAGCAGCTGAGCCCTGTCTCCCTGCTCCAGTTTTATATGGTATTTTCAGCACAATTTCCTCAACTTCTCTTTGATTGTAACTTATCACATGAGGTAAGATGTTGAACAGTCCACGATGACTGGGCAGGATTTAAGCTAATATAGGGATTTGCTTCTTTCCTTTGGGGAATTTTATGACATCTATTTTAAAACTGGGATTAGTGTAGATTAGTTGTGGTGATATGTAGGTATTCATTGTTCTATGCTGCATAAATGTCCTCTATAATATTATGTTAATATTTTAGAGACTGGAGCCAATAAACGTTCAAAGTGTTGGTGTTTCAATTTGGGCCTCACCAAAATGAGTCTCTCCAACATCTGGGCTGTTTGACCAGCTGCCTCACTCAGACCACGACTTAATTTTTCATTCTCTTCCACCAGAGACTGATTCTTCTCCATCAGGGACTGTAGATTTTCTGATGGTTCCACACTAAAACAAAGGAAGTAAAAATTTTAAGAAAAATACATTTGATGGCCTTATTGGGGTAAAACTACATTCCAGAAGGCTGGGGAAAGCGTCTAACCCCGATTTGTCTTCCCAGTCATATAGTATTTGAATGGATGAATATGAAAAACACGCAAATACTTAATGATTTGGAAGAAGTAACAATTCAGAACCAGATAAAGCAGTAATAAGCATGAGTAACTTTTGTCATGGCTCATAGCTTAGGATTTTTTCTACTCATGTCACAAAGTTTAAAAAGTGAAGGCTACCCATTCTCTCATTCTTCCCACCATTGATCTCTCACTGCAAATTAAAGGGGCTGTGGAGATGACTCAGTGGGTAAAATGCTTGCTCCACATGAGGACACAAGTTTGGATACCCAGCAATGAATGTGCCTGTAATTCCAGTGCTAAGTGGCAGGAAAAGGTAGATCCTGGATCTCAGTGACTAACCAGCCTAGCCAACCAAAGAATTCCAGGTTCAGTCACAAAAATAAGGAGCTAGAGAGATGACTCAGTGGTTAAGTGAGGTTGCTGCTCTTGCAGGGGACAACAGTTTAGACCCAGAATCTACATAAGGCAACTCACAACCAACAACCTTTAAGTCCAGTTCCAGGGAATCCAATTCCCTCCTCTGGCTTCCAGGGCATTAGCACTCACATGTGCAACCACAATTTACACATAATTAAAAATAGTAAATTAAGCTGTAAAAAAATAAGGTGGAGTGGTTGGTTATAGAGAAAGGCACCTGATGTCAACCTCTGGCTTACACACACACACACACACACACACACACATACACACACACACACAGAGAGAGAGAGAGAGAGGAAGTAGGGCTCAGCGAGCAGCTGTTCACAATCTCAGTAAGCATATAAATGACTCCAGGAATACAGCATATATCCTCTTACCCAGTTTTAGACAGCTATCAAGTCTCAGACATCTTAACTTTCTTAGTTTGCTCTTTATCAAAATGTTAATAGCAAGGCCACATGATAAGGTCTCATGCCACACTGTTAAAACTTTGCCAAGACTCTTAGGAAAGAAAGTTTAATTCAAAGAATAGTTTTAAAACAAATTATTAACATATGTAATATTATTTTGGAATGTTGTTTTTCATTCCCTTATCATTAAACTGAAAACTTCCATGTCACACACATAAGCCAAGAAGCTTCAAATTAATGATACTTTTAACTCAATATTTTTTCCTAAAATATTTCTCTAAGTGGAGAAATCATACTTAAATGAATTGTTCATTTTTCCAAGAAAAATTTACCATTTATGAGAAGACTCTTCTCTGCAATTTCAAGTTAATGTTGTAATATTTAAAGACTACTAAAATATGTGAACACTTCTATAGCACTGTGTGCTAGGTTCGATAGTAAATGATTTATGTATATTAAACATTTCATTCTTACAACAGCCCTATTAAGTAGGTTGTTTAGTGATTCTCATTTTGAGGTTGAGGAAACTGATATGTAAAGATGAGCCAAGGTCAGAGAACTAGGGGATGATGGGATTTCAAGCCAGCAGTCTAGTTTCAGAGGCCATGACCTAACTACCATGCCAACCTCAACATAGGGCATACGGGCATGCAGAGAACACTGGACATACAAGCTCTCAGAGTAGTAAGAGAAAATGAGTTCTTCTCAAAATTGAAAGGAAAGCAGCACTGAATCAGAAAATGACATAGGACATCCATATGATGGGTAAGGGCTTAAAAGCATAAAGCACAAAGTAGAATTTGGACAAAGAATAGGCAAAAACACACACAAAAAAACCCTCAAGAGACCAGTGTTTCCTATTACACATGCTATTATTTAGTTGCCAATGTTAGGAAATCACATTTGCTAGGCAGGTACAAGCAGACACAGAAGTAAGTACAAAGATTCCAAATAACAACACCATCCAAGTATAAAAGATAAAAGTACTCATATATGTCAAATGTACTTTTTGTAAACAGCCTTATGACATGTCTAACTATAAAGACACATTTTTGAGGAAAACATTTTTATTCAATATTGAATAATAAATAGCTTGATTCATTGTTTCTTATAGTCTATTCCTTAAAAAAATTCACTACATGTATCTATCTATCTACCCATTCACCTACATATTTGTGTATCGTGGGTGTGTTGGAGGGGCACACAGACATACCATGGTACATATGTGGAGGTCACAGGACAACTTACAGGCATAGTTGTTTCCTTCCATCATACGGGCTCCAGGGAGCAAATTGAGGTGGTCACGCTTGGCAAGCAGAGACTTTACCAGCTGAACCATCTCAATAGCCTGATTGCATTACTTTTAAAGCTGATGTTCTTTTTCTTGTGTGTGTGTGTGTGTTTGTGTGTGTGTGCGTGTATGTGTGTGTGGTTTGGGGGAATTAGGGAAAGGGGGCTGAGACAAGGTCTTGCTACTTATAGTATTGGTAGTCCTTGAACTTATGATTTTCCTCCTTCTGTCAATAGGTTTGCACCACCACATCCAAACTCAAATGATCTGTTTTATCGTATATTCTACAGAAGGCTAGAATGATTTCTGTTAGTCTCATTTTCATTAGAGTTGTCATACTTGTAACATCCTTGTGCTAAATGGAAATAAGAAGTCAACTGCTTTAAAATGAGTATAAGGACAGGCCTCTAAGGAGCACTTCAATAAATGCTAGCTTTCTAGACTTTATCTAAGTCTTAAAATATTATTGGGAAACCCAGACTATATTAACCAAAGAAGAGAAATTTATAGTAGTTTCAGGGAGATGAAATTATGGCAACCTTAAGTTTTATTCTTCACTCTTTTAATGTGCCACAACAGGAAACACATTTTTTTTTTTTTTTGATTTTTCGAGACAAGGTTTCTCTGTATAGCTCTGGCTGTCCTGGAACTCATTCTGTAGACCAGGCTGACCTCAAACTCAGAAATCCGCCTGCCTCTGCCTCCCAAGTGCTGGGATTAAAGGCGTGCACCACCACCGCCCAGCTGAAACACATCATTTTTAAAGTAAAAAGAATAATTATTTTAAAACAGGATATTTAAAAGTAAGCCCAGATCATATATATAAAAAACTACAAACAGAAAATTGAACTGCAAAACATGATTACTATAAGAAAAAATGTTTAAGATATTTTACTTTTTATTTGTATGCATATAACTGCCTGTGTGTATGGGAATCTGACTGTAGGTGCCTGTAGAGGCCAGAAGAGGGCATTTGATTGTCTAGAGTTACAGGTGCTTATAAGCTGCTCAGTGCAGGTGCCAGTCTTCTGAAAGAGCAGTATATGCTCTTAATCTGGGAGCCATCTCTTCTGTCCCAATGTTGCTTTTAACAACATCTCAAACATTCAATTTTACCAATAAAAATGCAGGAACCAGATGTTAGGGTGAAGGCAAACAAAAACCCACAACCTATGACAACAAAAAAAAAAGCCTACATACATGAAAAGACAATATTTGTAACACATACCATAAAGGGTATATAACATAATATGCAAAGATTAAAAAATGTGGACCCAAATTAGGGTTTGGTACAATTTAAGAAGTATTAAAATAAGTGTTAGTGAGAATATGAAGACAGTTGAAGCTTTGTCCACTGCTGGTAGGAAAGTAGAAATGGTATAGTACCTATGAACAGTATGGTAGTTTAGTTGCAAAATTAAAAGCAGAATTAACACATGATTTAGCTATTCTAATCCTAGGTATACACTCAAGGGAATTGAAAGCAAGAGTATAAACAGATACTGTATATTCATGTATATAGCAGTATTATTCACAATACTCAAAAGTTAGAAACAACTCAGCTTCTGCCAATAGGTGAAAGGGTATGTAAAATTCTGTATATAAATACAGTGGAATATTCTTCAGTCTTAAAACTGTTGTCCCTGATCTGGCCATGTGACAAGTACTGTCTGGCCAGGAGGCACTAGTGTTTGAGCTTATCAGTTGTCAGAAGTACAAGAAAGAGACCAGGGTTAAGTGGATTAGAAATAAATGAGCCAACTGCTACAGCAAGTACAAATATGGTTGAGACTTCCCTCCATCCCTAGGCTGGATCAAGGCTTGGAGATTGGGAAGAAAGCTAATAAACTTTACTCCCACTAGTGAAGTGCAGGAAAGGTAGTACTGCCATCTGTTTCTTATCTAAAGTTTTCTATCCTGGGTGGGATCTGAGAGTGGACTTTGAGAATAATGGGAACATGGAGTTGTATGTGCATTTATTGTGACAATTTGTTGTTGGGGTCTTCTTATTCTCTGGGACAGGCTCTAGCATAAGGTCTGGGGGTTGGCCTGGAGGCTGGCCAGTTATAGGTTTAGCACTTTCTACTTCTGGGAGAGGTGAGGTATTCTTTTGTAGGTGAACTATGCTGTTGACTTATACCTTTGTTGGGGCACTACTGTGGCAAGCACAAAAATGTATAGTTTACCTTTCTGTCTTCTTGATTTTCTATCCGATGTCATGTTCCTGAGCTGTGCAGTAGTCCCTACATTCCCTGTTCCCTGTGAAGTCATAATGGAGCATCCTTCCTCAGAAACATCTTGAAATGCTAGAAAAGCTGGATTTCTATCTCCCAATTTCTTTTTCCTCTCTTAGAAATCATCAGTCCTGGGAATTTTCTATGTGACTTTGTACAAACCTGGGAGAGGAAGTAACATGGTCAAAATGAGACTGTTTCCCTTATTCTCATACCCATGCGGATTTCTTTTGGATACAGGCTTTCACTATGTAGCCCTGGCTGGCCTGGAACTCACAGAGCTCTGCCTGCCTATATCTCCCAAGTGCCAGGATTAAAGCCCTGCTGTGCCTGAGCTTCATGGAAATTTTGGTTTTCAGTTTCATGGAATATGTCAGGAAACTCGGGCTTATACTTTATGGAGTTTTCATTAACATGCTTTTGTTTGTGGCTAGTTGTTAGTTGATACTGTGTGCAGTGTTGCTGACATTACTAAGCACGGTTTGTCAGTTCATTAGTTAATGGACATTTGGGTTGGTTCTACTTTTTAGCTATTTTGATTAGTACCACTGTGAGCACAGCACTGAGACCCTAATTTCAATTCCTAAGGATATATTCCCAGAAGTGAAACTGCTAGATTGGACAATAGGCCATTTTTAAATTTGATTCTTGAAATCTCCACATTTTTCCACAGTGGCAACACCATTTTACAATTCACCAATAGTATGACAAGGGCTTCATTACATTCCTCACAGCCTTTCCAACACTGTGTGTGTGTGTGTGTGTGTGCGTGTGTGTGTGTGTGTTAACAAGTGTCATCCTGAAATGTATGAAATAATATTGCTTTTGATTTTCACTTGCATTTCTGTTCTGCTTTTGCATAAAAATCTGACTCTTAGAGCCATTAGAGTATTTTACATACCCAAATAAAAAAGCGATTACAATCAAGATGTAGGAAAACCCCAAGTGAAATTCAAACAAAGGTTACTTTAAGCCAAAAGGATGAAAAATGCCACATAAATATTGAGATCTGGCTAATGAAAATGTTTTTATCTGGCATATGGTTCTGGCTAGTTTCATGTAACTTGACACAAGCTAGAGTCATCTGAGAGGAGGGGACCTCATTTGGAAAAATGCCTTCATAAGACTAGGCTGTAGGCAAGCCTGTAGGGTATTTTTCTTAATGATCAATGTAGAAAGGCCCAGTCCAGTATAGGTGCTGCAATCCCTGGGCAGGTGGTCCTAAGTTCTATGAGAAAGCAGGCAAGAAAGTCATATTGAGTAAGCCAGTAAGCAACACCCCTCTGCACCAGCTCCTGTCTCCAGGTTCTTGTCCTATAGAGTTCATATGACTTCATAGACTTCCTTCGATGATGGACTACAGTGTACAATTATAAAGCAAATAAACTCCTTCCCAAATTGCTTTCATTATAGTATTAGTTTTAGTTAATAACCCTAACTAAGATAGTTTCTGACACTGCTTTATGTGTGTATCAGAATGGAATACATAGATACTCAGATTGCAAATAAAGTGAGTTGGGGGAAGAAATGATAAATGTCTTCTTTTCTGTGGCATGCTACCTAAGCTCCCTTCTTCCTTCCTTATAGCCTGAGCTCTATGTGTGTAACACACAGGTGCATGAGGTGTGGGTGGGAATTGGGAGAGCCAGCCTAGTTGGGACAGTGGATTCAGAATCTAGCACTTGGGCTGGCTTGGTGAACTCAACCTAGAAACAGTTAAGTTCAGAGACCTACACCATTTCATTGGTGTGGGAAGGGAGGAGTCTAGATCATTGCTCCCAGGAATATGGCTGGGTGAGATATTGATCCCAGTGAAGGACTGAAGACAGCATTCCCTGCTGGGCTCAAGATGTACTATAAATTTGTTACTAGGAACATCCTTAGCTTCGTAGAGTTGGAAGAAATGGGTGGAGCTGAGAAGGAAAAGTCAGTTTAGTCACATATTTAGCTTTTCTGGACTTAAAAAAAAACACAGGCATATTTAGGGTACAATTAAATTTAAGATGTAAAAGATACAGTAAATCCCATAGTATTGGAATAAAATCAAGAATTATCAGTAGGAAACTGTGTTTTAAAATATACAGATAGATACAAAAATGTAGCTGAGTGAATGTGTAGGTTATTCCACGTGCAGGAACTTCTGAGTTCTACCCACCAACAAGGCCCTCAGCGACAGTGAGCAGAGTCAGAGAAACCACACAGATCTTGGTTTCTAAACAACATTTTCCAATGCAAGAAACCAAAGCTCCTTGGAGAAATGGCGAATTTCAGCCTGGGTGCAAGGAGAATCATTTGTAACATCTTGTGAAAATCCTCACACTCCTGAGGACTTGTTAAAGAAAGTAAGAATCAACCTGAAGGAGCTCAGAATAAACAATGAAATAAACCAAATGACAATGTTGGATGTTAACTCAAGAGTAAAATAGATATTCATGCATCTATGCATATAACTAAGTAGTCAAATAAATAAGTAGATGATAGAGACAGCTCTTCTTCACAGGAACATTCTAATTAATACATTTCTGAGTCTAGAATCCATATTCTGTCCATTACACTAGGTTACTTAAAGGATAACTAGCTAATCAGCAAGGACAGCAAGATCAATTCCTGGACATCAAATGGCTCGACAAAGTATAGGCTATCAGAGGAAAACGGCCACCAGGCAAAACAGCCTCTAAAAGAATACTCCTTTAAAATTAACCTATGACTTACTTTATATTTCCAGGCAAGGTGCCTCCATGGGCTTGTAGCAACAAGACCTGCAGCTGTTGGACCTGAGAGAAGCAATGAAAATAATCAGCTCGTTACAATCAAAAGCTACTTATCACCAGGCATGGTACACACATCTAAAGAGGATTAAAAATTTGAGGCTACACAGTGAGTTTTAAGCCAGACCAGAAAACATAGTCAAGACTGTCAACCTCAACTGGCAAAATGCTACTCATCTCTTTGTAATGAAGTCACTACAATTAGCAATAGGGTAATTTTACTCAATGCCTCTGAAACCTTAAGTACATCTTAAGCATTACAGAATACATCAGGGTTAATGAATCAATGATAAAAAGATAAGCATTACATGAACAACTGCTATGTAGAAGATGATGAGCTGTGTTTTTTAATCTATCTTAGTATCATAATGAGTTTTCATTAAGTACCCACTTTTAAAAATCAAAGCACTGGGATATGCAATATAACAGAAATATAATATAAATATAATATGGCCTCTATTCTTAAGTCTGCATGTAGTTGAAGAATAACCTAAAATGAGAAGGAGAAGGAAATAATATAAGACCAACAACACAAAAGTTGTCAGGTATAGTTAAGTGCCTTAGAGCTTATGTGGAAACATCCTCTCCCAGTGCCTGGGGCTGGTCTCTGTATTAATGCTTGGGAGCCTCACTCTTTACTGCCTCTTTTCTCTGCTACACCTTCAACTTCTCCTTCTATCATCTCCTTCCTGTTAAAATATATTCACGTTTGCCCCATTGTTCTCTCTTCTAAAGCTCGAGGAAAATGTTCACACCAGTAATCTTTATTTCTTTTTATTCATTTCTCATTAACCTGTTTCAATATGATGCTTGCCCAGATTATTATAGGTATTTTCCACCGTTCATTCTACTTTATCGACTGGTAGCATCTGGCTCACCAAATACTATACTTTCTAATTTTCCTTCAATGTTTCTGATTGCTATTTCTTGGTTCATCTTTGTTTCACTTATCCTATAAATGGCCACGTCTCCCGAAGATCATTATCATCTATACTATTTCCTTATATTCTCAATTTTCATCTACTCTTTCAATTACCATACAGAAATTTGTGCCTTCTAAGTTTATCTTAACTCTTATCTTTCTTAATTTTAAACTTTATAATTGACCTGATTGTCCATTTCATTGCCTACTATCCTCAGATTCGGTCCTCTGCCAGTAATTCCAGGTCAGTGAATATCTAGTTCTATGTGCCCAAACCTGGGGGCCATACCCTCATCCCCTTATTTGCTGATTACGTTTCCCTATCATGGGTTTCCATCTGCACCTGCAGCTGGTCCTGGGCCACAGAACTCCATATCTAAATAGTGCCTGGAGAGAGCTAGCCTCCCAGGGGTTCGGACAAGCTTGTGAGCACAGATAAGACCACCATTGCTGCTCAGAGGGACCCGCCCAGTACTTTCAGGACACAGCAACCGAGGAGGGGCCTGGGACAGGAGCCTTCCAGCTTCTGTCTGTGCCCGGAGCTGATCCCGTACCATAGTGCCCCATACCCACATACTGCCAGGAGAGAGTTGGCCTTCCAGGAGCGCCGACACACCTGTGAACACAGGAAAGACCACCACTTCTGTTCAAATTCCTGGCCCAAGAGGGACCCTCCCAGAGCCATCAGGACATAGGAACCAAGGAACAGCCAGGGACAAGATACTACTGGTTTCATTCTGCACCCCGGAGCTGACCATGTGCCACAGTTTTCCATACCCAAATTCCTTCGGGAGAGAACTGGTCTCCCAGGAGTGCTGACACACAGGCTTGCAGGAGGGACAAGCCACAGTCAGAGACAGCAAGACCAGCCAACATCAGAGATAACCAGATGGTGAGAGGCAAGGGCAAGAATGTTTCCCTATCACTACTTCTATCATCCTAAGTTCAAGTCTTCAGTACCAAGTTTCACTTGGACTATGGTGCCTTGTTAAATGGGATCCACACATTCTTGGACCTCTTTAATTCACTTCATAAGTTGGATTATCTTCTAGCAATCTTTTAGCAATGTCAACCATCAGTGTTACCACCTACCTCAAAACAACTTTCTATTAGATCAGATCTCAGCTTTCCTTTAGCCCCACACAGTAATACTCTTTCCTTGCTTTCTACACAGTAGCCACACTGGTACCCCTTTCAGCTCTTCAAATGTAACAATTTATTTAATATCTATAATACACTAGGAAGCACGTGCTATCATTTCCGTCATGTAGGCAGGGAAATGGAGGCACAAAGACCTTTTACAAAGCACACAGTAAGATAGAGAGCTTGGCCTTGAACCTGATTAATCTGACTATAGTGTCAATGTTCCTTATAGGTTACTCTGCTATGAATGCTGTTTTTTCTCCCTAGAACTCTTCCTTATTTCCTGTAGTTTATTACTACATAAAGCCCTCACATCTCAGTTCAAACACTGCTATATCAGGGGAAAACTTTCAGGCTAGATGTATAACAGAAGACCCTACTATATTCTCGCACAGTATACTATACCAAACTATCCCAGTCTGTGATATCTCATTATCTGATTATTTAAATATTATCTCTCATGCCAGACAATAAACTCCATGAAGGCAGAAACTGTTGTTTTGCTCAACGAGATATCTTAGTATGATTTTGGTCACATAAACATTAGATAAATATTTACTGTTGGAATGAATAAATAAGTGAATATAGGAAGTGACTAAAAGACCCAACAGGCAAATGATTACTATTACTCTCTACACTGACCACAAAAAAGAAAAAGGGAAAAGGGATTAACTATACAGTTATCATCACTGTGGAGGAAAAGATGGAGGAGTGAGTACTGGACAGTTGGGAAATAGACTTCCAAGTGGAAATTAAGTCCTCTATTCTCTAGCATGCAGGAAAACTTGATGCTTTTAAACTTGCATTAATAGGGCTGTGTACGGAGATGTGCACCTTTAATCTTAACACTCCAGAGGCAGAGGCAGACTGATGTCTGTAAATCTGAAGCTAGCTTAGTCTACATAATCAGTCCATGCCAGTCAGGGCTACGCAGTAAGACCCTGTCTCAAAACAAAGCAAAACAGAACACAAAAACAAAGAAATAAAAATCCTAGATCAACACCTGAACATCTAGTCCCAGCAACAAGGAGACAGAAGCAAGAGATCTTCAATGACATAAGTAGTCCAAGGGCAATCTGTGCTACATGAGTCTCTGTCTAAAAGAAAACCAAAGCAAGCAAGCAAGCAAGCAAGCAAGCAGAAACCCTCAAAACTTCCCACATCAATACAATTCCTACCTTCTCAGTTCCTATCCTAGGACTGAACTGCTCTACAGTCATGTTTACATGGCCACACATTTACATGGAGTTAGCTACCTCTCCATTTCTGTTGAGTGATTTAAGTCCCGTGTGGTCTCTTTAACCCCTCTCCATATCCTATTACCCATCTGCTTGCAATTAGAAGATGATCTGCCTTTAGTCCCTGTTCTGTTTTAGTCTCTTCTGATTAGTTCTTTCTTTTAGTTACTCAAGGCACTCGCACATTTAAAATGCAAACTTATATTTCTTTGTCCTTGATTACCTGGACCATTGCCTTTTCTCATTTTGCCTCCTTGGACAAAAAGCCATTCACTTATTTACTATTCTATTTATCATCCCATGACTGGCTCTTAGCACTTTCCTGACCTCACAGTCATTGCCAACAGCTTCCCTGTAGATTGAAAAAAAAAAAAACAAAAACAAAAAACAAACAAACAAACAAACAAACAACGGATACTTTCCAACTTAATATTTCTTTGTAAATTTATACTTATGCCAACAGTCCTTGAAATGATCTTTCCTTGGCTTTGGTGGTGATATTAGTTTTTTTTTTTCTCCTATCTATTCTTATCTGCCTCTCCTTTCCTATTCCATAAGTGCCAGTGTTTTCAAGATGTGCCCTCTACATTCAGCCCATGCAGCCACCTGGATTTGTGTTCTTTCTACTTACATTTCCCACATGTCTTTCAGATTCAATGGCCCAAACTAAATATATCATTTCTGTTTTCATGTGTGACTCTGGGTTTCCATCTGCATTCCTTGGTCAATATGACACTCATTCAGTAATCCAAGTAAGAAACTTGAAGATCAAACTTGGCTCCCCCACCAGACCTTCTTCTCCTACACTAACTCTGCAACTAAGCAAAGCCTATAAACTCTACTTTCCTCTTTCTCCCTGTCTTCTGTGTTACCTTTCCTTCATCCTTATTGCTACTGTTTTAAATTCAGGCCAGAGTTCTCACCCGGTTTAATACAAAACCTGGCTTATTTGCTTCTTTTTAGTCATGGCCACCTTTCATGTGTTTTCTGGACAAGTGCACAGAAAACAGATTTCCCTCAACCACACTTCATCACTCTTAAAATCTGTAGTTCTCAGTACTTTCCAGTTCCAAGATCTTTGAAAGAACATATTAAGAAACATCAGGATTTGGCTCCTGTAAAGGTTTCTTGCTTCATCTTCTACACTTTACTCTTTTATCAGTAAAATCCCCAATGGCATCCACAATCTTAAATGGATAACAAACACGGTATTAGGATTTATTTTAAAAGTAAAAATAGAACAAAGAAATAGGCGCTATATCATTCCATTCACATATTTGTAACTTGCCTATAAAATCTTATACCTGTTGTTTAAGATGATTTAGTTCAGCTGCCTGGGGATCAATATTAATAATAG
Organism: Mastomys coucha; assembly: GCF_008632895.1. NCBI lineage: Eukaryota > Metazoa > Chordata > Mammalia > Rodentia > Muridae > Mastomys > Mastomys coucha. The sequence continues at coordinate 100,999,351 of NC_045030.1, read as the reverse complement.
GTTTGTTCTTGATTTTTCTGGCTCTGTCAGCATAGCGAAGGGTATTTAATGTTTCCTCTAGATTGGAATCAGCAGGACTCACACAGGCAATCATAAGAGTATGGCTATTGCCTCCTAGAGAATCTGAAAAAGAAGGGATAATGAAGAAAAATCAAATTAAACAAGTGGGACACAAGCAATGGCTGCTATTTGGGCAGATTCAATTCAAAGAGGAAAGAAAAAATTTGTAGTGATGCTTTTGACTTGGTCTTGATTTCAGTTTTCAGGACTATCAAGCTTTTAACTTTTAAAACAATTCTAATTATTATTTGAGAATTTCATATATGCATATATTTTGATTCTATTCACCACACTCCTCTCAGAACCACTCTCTACCTCTCCTAATTTCATCTGTTTTTCTTTTTTATAGCCCACTGATTGCAATTTGTGCTACATATATACTTATGAATATGGGCCATCTTTAAATTTGTTTCAATATAAAAATAGTAAAATTTCAGATGTGTAAAATGATAAAGTTTTTAGAAGCCTATTTTAAATATCATTGTACATAAGAGAAACTATGAGTTCATCAGTTAATCACATTTAAAACAAACAGGCCTGGTCCATGTAAGTTAGGCTATTGGGATTAAATATTCCTAGGATGATTTGGATTAAATATTTCTAGGATGATTCCTCTATGTAGATTTTAACTCTCCAAAGAATTCTTCTTAGCATATTGTCAATTACAGAAACAGATACCAAGTTTACTTTCAGGTGCAAAGTCCTAAGTACGGATTTCTTGGCTCTCAGAGCCATCTGTGAAGACATTTCCCCACTATCTGAGACCTGATTGCCAGTAGCTATTTCACCTACTTATCAATTCAGAGTGAATGTGACAGCCCATTAGCTTGTTGCCTGTTTCACTTTTGCTTTCTCAACACTATCATTCCAAGCTACTCTTTCTCATTTTAGAGGCATCTTTTAAGGCTTACCTTGAAGCAGTCGAGTCAGTTTGGAATCTCTGTAGGGCACAAAGTTACCCTTTTTGTCATCTCCAAGAGCACTGATTACATTTCCCAAGCACAGAAGGCCTCGGTTAATATTAATACCTAATAGCAGGAAACAAAATTCAAAAACTGTTTTGGAAAACATCTAACAAATATCTGCATTTTTTTTCTGAGAAAGATAAGCAAAGACCTTCATAGAAATATTGCCATCAATACTAAGGTATTGATTCTATTCATCTTGCTGAGAGTGGTGCTTAAGTAAAGTTCAAGGGACAAAGGTCCAAATGTTGGGTTTGTACAAGTGAGCCCATTGTACTTATTCTTTCTCATAGAAACAAAGCAGACGCAGATAACAATCACTATGGCAAACATCATATACAGTTATTAGCTTATGCATCCATTAGCACAGTTCTTAAACTAGCACTGTGAAAACAAGTATTTAACTATTCTAGTAACCTTATAACCATTATTTTCACCACCACTCTCTCTCTCTACAGGTAAGGAAAGTAGTACAGGAGTTAGGTGGCTTGCCTACATACATATAGTAAGTGGTAGGCATAACATTCCACTTGAGAATTTCAGCCAAATCCTATGCTTTTCAAACCACACTGGAATATCAATTATACTTCTTGTTGCATTAAAAAGGTAGACTACTTTTCTACTTTATTATCGACTTTTCTTTTGAAACGGAGCCTCCCTCTGTAGCCCAGGCTGGCCCCCACTCATGGCAATCTCTCTACCTCAGCATACTGAGATTGACTTTTTAAATTAATTCAAACACGGCTAAAATCTTTGAGGTCTCTCTAAAGTATTTGACTTATTCCACTGTTACATTTACAGTGCAAAGGCTTTATGGGATACTGCTTGAATCCAGGGGCTTTGGTGTCATGCAGACCTACATTGCCAATCCTGGTTCTGTCAATGTCATGGGCACACGGATAACTTCCTCTGTAAAATGAGGCAAATCTACTTTGTTGGGTTGTGGTAGGAATTATATGAGCTACAATACAGAAAAGAAAATTAAATATGAGACAAATGCTACTTTAGCTTAAATGTTTCTGTCTTCTTCAAAATTTATGCTGAGATTTGATCTCCAAAATTATTAAGAGGTAGGGGTATGGCTCAGTTGTGGTACACACCTTTAATCCTAAAACTCCACTGGAAGAGACAGGAGAATCTCTGAGTTCTAGGGAAGCCTGGTCTACACACAGCAGAGCCAGGGCTATATAGACTTAGCTCAAAGGAAGAAAGGAAGAAAGAAAGAAAGAAAGAAAGAAAGAAAGAAAGAAAGAAAGAAAGAAAGAAAGAAAGAGAGAAAGAGAGAGAGAGGGAAAGAAGGGAGGAAGGAATGGAGAGAGGGAAGGAGGAAGAGTGAGAGAAGAAAAGACAAGACAAGGGGTTGGGGATTTAGCTCAGTGGTAGAGTGCATGCCTAGCAAATGTAAAGCCCTGGGTTTGATCCTCAGTTCTAGGAAATATAAAAAAACACCAATGTTGGGCTGGGGAGATGGCTAAGTTGTTAAGGGCACTGACTGCTCTTTCAAAGGTCCTGAGTTCAAATCCCAGCAACTATATGGTGGCTCATAATCACTGGTAATGGGATCTGACACCCTCTTCTGGTGTCTGGAAACAGCTATAGTATATTCAATATAAATAAAATAAATATTTAAAAAAGAGAAAAAGAAAAGACAAAACAAAACCCCCAAAGAGATTAAGGGTATGGTATTATAGGCCACAATGTCTCAACCCTTTTGGGTTCAGCAGAAGTAGCTACACCCTTTTGTTTTTCTGCCATGTGAGGGCACAGACAACTTCATCAAACACCAATTCTGATGGTGCTATCACTTTGGAATTCTTTGATCTCTGAGTAAAAACCTAATTTCTACTGTTGACGATTAGCCACCCTAAGGTATTTTGTGAAAGAAGTACAGATGAACTGTTAGAACTTGTATCCTTACTGTCAGTGCTACTCTATACTTAGCCATGCTTTGGAGTCCTTTACAACCTGAAACGAATATTTACATGAGCCTATGGTAGTCTGGTTATAAAATCTTCTCAAAGGCTGCATATTGAAGACTTCTTCCACAGTTGATAGTGCTCTTGAGAGCTGACTGGATCACTAGAGCCATTGATGAGTTCTCAGTTGAATACAGTATTAGGAGATTTTAAAACTCAAAGAAGTAGGTCTCTAGAAGCATTGTTTTGAAGAGTATAACTTGACCTTCTCTTGTTCTGTTGACTCTGCTTTCCAGAGATGAGCTAAACAGGCTCGTACCATTAGTCCTCTCCATAATGGTATTCAATCTCACCACAAACTCAGTGAAGGGCTAAAAGACATTGGACAGAATCCTCTGAAACTTCAAGCCAAAAGATAGCTTTCTTTCTCCAAGCCAGCTCTCTCAGATGCCCTGTTTACAATGAAAAGCTCCAAACTCCCCACTGACTGCATCTTTCATGGACCCTATTTTCTCCCTTCTTGTGACTATCAATTTGACATTGTCTAATATCTCAACATTAGCTTGGTGCTGGTCTAACTGGCTGTCTGTATGTAGAAAACTGAAAACAGACTCATATTTGCCACCTGGCACAAAGGACCCCAACATAAAACTAGATACACTCAATCTAATAGAAGAAAAAGTGGGAAAGAGCCTTGAACTCATTGGCACAGTGGGAATTTTCTTAAACAGAACTCCAATGGCTCATGCTGTAAGATCAAGAACTGGTAAATGGGGACCTCATGAAACAGGAAAGCTTCTGTAAGGCAAAGGACCCTCAAGAGACTGGAGGTCCCAGGGAGTTTAGAGGTCAGGTGGGTTGGGGTGTAGGGACATCCTCGTGGAGACAGGGGGACTGGGAGTAGGTATGGGATGTGGAACAGTCACAGGGTAGACAAGGAGGGGAATAAAATCTGGAGTGTAAGAAAAAGAAAGATTAGTTCTTGGGGGCATTAAACTGCCTATTTGAACAGAATCATTTCAGTTTTGTGTTCCCAAGGACTCAATGCACCTATAACCTGCCATTCCTACAATAGGGCTTATTTTTCTCCTCAGATCCTTACACATGCTAGGAAAGTGTCTTACCTACCCAGCTCCATAGAGGGGGTCTGTGTCTTTCTGTCTGAAGGAATAACATAACGAAACGGGCTGACACCATTACAACCATGCTATTGGCCTTCGTTGAACCTGTGGTCAATTGATGCTTTTGTTTGTCTAATGTAACTCGCAGGGCAGGTATTCTAAACATTTATTATTTTCAGTATTACAAAGCTACCTTCACTCTCTACTTCTTTTGATGAAATAGACTTCATCAAAAACTTTTATGGACATAATGTTAACACAGAGGGTCCCTAACCTTTCTCCTCTCTACCTTATGGTCTTTACTTTGCTGTTACTTATTCCTTTGTCTTTCCACCCTTTATTATCTAGGCTCTGACCTTTGTCTCTGTCCTTATAGCTAGTTCCTTTGTCTTCTTTGAGTCCCAGATGTTTTGATTTATTTCCCCATTCATAGACCATCATTTCATTTTTCCCACTAATTCCCTCTTTTCAATCTATATATACATTTTTAAATGTCCCCCTTCTATATCAAATCAGTATTCCTAAGCAATAGGTCCCTTTCTTTTCTTTTTATTGCCAATTGGAAAATATAGCAGTCTGCAGAGCACTTTACTTCACTCAGGAAGCATCTGCGAGATGCATCAAGTCTGCATGGAGGTACTAAGCCCCATATTAGCCCTCTGCTTTCTACTTCATCTTCTGTCATTAAGACATTAAAAGGAAGCTTGTGGTGTTAACACATACTTGGGAGGCAGAGGCAGGGGGATCTCTTAGTTCCGGGACAGCCAGAACTACACACACACACACACACACACACACACACACACACACACACACACACACACACACACACACACACACACACACAAACCCGTTTTGAAAAATGAAACAAAAAGAAATTAAAATGGCAAGTTCTTAGCAAAGGTGGTCCAAAGTTAAGAGTACTGTTGCTCTTGAAGGACCTGGGTTTGGTTCTCAGCACCGATGCTGTGACTCATAATTGTCTGTAACTCCAGTGAGTTCACGTAGGTTTTAAAACCCTAACCCTAACCCTAACCCCAAGGGAACAGACACTCTCTTCTGGTCAAATGCATGGTGCGCATAATATACATACAGACAAAACAGCCAAACATATAAAATAAATAAATGTTTTAAATGTTCAGATTAAGGATGGTTAAAAAAAACCTGCCCAGATAAAATTATTAAAAGAATCCAGAGGTTCTTTTAAAACTCTGTAAGACTGAAAACAGACTAAGCAATAAGTTGAGAATAATATCCAGTACCACTGAGTTCTTATTCATTAAGGCAAAAAAAAGGAGAAAATTTTAACATTAAAAACAGAAATACAATTTCAAAGTTAGCACAGAGGCACATTACAGTAGGTATCAGTGCTGAATGAGAAGCGTACATTCATGGTAGGGAAAAGCCTGTGCAGGAGGGAAATGAAGTAGCTCTCTATACAGTCATTCTCTACTAAGCAACTTTGTTCGCTACTGGACAGTTGATAATATCTGGAGATAGTTTTTGTCACAACTTGGCGTGAGAGCTGTACATGTACTTCTTGCATCTAAGAATGCATCTAAGAATACTAAGAATGCTGTCGTGCATCCTACAATAAGACACACCTCTAAAGTTATTTAGTTTAAATTGTCGATAGCATCATAGCTGAGAAATCCTGGTTAACACTAAAGGAAAACTATGTATGGATATAAGGCAGGTAGACTGGATGAATAAGTTTTGAGGAAAGACTTAAGTGTTAAGTAATAGTATATTATGGTGTTCACCAATCAAGAAGGAATGGAATGATCTGTTGTTGGAAACCAAAAGCACTCTCTGAGCACTCTCTGGCTTGGCACCCCAGAGTCAAGAGGCTTGAGAACCGGGATCCTAATACCAAGCTGTCCTTAGTTTGGTATTTCTCTCAAGTATTCTGCCTTGCTAGACAGGTTTTCCTCAGAGCCAGCAATAAAGGTCAAACACATTCCTTAGGACAGTCCACAATAGTCAGAAAAGGTTTCCTTCACTCCAGGACATTAGCTAGGACGGAACCAGTGCCTGCCTCCAGCAAGACCCAGAGAATTAGCAGGAAATACCAAAATACCTCAACAGGGAGGGCTCTACTGCTCTTCTGCCTGCTTCATACCTAGCTACCAGACATTGCTGACCTTGAAGCTGCGGTCATTTGCCTATGTGACTTCAGTCTTGTGCTTCTTGCTGTAACCCTGCCCGCCTACGTGACATCTGCTGAGAGGTGCCTGGAGCTGATCTTCACAGAGACAACTCCCCATCAAACATCCGCCCAGATGTTCCCCTCTCCTCCTTTGTTCCAGCTGGATTCCCCTCATCCCCTCCTCATTTCCTTTTTCTCTAACGTATATATAATGCCATTGGGCATTATTAAAACGAGGCTTTGACAAAAGATCTGCAAGGCCTCCCTCTCCTTTTGTCACCCATTCTATTCCAGGTTTAGTTCCCCTCAAAACCCACGGAATAACTAGATCCCACAGGTCGGGGATAATCTGTTACCAAAATAGACTTTAAAACTTACATAAGGGACTGGGATGTAGCTTAGTTGGTAGAGTGCCTGTCTAGCAGGCACTACAGGAAGTCCAGAATTCTACATTCAGGGCTGCATAAATCTTATGGTGGTACATACCTGTAACCTCAGCACTAGAAGAAGGTAGTGGCAGGAGAGTAAGAATTTAAAGTAACCTTTGGGTATATAACAAGTTCAAAGCCAGCCTGAGATACGTGCAATTTTAAAACAACAAAAACAACAACAATAACATCACTATCACAAGCAAAAAACCTTACAGAGGTAACCACTCAAGAGAAAATGAGTCCCTGATAGCCTCAGTCACTTAGCAACAATTTCAACCTTTCGTTTGTCCATAAAATAGGAACAATCCTTTCCTTAAATCATGGGACTATAATAATAAATAAAATGTCATCTGTTGAGAGCCATATACAAGTAATTCTTGTTAAATGGGTGGAGAACCTTGGATAATCTACATATTTGCTAAGTCATATGAGACTGAAATCTTTTATCTACTCTGATGACTATTCAAGAAGGAACTATGATTGATTAGAGAAATGGTTGCTTTTGCTTTTAAGTTACTAGAGAAGGAACAACTGATTCTAGAACTGAAATGATAGAAATCTGGATTCAGGAGATCAAGGAGCATGGACAAATATCAGGAACTTCAGCAAGAGCAGATAGTTGATCCCTGAAGAGCACAGGCTAGCTAGCCTAGCTGAATCAATGAGCTTCGTGTTTCATGAGAGATTCTGTTGAAAAGCAAGCAAGCAAACCAAGATAATCAGGGTACACACCCAATGTCCATCACAGGCCTCACACATACCTGCCCATGTGTACTCATTCTCTCTTCATTCATATTTTTAAAAAAATTATTTGTTTTGGAGCTAGAGAGATGGCTCAAAGATTTAGAGCACATTCTGCTCTTGCAGAGGACCCAAGTTCAGTCCCCAGCACTCAAGTCAGACAGCTCACAAATGCCTATAACCTCAACTTCAGAGGAGTCAAAGCCCTCCTCTAGTCTCTGGGGGAAACTGTACTCACGTGCACAAACCCAAAGACACATGAGTTTTGAAAAATAATTTATTTTTACTTTAAAAATGCTCTATTATGTTCATAGCAGCTTTATTCATAAAATCCAGAAGCTGGAAAAGCCCAGATGTCCCTCAGCTGAAGAATGGATAGAGAAAATATGGTTCATTTACACAATGGAATACTACTCAGCTATTAAAAATGGGGACATCATGAATTTTGCAAGCTAATGGATAGAACTAGAAAAGATTATCCTGAGTCAGGTAACTCAGACCCAAAAGGACATGCATGGTATGTACTCTCTTATAAGTGGACATTAGCCACAAAGTACAGGATATGCATGGTACAATCTACAGACCCAAAGAAGCTAAACAAGGAAGGCCCAAGTGAGGATGCTTGAATCTTACTTAGAAGGGGTATAAAATAGTTGTAGGAAGCAGATGGAGGGAAGAAACTGAGTGGGAGAGGGGATGGGGAGGGAATTCAGGATCAGGTGTGGGGAGAGAAAGGAGAGAGGGCCAAGGGCTAGGAGAATGAATGGGAATATGCAACTGGCAGGGGTTGGGGGTGGAGTGGAGAATCTCTAGGAAGTCCAAGAGATCTGGAATAGGGGATGTTCTCAGGAGTTAATGTTGGTGACCTTAGCCAAGATGCCTTGTCTTCATGATTGGGTGACTGGGTGGATGTTGGTGATGGAGCGGATTTAAAATACTGTTAAAGGGTAAGTAGTGATTCGTCTTTAGATGGGATAAGAGCTGCCTAAGGAACATCTATGAGATTTCCTCACAGGCAACTACAATTATAGGTATAATGAGGTATAGAGTGTGGTCTCAGTGATAGCAATGGTAGTACTGAAGTAGGAGTTATGAGCATCTGAGTAGTTGAGATCATTTTGAGAGGGATATGAAGATGATAGGCTTTAACAAGAAGAGAAAGAAAAGAGAAAACCAAACACAGGCTATTTCAGGTTAGGGTATATAGGAAGAGAAGAGGCAGAGTCTTTACAAAAATGAGCAGAACTTGGGAGAGGGAAGTCCAGAAGTAATACGCTCTAAATACTGCAGTCACTAAAAAAGGAGGACCAAAAAGAATCTAACGGATTCAGTTGCTTGGAACATTGGCAGATCTCAGAAATCACAGTTTTAAGGGAAAAAGTTGGAGAAGTGTCAAATGTGGAGAGTGAATGGGGAAGAGAAGTGAGCCAATTATGAAATGAGGATAAATGCTTTATTTTAAAAATATAGGAAACTTTAACATGCCTCTATGTTAAAAGTAGAAAGATCAGCAGTGAGCAAAATGTGAAAAGCACAAGGCTGGACATACCATTCAGAGCTAGAGGCTTCCCTAACCCATGCAAACACCCACATTCTATCCTTATAACCACAACAGACAGACACAGTCGGGAGCATGGGTGCGCTTGATGGAGCCAGGTTTATGAAGGCAATGGGGAGCTGGGGCCAGGGGGACCAGCAGAGATCACTTAGGTGTAATGGCACTACCATCTGAATCAACACAACTATTTGGATAGTGATATGTTATAGATGACAACATAAGTTAATGGATTTGGCTAGAATACTCTAGTTGGTTGTAGGACTGAAAATGCACAGGGGCCAGAGAGTAACAACACAGTAGCCTAGCACTATAGAATTTTAAGACCAAAAGAAAAAAGCATATGAAATCATTTTTAAAATGGAATGTGCAAACCTTCAAGTCAAATTAAGTTTTAATGAAAGGCCTAGAAATTCTGATTGTGAGGGTGGTGTAGGGGTAGGCACACATGGTATTCTGTGCAAGAGGAAGAAAGAGCTGTGGTAAAAGTACACAACAACCAGCAGAAACTGAAAATGTGGGGGCCGCATAGCTTGAGTAGATAGTGTAGGTTGGAAAGCTAGGTGAGGGCTTGGGGACAAAAGGCCTGAAAGAAAAAGTGGCAGTGTAGAGTTTATTCTATAAGTAGGACATGTTCTTTCAGTTTCTATTTGGGAACAGGTATCACAAACAAAGTGGCATTTTAAGATGTTGATCTAGCTATGGTATCTGGAATGGAGTACCTTTTAATGGTCAGTCAGATGATGTACAGGACGATGATATAAACTTGGCAGAGACAAGGGACAGAGACAACAGGGACAGAATGGAAATGGGTGCATCTCCACAACAGTGCTAAGGAAGAGCTAACAGCAGGTGGTGGACACTCATTCCTAATTGGGGAGATCATACTGAGTACAATAATTAATCTAATGGAACAGCAAGAAGAAAAGGAATCATGAGTTAAAAAAAGAATGACAATAGTAAAACTTTACAAATCAAGAGAATTTTAAAAAGGGGGATGAGTTATAGCATTAAAACAACTCCTAATGACTATTACCCATAGATCAGCATCTCAACCCTCATTGGAAGCTTCTTCTTGCAGTAGTAGATGGTGATTAACACAGAGCTCCAACTGTCAACATGCAGAGAATGAGAGACTGTGGAGTGCTCAGCCCTAATGATCATCTATATCACAGCCCTCCCCTCAGGGATCTACAAGAATGAGGATGGGAACAAGGGAATGGAAAGATGGTAAGAGCCACAGATGGTAGATAACAGTAAGGAAAAAGGGAAGATGCACACATGAACTCACAGCACTTGTGGTAGGTAGTATGAACAAGACCTGTGCCAGCTCAACGGAGACAAAACCTCAGCATGGACAGGAAGCAGATGCAAAGTCCCACCCATCTTGGGGAGCTACTGGTATTTGATTTCTGGTGGGAAAGTCAGTTTTCTTTTACGGTGTGACACCAAGCATACTGATTCCACTCCTGGGCAGGCCCCGTACAGAGAGAAGAGTGGGGCTAGGAACACATGAAGCTGGCTGGCTGGGTGGCTAGGTAAAGGAGGATCTGGAAGGTGGTAAGGAAGGGGAAAGAATATGATAAAAATACACTGTATGAAATTCTTAAACAATAAAAACATTATTATAAAAAAGATTTGGGGGACTGGAGAGATGGCTCAGTGGTTAAGAGCACTGACTGCTCTTCCAGAGGTCCTGAGTTCAAATCCCAGGAACCACATGGTGGCTCACAACCATCTGTAATGGAATCTGATGCCCCCTTCTGGTGTGTCTGAAGACAGCTACAGTGTACTCACATAAATAAAATAAATAAATAAATCTTAAAAAAAAAAGATTTGGTTGATGTGTCAACGGACAGAAAGGTTGGCATGGACACTAGCTGAACTAAAGATAGATCAATTATACTGTTTAGCTCTTCCAAACTTGAGACTAAAATCAAAAGAACAAAAGAACACCAAAGGGCGATCCATCTGCACTTACATTTATTGTTGCACTAACCTAGAGAGAGAACCTAGCAATCAGCTTAAATGTTCAACAGATGACTGAAGGTAATTTGGCACATATACACACAGCCGAATGTTATTTAGCAATAAAGAATGAAGACTTGTCTTTTGAAGCAAAGTGGACAGAAGTAGAGGACATTATTTTAAATGAAGTCAGTCATAGAAAGATATAATGAATGCTCTTTCATATAGAAGTTAGAAATTTTGATTCCAATAAAGAATAGTGATTAAAATATATTGGAAAGCGTTGGAAGTATAGATAAAAAGAGGTTGGATTTGATTGTTACATGATGTATCCATATATGGAAATATGTCACTGAATCCTATTAACATGCAGAATCAAAAATAAAATTAAAAAAAAAAAACAAAGACTTCAGGCAGGAGAGATGGCTTAGCAGTTAGTTGAGAGTGCTGGCTGCTCTTCCAGAGGCCCTGACTCCAAATTCCAAGCAATCACATGGTGGATCATAACCATCTATAATGTGATCTGGTGCCCTTTGTTAAGTAACCCAAGATGGAGTAGGTAGCCCTACTAGACTTAACAAAACTGTTGCAAACAAAACAAAACAAAACAACAACCGAAAAAAAAAAAACACCAGCAGCAACAATGATCAAAAACAAAAACCAAAACCCAAACAAAACCCAAAGGTTGCTTTAGTGGTATAGCTCTTGCAAAGCATGCACAGGCTCTGAATTTATACCTTAGCATCACAGAAACTCACCTAGGAATAGAAAAGATAGATAAAACTTCCACAAGGAAAACCCGAGAAGTATTAAAGCCACAAATAAGCATGGAAATAATATGTAGATTTAATATTCTTAATTTAAATTTTGTATGTAAGGATGCCTTGCCTGCATGTATGTCTGTGTACCATGTAGTGAAGTGCCTGACGAGGCCAGAAGAGTGTTAAACGCCCTAGTACTGATGTTATGGATGGCTTTGAGCTGCCAATGTGGGTACTGAGGATCAAGCCTAGGTCCTCTGAAAAAGCAACCAGGCTCTTAGCTGAGCCACCTCTCTAGCCCATGTATATAAACTTAGAATATTTAATATTTATTAATTTATTTAAATGCTTTATTTGTGTGTGTGGTATTTGTATATGATCCACCTATGCATATGTGTAAGGTTGTTAGGTGTCTCCTTCTATTTCTTACCACCTTATTTTTGAGAAAGGGTGTCTCCCTGAAACTGAAACTAGATTGGTTAGACTGGATGGACAGCTAGCTGCTGGGATTCTACCTTCTAAGCTCTCAACCCCGGAATTAAAGAGAAATGCTGCCATGCCTGGTTTTTACACTCAGGCCCTCACACTGATGCCCATGTACTTTGCCCACTGAGCCATCTCCCCAGGTTTACTTAGTTACCTACTTATTTATTTTTGAGGTAAAATAGCTCCATTGCCCACGATGACCTCAAACTCCTAAACCCATGTAATCTTTCAGCCTCAGCCTTCCAACTATTGGAGTACATGGCATCACACCATCCTAATTTTCATATTATAGAACACCCAGAAATATTTGGGTACTTGATATACACATATCCATACATATAAAAGAAGTAGCTGCTTCTCAGTGAGAAAAGAAATTTCTTAAAATAGTTTTAGGACAAATGGATATTTATTTATATGGAAAAACTAGATCTATCATACCTTGTACATAAACATCCTAGGTAGATAAGAGACTGAACTGTGAAAGATAAACTGTGAAACTCTCACTAATAATATACAATGTCTTCAAGACCTTGGAGTACTGAATTTCTTAAATACAGAAGAAAACAGCATATACACGAATGAAGAAAGTGAAGGTTAGGGATGTAGCTTGACTAGTTACATGTGTGAGGCCTTGGCTCCATCCCTAGAATGAGTGTGAAGAGAAGACACATGCACACCATACAGGAGTGGAAGAGTTCCAATGAATGTAATTATATGAATAACATATAAAGGACCATTCTTTAGAAATATTATAAGGAAGGCTTGGTGTGGTGGCTCATGCCAGTTCTTGGGAGGCTGAGGCAGGAGGATTGCTGTGAGTTTTAGATGAGTAGCCAATAAAAATATGAGAGGATAATGAACCCCATAGTCATTGGGGATGACAATTAAAACTACAATGAAATGTAACTTCATCCCTACTCAACTGGCAAAAATTAAAAGTTCTGACATGGGGGGCTAGAGAGATGGCTCAGTGTTAAGAGCACTGGCTACTCTTCCACAGCTCCTGAGTTCAACTCTCAGTGACCACATGGTGGCTCACAACCATCTATAATGAGATCAGGTGCCCTCTTCTGGCACATGTACATGTATATAGAGCACTCAAACATTAAAAAATACATACATACATACATAATACATACATACATACGTGCACACACATGCACACACAAACAACAAACAACATTTAATAAATTCTGACAAGAGGTTGAGGACAGCTTAGTTAGTAAAGAGATTATTTTTCAAGTATGGAAACCTAAGTTCAATCCCCAGCATTCACATAAAAAGGCAGGCTCACAATCCCAACTCTATGGAGGTGGAGACAGGCCAGAAAGCTAATGCTAAATGGTAAACCCTAGGCCCCAGTGACAGATACTGTCTTAAAAATCACAGTGGACAACACCAAAGGAATGACTCCAGAGACACTGACCTCTGTCTTACACACACACACACACACACACACACACACACACACACATGCACACGGGCACTCACACACAGAATCAAAAAAGTTGGGCAATGTTTGAAAACACAGTTTGGAATAGTTTGTCATATATGCACATAAGCAGTTCTACTTGTAGAAATTCAAACTAGGCTGGGCATACTGTATTTTCTTTGGTGAGTTTATACTAAGTGCAAAGGAGTCCCTACTGAAAAATTAATGTTGGACTAGAGGTTTGGGTTGCAGTTCCCCTTTAAGAAGAATAGGAGAGAGCACAAAAGGAACGTCTGGGATGCTTCTAACACTGTTTCTTCATCTGGGTGCTCCTTATGTGTATCCACTTCGTAAACATTCACTAAAACGGTACAAGTATCATGGGGCACTTTCATATGAGCAGAGTAATACTTCAGTGGACTAACACACTTGCTAATAACTTCCTGTAATGTATTTGTAATCTACCTGGCAGTTGCTTAAATAGCCAAAAATCTAAACAAAAAACGGAGATAACTGTAAAGGGAAATGTACTTACTAACTGAAGGAAGAAGAATACCTAGAGAAGGCAATTCAACAAGGAATGAAAAAGGTCTATAAACATAAAAGTATATTCAACCCACGAGACAACAATTTCACTTAGTAGAAGAAAAGGAATAATCTCGTGCTGTGCCTTTTTGGGAATAAGAGAGCATCTATTTTAAAATTTTGTATTTTGGGGAAAGATAGAAAATTGAAGGTATGCCACATGCCCTATATTCCCAAATCTATAACTCTTCTTCCAAGTAGCTGCTGGGCCAGTCACGAGTGTAGCCTGAGACATGCTGAAGACTGCTCATTTCTGATGCCTCCTCCAGGCTGATCAATGGCATGGCTATTACTAAGCGTTGGATCATGGGAAGAAAGCATTGCGCCCTTTCCATGTAGATGGCTGCCACGGCATAGCAGCCGCATGCTTGAGCCTCAGTGAATAAAGGAAAATTATACACCCAAGGAACTAAACAGCCAGAGAGTAGAAGCAATATACTAAACCACAACTTTTGGTTTTTTTCTAAGTAGAAGGAAAAAGATAACTTAGTATCTAAAAAAACTCTTAAGAGAAAGAACTAAAACAATTAGCTACTATTTGCCAAAAACAATACCATTTATCATCCCAAATAATAAAATATTAAAACAATTCCAATTTAATTTGGGAGCTAGATTCCCATGAGAAAAACAACTTCATAAACCCAGGGTATATTCTTCAACATCCTTCTTACTCATAAAAAAGGCAAGAGAAATAATACCAATAAATATTGGCAGAGGTAATTTTCTTTTTACCCATTTCATATCAAGAAAACTCAAGAGTATAATTAATAAAAATTGTATTGGAACAGAAATATATTACCAAATGGATGAATTTCAAGAACATAATGTTGAAGAAAATAGTTACAGAACACACATACATAATGAAGCCATTTATGTTAAGTTTAGAAATTGGCAGAATATCAGTACATGTTGCTAAAAAGTACAAGAATAGAGAAATTAATGAAAAGGACAAATGTGACAACCCACACTTACAGTTAAATTTGTCCCTTAATCCAATGTAACCTGACCTAATTCCTTTGACTGCTTTGGCAAAAACCCTTGAAAACCTCAGTGGAAAAAAATCTATCCTTTTCTCAGCTTTCCTTATGTAGTACAATGAAGCATTTGCCACCCAAGGGACAATCCCTTTTGTATAGAAACCCATACCTGGGTATCTATGTATCATACCAATCTCTCTGGCTCCTCAATGTCTTTATTTGACTACTCTTAGCCTTAAAATGTAAGTGTACCTCACTATTATATAGTGTTGTTTTCTCATTATCTAGTTGCATAGTTTTCGAGTATATGTCTCTAGCCTAGATGTATCTAATATCTTATCCAGAATTTACTACCTCTTCCTGGACTTTTTCTAATATGTATTCCAAATCTGACATACTCCAAATCCAACACCGAAGTGTTTCCTCTGTGCTCTCCTTTCTACTAGTTACTTGACTGTAGGGGCATTGCAAGAAAAAGCACACTAAGTAATTTGACTGTTGTTGTAAACATCACACTCACATAAACTGAGATGACCACAATACCTCTAGGAAATACAATCTTCTGGAACCAAAGTTGGGCATGTGGCCCACTGTGGATAGTCATAGTTATGTGACATATGGCTGTGCTTCATTCCTGCCTTTCTTTCAGATCTTAGGGCCTTTCACTTCATCTAGTACTCAGCTGTGGGGGTTTTTCATTACTTTCTTTGCCTCAAAAATCAAACCAGCCACTTAGATATGCCTACTTTCTTCACTCTCAGTAATACAGCATGTAGCAATATTCTGATGGGCTATATCCACCTTCTCTGCAAGAATTATGGAGGAGTATAGCAACTTGCATATTTCACAAAAGGTAGAAAGTGATTCCTTCTAATAGAGGAGAAAGACTTATCTTTGAGGATAGAAACTGACATAATTCCACTGGAAGAAGCTACACACCCGTAAGGCCATCTTCCACACTCAAAATGACTTCAAATGCTAACAAGCACCTACCAAACTCCCCACAGTGTTAATTTAGCTGACAAAGTACAGAAATATTATAGTGTACTTTGTCCCTTTATTAGATACCACTTTATTAGACACAAATAAAAGCATAGAAAAAGAAATTAATAGTTACAATGAGGCTACCAGTTACTAGGACTTCTGCTAGTTTCTAACTATGAATTTGTTTAATCAGTGTATCTCTCAGAAAATATTTTTTTACAAATGAGGTAAGTAAAAGTAGTAGGTCAAAGACAAGGCAAAAGTAAGCACTGCCCCCCCCAGTACATACAATCAATGAGATTCAGACTGGGGATTCTATAGGACAGCCTGAATTCTTCAACCAATAAGTTCCCAAGAATGTGAGGGGAAAGAAGGGGTGGAGGAGCTATCTACAGATTTTAAAAGATTTAGGAATCAGGATGTTACCTCACAACTGTAACCTCAGATTTTGGTAACAGGGACGGTAAGTAGGAACATGAGTTCAAGGCCAGCCTGGGCTTAACAGGGAGACCCTGTCTCAAACAGAAAAGAAAACCAAGGGCCTATCAAATAGCAACAAAGTGTGCGTCTTATTTATATTCTTATTCAAATAAAATCCAAGACAATTTAATCGAGTCATTTTAGGCAAGAGTCTTTTAAAAAGAGTTCTTATTTTTTACATATATACACTGAAATGAAACAAGGTATCTGGGATTCATTTAGTATTATCCATCTACTTACTGCCCCAAATCTGCCTACCTCATCAAAATGCTATCAGAGAGAAAGTACATAGGATACGCATGAGACAAGACTGGTCACATATTAATCACCATTAAAACTGCTTTACATATCTAGGGGAGTCACCACACCATCCAGAGCACTTTTATACATGCTCATAAAGCTTTCTAAAGGGGAAAGACAAGAGGCAAACTTAATATCAACCTGAAAGTCCATACAAGGAGTACACAAGCCAACAACCCAAGTACAAAGTGAAAGTATAAAAATAAAAACATAAGCTTGGCGGTGGTGGCACATGCCTTTAATCCCAGCACTTGGGAGGCAGAGGCAGGCAGATTTCTGAGTTCGAGGCCAGCCTGGTCTACAGAGTGAGTTCCAGGATAGCCAGGGCTATACAGAGATACCCTGTCTCGAAAAACCAAAAATAAACAAACAAACAAATAAATAAATAAATAAAAACACAAAGCTAGTCAGCCAGTCTCTCAAATGTGTAGGAAAAAAGTAGAGAATATATGGTTTGACACCTATTACAATGTATGAAGCAATCTGAATTATGAAGACAGGAACAAGTGGGAACTCTCATAACTGGAGATATGATACCAAGTATATTAGAGAACTGCTAATCAATATAAGCACATATTTACCTTCTTATATTCCTAAGTATGAAATTAAAACATGTTCACAAAAGGGCAGGCACAAAAATGCTCTGAACAGCATTATTCATAATAGCTAAAATTTGAAACAATTCAAAAAGTTAATGGAAGTCAAATCATTGTCTAATCAAAGGCTAAATGCTAGAACATTATTCAGCAATACAAAGAGACAAGAATATACATAAGGCTTAAAAACATTATGCTGAACTGAGGAACCCAGCTCAGTAGTATAGTACTTGTCTACATGTGCAAAGTTATGGGTTCAGTTGTCAGCACTACAAAGCAAAGCAATGGCCCAGCGAGGCCATTATGTGAAGCTGTGAAGGCGAACCCTGGATTACCTTGGAGACCCTGAGATGTTGGAGATGCCAGAGTTGTGGGATGCCTGCCAAGGAGAGCTGTTAACAGGGCATGGAACCAGCCCAAGAGTGAGAAATGTATTATAATCAACACAGTTGAAAGGAGTTGAAGATCTGAAGAGTACTTTGACATCAGGCAGAAACGTAAGATTTTAAGTTTGCTCTTATGGTTTTCAGTCTTGCTTTGGTTCAATAGTTCTTCACTATGCTCTCTTTCTTATCTTTTTGGAATGGTAATATGCCATTGTATATTAGAAGTATGTGATCTGCTT